>NW_028261393.1:50710194-51010194 GCF_051295495.1 Thamnophis sirtalis | reverse complement strand
TTATAAAGGCTTCGCTGCCATGAGCATCATTGGATCTGTGTTAAAACTTCTCTTTCACCACTTTTGTGTGACAAATGCTTCCAAGCCATGGCCCTGTAGAAAGAGCCATGAATGGGAATGCTTGAGGAATTAGTTCATTGTGGCTTGTGACACAAACTAATCTGATCCCTTATCTCCCTGATTAATGTGCCGCTCAGCAGGCAGCTGCCCTTTGGATTTCATGCCTCTCTAGGTTTTGCAGCGCAACTCTTGGCTCGGGCCTGTGGGATTTTTCTTACACGAAATAGCCTATGGTGCCCGTGTTGTAAAGGAGAAATGCATTTTTAAATGCAGTCAGTAGGTATTATGGATGTTTGTTCCTTCTTTTTAAAAAAAAGGAGAAATGCATTTTTAAATGCAGTCAGTAGGTATTGTGGATGTTTGTTCCTTCTTAAAAAAAAAAAAGGATTCCTGTGAAAATGGGATGAAAAGCGTCAAAGCAACAACATGACATAGCACTGCAAATGAATTGCAAATAAAAAAGATCTTTCCCTTTTTAGCCTACATATTTACTCTGTGTGTATGTGTGTGTTTATTTATCTGTCAAATCTACCTACCTACCTAACTACCTACCTGTCGAGATAGGTAGGTAGGTAGGTAGGTAGCAGTGGTGGGTTTCAAATTTTTTTAGAACCTCTTCTGTAGGTGTGGCCTGCTTTGTGGGAGTGGCTTGCTGGCCATGTGACCGGGTGGGCATGGACAACTTGTAAAATGTGGTGAAAATCACTTAACAACGCTCTTGCTTAGCAACCAAAATGTTGGCTCAGAAACTCTGGCATTTGAAGCACGCCTTACAGCTGTCAAGTTACAAGACCCTTGCACCCCTAACCCTTTAGGGAAAAAAAACCCAGTTTCAAACTTGAAAGCTTTAAGACTTGTGGACTTCAACTCCCAGAATTCCTCCTCTCGCTCTTCATCTTGATGATGTGCAGATGGGCAGGGGGAGGGAGCTGGAACCGGTTCTAAACGGCACTGTAGATTTGTGGAACCTCTTCTATAGAAGAGGTTAGAGGTTAGAACCCACCTCTGGTAGGTAGATAGAGAGGCAGAGACAGAGGCAGAGGCAAAGACAAAGACAGAGACAGAAAGATACAATACAATACAATAGCAGAGTTAGAAGAGACCTTGGAGGTCTTCTAGTCCAACCCCCTGCCTAGGCAGAAAACCCTATACCATTTCAGACAGATGTCTATCCAATATCTTCTTAAAGACTTCCAGTGTTGGGGCATTCACAACTTCTGGAGGCAAATTCTGTTCCACTGATTAATTGTTCTAACTGTCAGGAAATTTCTCCTTAGTTCTAAGTTGCTTCTCTCCTCGATTAGTTTCCACCCATTGCTTCTTGTTCTACCCTCGGGTGCCTTGGAAAATAGTTTGACTCCCTCTTCTTTGTGGCAACCCCTGAGATATTGGAACACTGCTATCATGTCTCTCCTTGTCCGTCTTTCTATTAAACTAGACATAACCAGTTCCTGCAACCGTTCTTCATATGTTTTAGTCTTCAATCCCCTAATCATCTTCGTTGCTCCTTTCTGCACTCTTTCTAGAGACAGGCAGACAGATAGATATAGAGAGATATTGGTATATGGAGATAGAGATAGATAGATAGATAGATAGATAGATAGATAGATAGATAGATAGATAGATAGATAGATAGATAGATGATAGATAGATGATAGATAGATAGATAGATAGATAGATAGATAGATAGATAGATAGATGATAGATAGATGATAGATAGATGATAGATAGATAGATAGATAGATAGATAGATAGATAGATAGATAGATAGATAGATAGATAGATGATAGATAGATAGATAGATGATAGATAGATAGATAGATAGATAGATAGATGATAGATAGATAGATAGATAGATAGATAGATAGATAGATAGATAGATAGATGATAGATAGATAGATAGATAGATAGATAGATAGATAGATAGATAGATAGATGGATGGATATAGAGACAGATAAATATATTGTTATAGATACACATACAAACACACTCATAATGATATATCACTATTGTTGTATGTACCCTGAGAGCTTATGCACCAGAGACAGATTCCTTGTGTGGCCAATGAAGAATTCTAATTCTAAATCGAGGCCTACCTGTATAAGTGTTCCATCAACAGAGCATATTCTCTGTATACCATACATACCAGCTGTAACAACGTATTTGGCAAGGCAACACTTATAATTTACTTCACTCATGACTATGCCAACATACCTGAGCTGATCCCAAGCTTGAATCAAGCTGGAGAATGGTTTTTTTAAAAAAAACTTTTGTATTTATTTGTATTATTATTTTTATCCATGGCTCAAGGTGGGCAAACCTATCCAACCCATTTTTCTCTTCCTGTTTTCCACACAATAACAACAACAACCCTGCAAGGTAGGTTGGGCTGATTTGGAACAGCAATGAAATAAATATATCTAAATTCTCTTCAAAACTTTAAAAAAAACACGATTGCAATTTCAAGGAGAATACAAATATACAAGGGTACCTCAGTCCTTGTCCGCTTCAGAAACTGGTACTTTTTGTTGTGAACATGTTGTGTTCTTTTGGTAGCCAATGCAAAAGGGGGAGAGTTGTGGAGAACGGACAGGAAGTCAGCCATGCTGGGAAGGTTGCTTTCATGACTACAGAGAACAAACAGGAAGTGGGGGGACAGGCTCAAGAGGATGGACAGGAAGTCAGCCATGCTGGAAAGGTTGCTATAGCGACCACAGAGAATAAACTGCAAGTGAGGGGGGGCAGCCTCAAGAGGGAGGACAGGAAGTCAGCCATGTTGGGAAAGCCATAGACATAGGAAAAAAAGGGGTAGACAGGAACCAAGGGTCACATGGCTTGTTTAGTCCTCCTCATTTTTAGTACTTGTTATACTTCCCAGAATCTCTTAATAATCAGTTCCAAGGGACTGTAGGTTGTCCTCGACTTAGGACCGCAGTTGAGCCCAAAACTGATGTTGCTAAGCGAGACATTTAAGTGAATTTTGCCCCATTTTGCTACCTTTCTTGCCAGAGTGGTTGTTAAATGAATCACGGAGGTTGTTTACTCAATAGCATGGTTGTTAAGTGAATCAGGCTTCGCTATTGTGAGAGGGAAGCCAAAGGGGAGTCACATGACCCCGGGGCATTGCAACCGTCATAAAACAAATCATTTCCTGAGTGTCGGATGAACTTTGATTACGTGACCAGGATGCAACGTCCGTCAATGTGAAAAATGGTCATAAGTCCCTTTAGCGCCATTGAAACTTTGAATGGTTCACTAAATAAACTGCTATAAGTGGAGGATTACCTGTATGTGCAGAAGTCCGTCATTACCCGCAGTGAACAGCCAGCTTCAATGGCAGTGAATTAAGGGAAAATTGAACTGAATTCTGCATGGTTTGCTAAAACTATTGAATAAGTCATAACGACCTTGGTTCTTCCAAACCAGCATTTAAGGGTTTGGATAATTTGTAACCCCAACAATTGACATGATTATGTCAAATGTTTGGTAGCTAAGGGAACCCTGATTGCATTCTATCGTTTTGACAATGGTAAATGGATTTAGCCAACTTTTTTCTACAATTCTGAAGTGCATTTCTGGCTATCTTTGGAACTCCCCCCCCCTCTATCCCCCCCCCCCAATCTTTCTACTGAGTTTTTTCAACTTTTACTCCATTCACAAGCCTTGTGCTTTGTCTGGTGCAGATGACATTAAGGTGGCCCGCCTTCTGCAGCTTTGACCTGGGGAGTTAGTCCCATCGATTTTTATTGATTTCAATTCTGAGCAGTCATGCAAAAAAAAAACCCCGCCAACAACAAGCACAGAAAAAGCCTTAACAATGTCGGCTTCGCTTGCTTTTTTGGCCAGCTCCCCCCCCCCCCCCCCATCCCTTCCGACCTCCCCTTCATCTTTAGCCCCGATTTTCGCTAGAAAACAGCCGGCCGAATTTCTGATATTTTTTTCATATGACTACAGGAATTAAGATAAAAAGTTGACTGCTCAGTCTGTTGCTGCTTGACGCATAGTGATAATAATGAACAGCGACTGAAATCATGTTCTCCTTCTGGAGATCAGATGCTGGAACAGACAATATGTTTGTATAATCCTCAGGGGCATTTTTTTTTTCCCTTCCCCCTTATCCTTTCAATTACAGTTTCGCATTAAAAGACCCATTTGCCAGAAACTCCTATTTGGATATGCCCTTCGTTTCACCTCCCTGGGCGTCATTCGTCTTAGAAGGCGCAGAGTTTCCAGAATTTATTGTATTACCAACTTTTTGAAGGAAATAATTGAAAAAAAACCACACACACCCGGTTTTAGACTTAGTGATTTTTTTTTTGAGAGCAGGCTGGCAGGTGGTGCCATATGATTTTTTGGGGGGGGATTAACGAAGTTCTGAAAATGCTGTCATTTCAGGGTATTGGATCCCTGTCAGGATTTTGACTCACTGTCAAGCAAGAGGGGCTGACTTTTTTATATATATATATTTTGCTGAACAAATTGTGGCAGGCATTAGTGGGAATGGCAATATCAGGCAAAAACAGCTGGGTACATTTGATCAGCTCTGGAATCTTAAGTCGTTGGAGGGAAGAAGAAACAAAATTGGGGGTGGAAGAACAAGTTTTCCCCCTCTGTCTAATTTTGTGCCATTGTTTGGTGCTATACGACAGTGCCCCCCCCCCCCAACTTATGGACACTAGGGACTGGTTTCTTAGAGAGACATTTTTCCATGGACTAGAGGGTCTGTGATTTTGTGTGCTGCCTGCATCCTTCGGATGGGGATTCGCTTGTTTGCGTGGCACAGTTTCTGGCATGCTGTGGCCCCCATTGCTGGTAAATGGACCGGGGTTTGGGGATCTCAGCTGCAGAGGTAGTTCTTGGCTTATGAAAGTACATTTACTGAAAGAGTGCAGAGAACAGCAACAAAGAGGATTAGGGGACTGGAGGCTAAAACGTATAAAGAATGGTTGCTGGAACTGGGCATGGCTAGTCTGATGAAAAGAAGGACTAGGGGTGACATGATAGCAGTGTTCCAGTATTTGAGGGGCTGCCACAAAGAAGAAAGAGTCAAGCTATTCTCCAAAGCACCTGAGGGCAGGACAAAGAAGCAATGGGTGGAAATTAATCAAGGAGAGAAGCAACCTAGAACTAAGGAGAAATTTTCCTGACAGTTAGAACAATTAATGAGTGGGACAACTCCAGAAGCTGTGAATTCTCCAAATCTGGAGGGTTTTTAAGAAGAGATTGGATAACCATTCGACTGAGGTGGTTTAGGGTTTCCTGCCTGAGCAGGGGGTTGGACTGGAAGACCTCCAAGGTCCCTTCCAACTCTGTTATTCTATTCTATTTAGCAACCATTTGAAGTTACAATGGCATTGGAAAAAAGGGAATTTATGACCACTTTTCACCCTTATGACCATTACAGCATCATGTGATCAAAAATATGGATGCTTGGCAACTGATTCATGTTTACGACGGTTATGGTGTCCCGGGGTCATGTGATCACCCTTTTGCCACCTTCTGACAAGCAGAGTCGATAAGGAAGCCAGATTCACTTAACAACTATATAACTAGCTTCACTTCACTTAACAGCTTGTAAAAGGCAACTTCATTGCTCACTTAGAAACACAAATTTTGGGCACGACAGTCAGGGTGTCACAAGGGGGTCTTGTGATTATCTTTTTTTTTTGCAAAGGTCAACGGGGAAGCCAGATTTACTTAACCACTGTGTGACTCACTTAACAACTACCCTGATTCACTTCACAACTGCAGCAAGAAAGGTTGTAAAACAGGGCAAAATTCACTGAATAGCTGTCTCGCTTAGTAACAAAAGCTTTGGGCTCCATTGCGGTGCTACCTGGAAGGCTTACCTGTATCATATTTAGCTTTGAAAGAGAACAAGGGGGGGGGGAAACGGGAGACACACGGATGCACCAAAACAAGAATACAAAGGAGGATGGCACGAAATCTTAGCTGTATTGAGGTCTGATGAAAGAGAATTTTAGAGGGTTTGGAAGTCCTAAAATATACATCTTAGCTTCCTCGGGATCTTTTGTGCTGATAGGATGTGGCGTCCGGTTTCTGAGGTGGATGGGGCAGTAGAATTCTTTCACGCCAAGCCATCTTCCTGCTTGCTGTTGCGGTTATTTTGAGGTGCGTGGGTGGGTGGACGTGAGCTACCGAGAAGCATCTTCTTCCCTCTGGTGTAGTTGTGCTGTGGAAGTATCTGCGGCGATGCTTCAGCGTGGGGACTGGAGAAAGATGGCCCAGCTTCTAAATATAAATATAAATGGAGAAGAAAAGGAATCGATTCATTTACCCTACTCTATTATGTCAAGGTACCCAGCTGCTTTTAACTCATAAAACAGGTATTCCTCAACTTGTGGCCGCAAGTGAGCCTAAAATTTCCGTGGCTAAGTGAGACACTTAGACACTTTTTCAGGCGACACCCAGAAATATACGGCATCCTTCACTTAATCCTCCAGGGAAAAATTGAAGGCAAACGAGATTCCAGGCAGAAGCAGAACATCATGGCTTCAAAATCGAAGGGATTGGTTTGAACAAGATTCAGCAGCATTTTTTTCATGCAACTATTGACAAAAATAGGATTGCCAACATGATCGCTAACATTCGATGATGGATATGGCAGAAGAAGAAGAAGTGAGACACCTTTGTTAAGGGACTTTTGTCCCATTCTACGAGCTTTCTTGCCGCCGTTGTTAAGTGAACCACTGTAGTCGATCAGGGAGTAACCCAGTTGTTAAGTGATTCTGGCTTCCCCCCTTCTGACTTTGCTTCTCAGAAGCGGGCAGCGTGACCTTGGGACATAGCAAAGGTCGTAAGTATGAACCAGTGGCCAAGCATCCGAATTTTGACCTTATGGTCACGAGGATGCTGCAAAGGCTGTAAGTGTGAAAAATGGTCATACGTCACATTTTTCAGTGGCGTTGTAACTTTGAACAGTCACAAACTGTTGCAAGTTGAGGACTACCTGTGTTATTTCTCCCTCCCCAGTTCACACCTCATATAGTCCTCTGTTAGTGACTAAGGGACTCCTGAATCCTCCCCAGCCAGGTATTCTCTGGCTGTTAGACTTCAACATCCAAATTGTCTATAGTAGCTGTAATTACAGATAGTTCTTGACTTACAACATTTCATTTAGTGGCCATTCAAAGTTACCACAGCGCTGCAAAAGAGGGCGACATCCTCATGGCCACAGGATCAAAATTCAGGTGCTTGGCAACTGACTCCTATTTATGACGGCTGACCTTTTGTGACCAAAGTCAATGAGGAAGCCAGATTCCTTTCACAACCTTGCTGTGAACTGAACAACCATGGCGATCCACTTAACGACTGTGGCAAGAAAGGTCGTAACAACGTGACAAAACTTACTTAACAAATGTCTCGCTTAACACCAGAAATTTTGGACTCCATTGCCGGTCGTAAGTCGAGGATTACCTGTGTTAGCTGAGAGAAGGGTTGGGGAAAATCAGTTTAAGACCAGTTCTCGGCAGCAGTCCTATAGCGAAGCGAGTAGATAAAATATTCCCTCTGGGTTTGTTCTTGCAAATTTATTATTAGCTGTGCATTCTAGACAGCAAATTCATATCAAGTTTCTCAAAAGAAGCAGCCACAGGACTGTGATCATTAATTTAATTGACATCACCGAGATGAAAGGTTCCTTCTGTGATTAACTGCCCAGCTGATCTGTCTTTTGTTTAGTTTTGTTTAAACACAAACATTTATAGAAGCTGCAGGTGGCAAGTGGCACCAAGAGGGACTCCTGGGTCCAAGCTATGTGCAATGTGTTAATGTTACGTGTAAATTGGCTGGTGGGCAAAGTTGGCTTGCAGATTTTAACAGCTGACTTAATTAAGCCTCGTGCATTGGAAGATGAGGTCAGATCTCTCTCCTGATACATTCCTGCGCTGATTATCTGTGGCGAGATGGGTCCTTCTGAGGTTGCATGGGTTTGCGTGTAGTTTTTTTTTAGTTTTTCTTTTGAATTGCCAATTTAGGAGCAGTTTTCATCTGCCAGAGTTTTCCCATTTGGAGGGCTAGTTGTCAAAAAGATACGGTCTTACAGAGAATGGGTTATAGAGGGCAGTGCCACTACTTAACATGAGTTGAGGTGGTGCCCCATGGAAGGTTCCTGCTTATAGTAGTGCAGGTGCCTTCCCTGTTGATTGACGAGTGCGTTATATAAAAAGGGAAGGAAATAATTAGTCCCTGGATTTTAGCAAGGTGTTCAACATGGCATTTCCCTGAAATGTTGGCAAGATGGCAAGGGGTACATTTTACATCTCCTAATGCAAAATTGAGGCGGAAAATGGTGCGCTGCGCAGTCTTGCAAAATTGAAAAATGTCCGTCGTTGGTATCAGAAGCAGGGCTTATAATGTGGATGCTTCATTCTCTGAAACTCATTTGTAAGGAAAACGGGCTGGATTTGCCTTTGGGAATGGATTTCAAGAGTCACGCCATATATTCCTCCATTTCTTGGAGGGTTGAGTGTACACATTCAGGTTTGTTTTCTTTTAATTGGGCGTGTGATTCCTGCACATTCTTTCTGCGTTTACAAGTGACAACTTCCAAAGCTTTTTCGGACATTTAGTGGTTGGGGAAAGGTTTTGTCAACTTGAAACCCACTTCAGTTCTCCAGAACTGGTCACAACCTGCTGAATACCACCTCTGGATATACACTATATTGCCAAAAATATTCACTCACCTGCCTTTACTCGCATATGTGCTTACTGTAAGTGACATCCCATTCCTAATCCATAGGGTTCAATATGACGTCGGTCCACCCTTTGCAGCTATAACAGCTTCAACTCTTCTGGGAAGGCTGTCCACAAGGTTCAGGAGTGTGTTTATGGGGATTTTGGACCATTCTTCCAGAAGAGCATTTGTGAGGTTACACACTGATGTTGGGCGAGTTTACACTTCGTGGCTGAGTTGCTGTCATTCCCAAACACTTCCACGTTCTCATAATACAGCTGGCAGTTGACTATGGAATATTGAGGAGCGAGGAAATTTCACGACTGGATTTGTTGCACAGGTGGCATCCTATCACAGTTCCATGCTGGAATTCACTGAGCTCCTGAGAGCCACCCATTCTTTCACAAATGTTTGTAAAAACAGTCTGCATGCCTTGGTTTATTTTACTTTTATCAGATTAAACAATACTCGAATAAAGGCATACACCAAGGAGGGAGATAGAGGGAAAGAAGAGGGAGGAGTAAGGAAGGAGTAAGGGGAATGTAAGGAGGGCGTGTGGGGAGTAAGGGGAGAAGGAAGGTTTGAGGGGAAAGGGAAGTAGGAGGGGAGTGTTAGAGGGAGAAAGGAAAGTTGGAGGAGGTAGATGGGGTGTATGGAGGATGGAAGTGTTAGGTGGGGTTGTGAATGATGAGTTGTGTTCCTTTTTATTTTGTTTGTTTTATTTCTTTTTTTTTCTTTTTTTATAGTAAATACCCTGTATATAAGTGATTGCAAATGGAATGTGAAAATGAATAAAATATATTTAAAAAAAAAAAACAGTCTGCATGCCTAGGTACTTGATTTTATACACCTGTGGCCATGGAAGTGATTGGAACACCTGATTCTGGTTATTTGGATGGTTGAGCGAATACTTTTGGCAATACAGGGTAAGTATAAACATGATTATGAATGCATGAAATGGATATGAATAAATTGGGACATTAGGAAAGGGGCAATAGGTATGTTGGTGTCCTTAGAGACCTCTTAGGAACAGGATGAGGTCAACAGTAGGCAGTCTAAGGTTAAAATTGTGGGGGTTTGGGGAAGAAACCACAGAGTCAGGTAGAGTTTTCCAGGTGTTGACCACTCTGTTGCTGAAGTTGTATTTTCTGCAATTGAGTTTGGAGCGGTTTACTTTGAGTTTGTATTTATTGTGTGCTCATGTATTGTTGTGGCTGAAGGTGAAGTAGTCATTGACAGGTAGGACGTTGTAGCAGACAATTTTGTGAACTACGCTTAGGTCAGACAGAAGGTGGTGTAGTTCTAAGTTGTCTAAGCCCAAAATTTCAAGCCCGGTGGCATGGAATTTCTCATCTTCTGCCTCCCACTGCTTTTCAACTCAAAGAGCCGAAGTTCAATCATGAAATGTTACCTTGGCTTGAATTGTCAGACGCGCAGGGGAGGGAAATATGAACTCTTAATTTCCCTTGAAACAACTTCATTATTAGAAAGCATTATCAGAATATCATTTGTTGTCAAGAAATGCAATCCCTGTTTAGGTTTTTAATTAATCTCTTGAGAGACTTTGCAGACTTACAGATGGAAAATATTGTAAATACCCTGGGGAGGAGGGGAGGGGGGAATGAAAGGAGACAAAAACACAGGTTTACTTGTATTTATATTTTTTGGGGAAATGAACAAAAGATACAATTTGCAAAATATTTATTTTTATTATAAAAAAAAAAACATACTTTGGAAGCTTTTTTCCCCCAAAATGGAATCTGAAGAAAGGAAAGTAACGGTGGTCAGTGGGAAGTAGAGAAACAGAAATAACATTCCATCATCCAGGACAACTTCTTACGGTTAACTTTTATCCTCTTCTGCCATACAAGGATTGTCCAACAAGGATGGATAGGCAAACAGATGTCTATGGACATTCTCAGTCATCCAGATCATGGTTGTCCCGAAGGTGCTTTTTCAAAAGGCAACTGGACTGAAAGTGTTTTTACAATACAATAGCAGAGTTGGAAAGGACCTCAGAGGTCTTTTAGTCCAACCCCCTGCCTAGGCAGGAAACCCTATACCATTTCAGACAGATGTCTATCCAACATCTTCTTAAAGACTTCCAGTGCTGGGGCATTCACAGCTTCTGGAGGCAAGTTGTTCCACTGATTAATTGTTCTAACTGTCAGGAAATTTCTCCTCAGTTCTAAGTTGCTTCTCTCCTTGATAAGGTTCCACCCATTGCTTCTTGTTCTACCCTCAGGTGCCCTGGAGAATAGTTTGACTCCCTTTTCTTCTTTGTGGCAGCCCCTGAGATTTTGGAAGACTGCTATCATGTCTCCCCTAGTCCTTCTTTTTATTAAACTAGACATACCCAGTTCCCACAACCGTTCTTCATATGTCTTAGTCTCCAGTAACCTAATTCTCTTTCTTGCTCTTCTCTGCACTCTTTCTAGAGTCTCCACATCTTTTCTACATCGTGGCAACCAAAACTGAATGCAGTATTCCAAGTGTGGCCTTACTAAGGCCTTATAAAGTGGTATTAACACCACGTGATCTTGATTCTATCCCTCTGTTGATGAAGTGTGTTGAAAGCACCTTTTGAAAAAAAAGAACCTCTGGGAGACGCAAGAACTGCATATCCTGTTATGGAGGGTATGTGGTAAGACAGAGCTCCCAAAAATTCATGGATGCCAAAAATAAATGTCAGCTTTGCACGTTCTATGGATTTCCTAAAACCATGCCTCCCTCACCCCCGGCATTGGGGACTTAACTAGGTTTGGAAAGGGTGCATTGTCTGATCTGGTCCTGGTTAATCAAGTAATGGTGGGAGATTTTTCTGTTTTGTTGTGGCCTGCCAGCAGCCAGCAGAGCTGGCAGCAGATTTGAACAGTGAGCGGGTTGGGGAAGAACATGGGCCAGTCCTGGAGTCTGGGGAAGGCTCTGATGAGGGCTCTGTGTGGGAGGCAGAGAGGGGGCCAGAGCTGTATGCCAGTTATCAGCTGCCTTCGGAGTCAGACATCAGTGAGGCAGATGAACAACTGGAGCCTGTTCCCAGTGTGTGCATGCACAGAGCTGTCAGAAGAACGGAACAGCTAAAGAACAGGGTTCGACATTGGGAGTAAGGCCACAGGTGGAGGATGAATGGCCCCTCCCAGAGGAAATAAGAGTAGCAAAAGGGGAGTGGAGTTTGCAGGAGACAATTAGTTCGCTTAATTGGTTTGTGACTCTCCGAGACTCATTGCCAGGTTTTGCAGATAGCAAAGCTTGGCAGCTCTCCAAGCCAGATAAGGTCTGTGGCTGTAAATCCTCCCTTGAAAGACTTTGCTGGTTGTGAATGAGCAGAATTCACAGCAAATTAATAAACTGGGTTTTCGTTGGGGCAAGGACTTTGCTGCATGCTCTTGGTGAGAACACAAACTCACTCAACATTGAGGCTTCTCCAGGATCTAAAAGGCTGCATTTCTGAGGTTTAAGGAAGGAGGGTATTAAAGATAATTTCACCTCCCTAAAAACTGAGCACGATGGCTTAGAGGTTAAGAATGCTGACCTTGTCAGCTGGAGAGTTGACAGTCCAAGTTTGAGACCTGATCGCACAACAGAGCGAGCTCCTGGCCACCTAGCAATTTGAAAGCATGCAAATGCAAGTAGATGAATGGGTACCACTTTGGCAGGAAAGTAACAGCGTTCTGTGGGCCTTTGGCCTATAGCCATGTTGGTCATATGACTATGGAAATTGTCTTTGGGCAACACTGGCTCCCTCAATCAAGAAATGGAGATGAGCAACATGGCTTAGAGTCCGGACACCGAAACATTTACTTTCTTAAAATGCAATAAGTCTTTTTGGGCTGTAGCTAAAAAATCTATCTCAGTAGAAGACTTCAATAGGCCACTGTCAGATTCACCGTCAAGCTCGAGTCTGTTAAGGAGAACTGACCTCAGATGGTTCAAAGAGGTGGAGAAAAGCAGGGTGGTTTTTGTTAAAATGATAGACTTAATATTGTCTTTAACGTTCGGTCTTTTGTAATCAAAGTCATCAGTTCCGGCGTGATTTGCAATCCAATCACTTTCCGTTTTTCCAAGTCGATTCCTGTGGCTTTGCTTCACTTTACACATTGGACGTGTTATCCTTATGGGAAACATTGGCATTAAACCTGAGCAGGAACTCACATCTGTGAGTGGGGGAAGAATTCTTCATAAGCGCTGTCTTAAAATAACCCTATGTTGCCTTTTATATATGCCATGTTATTAAGACTTTTCCAAAAACGCTGCAGCATTCTGGTTTCGGAGATGAGAGCCTCTTGGGACCTGTTGAAGGGCAGAAGGTTTCTCCTTCAATCTGGGGCTCTGTTTTTATCTCCTGGTTCAATGCAAGGTTAATCTCCTCACCTTGGTTAGATAGCGTCATCGATGCAATGAACATGAATTTGGGTAAACTCTGGGAGATAGTAGAGGGCAGGGAAACATGGCATGGTTTGGTCTATTGGGCAGTGGTGAAATTCAATTTTGTTTTTTTACTACCGGTTCTGTGGGTGTGGCTTGCTGGGTGTGGCAGGGGAAGGATACTGCAAAATCCCCATTCCCTCTCCATGCCAGGGGAAGGATACTGCAAAATTTCCATTCCCTCCCCACTCCAGGGGAAGGATACTGCAAAATCCCCATTCCCTCTCCACGCCAGGGGAAGGATACTGCAAAATCCCCATCCCCTCCCCACTCCAGGGGAAGGATACTGCAAAATCCCCATTCCCTCCCCACTCCAGGGGAAGGATACTGCAAAATCCCCATTCCCTCCCCACTCCAGGGGAAGGATACTGCAAAATCCCCATCCCCTCCCCACTCCAGGGGAAGGATACTGCAAAATCCCCATCCCCTCCCCACTCCAGGGGAAGGATACTGCAAAATCCCCATTCCCTCCCCACTCCAGGGGAAGGATACTGCAAAATCCCCATTCCCTCTCCATGCCAGGGGAAGGATACTGCAAAATCCCCATTCCCTCTCCATGCCAGGGGAAGGATACTGCAAAATCCCCATTCCCGCCCCACTCCAGCCAGTGGTAGCATTTTCCGGTTCTCCAAAACTACTCAAAATTTACACTACCGGTTGTCCAGAACCTGTCGGAACCTGCTGAATTTCATACCTACTATGGCATCACACATGACTTAGTGACTGAACAAGAACAAATCTCCTCTCTGCTTCAAAAAAAAAAAGTTTATTTCTACTTGAAGGTTTTCGGATATCTGCATCAGGATGATTTTGACAAATTTAAATGCAAGTTCCTTCCCAAAGCAAGCATGGGTAGTCCTTGTTTTACAACAGTTCATTTAGTGACTGTTCAAAGTTACAGTCATCTTCTGTTAATGATCCCATAATCCCTCGCGGGGTGGAGTCTGGGCAACTGAATGGGGCTAGTAGAGTGTTTACTGGCCAGATGCCCTTCCTGTTGTCAATGAGGAGTTTTGTTCAGGAGAGATATTCTCATTGTGCTCAGAGAGAGAAATATCTACCTCTGCCTAGGATCAGACTGTTCAACTTGTAACTGTTCAAAGTTAAGAGTTTCAAGTTGGCACTGAAAAATCTGACTTATGACAGTTTTTCAGAGTTACGACTTTTGAAGCCTCCCCTGCTGTGTCCCATGGTCACGTGATCTCCTTTGGTGATCTTCGGACCAGCCAAGTTAATGGGAAAGCCAGATTCACTTAACAACCAGATCACTAACATATCAACTGCAGTGATTCACTTATCAATGGTGGCAATAAAGGTCATAAAATGGGGCAAAACTCAACCCAGTGAGCTGCGATGGCACAGTGGTTAGACTGCAGTACTGCAGGCTATTTCTGCTGACTGCCGGCTGCCGGCAGTTTGGCAGATCGAATCTCACCAGGCTCAAGGTTGACTCAGCCTTCCATCCTTCCGAGATGGGTCAAATGAGGAGTCAGATTGTTGGGGGCAATATGGTGACTTTGTAAACCGCTTAGGGAGGGCTGCAAAAGCACTGTGAAGCGGTATATAGGTCTAAATGCTATTGCTGCAGATAACAGTCAGCTGAAGTGGCCTGCAGTACTGCACTCTACCCACTGCGCCACCTCGGCTCTTAAGCACAGGCAATGAATTCACAATCAATTGTGAAAATTATTTTTGCTGCTCTTCTTCTTCTTCTTCTTCTTCTTCTTCTTCTTCTTCTTCTTCTTCTTCTTCTTCTTCTTCTTCTTTTTCCTCCTCCTCCTCCTCCTCCTCCTCCTCCTCCTCTTCTTCTCCTCCTCCTCCTCCTTCTCCTTCTCCTTCTCCTTCTCCTTCTCCTTCTCCTTCTCCTTCTCCTTCTCCTTCTCCTTCTCCTTCTCCTTCTCCTTCTCCTTCTCCTTCTCCTTCTCCTTCTCCTTCTCCTTCTCCTTCTCCTTCTCCTTCTCCTTCTTCTTCTTCTTCTTCTTCTTCTTCTTCTTCGATCGAAGCCTTACCAGCTCTCCCTTTCCCCCCTCTAAATGGTTGCCCATCCAAGCTTGCAAGGATTCCAACGCTGACACATAAGGCCTAATTAAGTATGCCTTCAAATCATTCCATCTGATTTCTGAGTCGGTTGATTTGTGGATATCGTGCTTCTAATCTGCCTATTGGGCTTGTACAACCGGGTCAGGTCATTCTTCCAAAAGCTTAATTATTTTATGTGCATGCAAAGCAACTCCCGAAATGTTGACTCGTCATCTCTCTCTCTCTCTCTCCTCTGCCACAAGAGCTTTCAAGTTTTGTTTTTTTTCAGGAAGAAAGCCAGAAAGTATGCTGAGATTTTTGGCAGCTACAGCCAAGTGTTAAGGTTAACAGCTTGCAAGGAACTGCATGTTGCCATTATCTAAAAAACCCCACTGTTTGGTGAAAATGATGGCCCTAATAAGGTAGCTGCATCTTCTTCTTAATTTCCCCCCCTCCGCATTCTTTTATTCATCTGGAAAAATAAAAAATATCTTTGCCAGCTGCACAGTGACACTTAACCTGAACACCAAGATGTAAAAGTTGGACTGCTCTTCCAGAGTCAGTTAGAACTATTAATGAATTATGTGTCTGTATTTAGTTTGCCTGGGGAAACAAACAACCCAAAAAAAAGAAAGAAAAAAGCTTGGCTACCGTACCGTCTACGCTCAGAAATAAAACTGTAGAGAACATAATCCACTAGTTATTCTCCTAATGGCCTGTGTTCCCCAGCACGGTTAGTCTAAACTGATTTTGAGCTAGCTGTGTTACTGCCACAAGGCTTAAGGCGAATCCGAAGGCAGATTATTTCCTCCTTGCGTGCGAGACAATGCAAAATGTTCAACGTATCCATCTTTATTTTTGTTTTATTTCATTTTTTCCCCCCAGCCTGGCAGGAACACAGACTACTCTGTCGGTAAAGGGCTGGGTGTTTTTTTTTTTAGCCCCCTTTTTCTTTAAAACCTCAAATCTGCTTTCAAGGCTCTGAGGAACCTGCCCAGCCGTTTTGTGATTCATACATCGGGTTTCAGAGAAGGGGAAGAAAAGGAAAATCCCACGGCGTCAGCAAAAATCGGTTTAAGGAATGCTGGATGAAAACTGGAGAGATTTCCCTGAGGGTAGCCTGCGGAAGGCTGCGAAGGCAAAAGTTTCCCATCCCATAATAACAGATTTTAACAGATTAACAGAGTTGGGAGGGACCTTATAGGTCATCTAGTCCAACCCCCACTCAAGGAGGAGACCCTACACCATTTCTGACAAATGGCAGTCCAATCTCTTCTTGAAAGCCTCAAGTGATGAAGCTCCCACAGCTTCTGAAGGCAACTTCTGTTCCATGGGTTGATTGTTCTCACTGACAGAAAATCCCTCCTTATTTCTAGGTTGAATCTCTCCTTGATCAGTTTCCATCCATTATTCCTTGTCTGGCCTTCGGGTGCTTGGGAAAATAGCTTGACCCCTCTCCTCTCTGTGGCAGCCCCTCAAATATTGGAAGACTGCTATCATGTGTCCCCTGGTCCTTCTCTTCACTAGACTAGCCATGCCCAGTTTCTTTAACCATTCTTCACATGCTTTAGTATAACAATGTATGTTTATATATGTTTTATATAACACAAATGTGTGTGTGTGTTTGTGTGTGTGTGTGTGTTTTAGTATAACAATTCCAACAGGTTCCACCACAAAACCGCGGTAGACTAAAGCGCGTGTGACTAAAGCGCGGTGACAAAACCGCACCGTCAAAACCGCGCGACAACAGCGCGCCGACAACAGCGCGCCGACAGAAGCGCGCTGTAACATAACCCTAAAAATAAACCTAAACCTAACGCTAAACCTAACGCTAAACCTACCCTAAACCAACCCTAAACCTAACCCTAAACCTTACCTTAAGTTAAATCGCGCTTCTGTTGGCGCGCTGTTGTCGGCGCGCTGTTGTGGGCGCGCTTTTGACATCGCGGTTTTAGCGCCGCGGTGTTGTTGGCGCGCTTTTGACGTTCGCGGTTATGTCGTGCCACGATTCCAACAACAATGTCCTATTTTCTCTGCCTGGGGGAAATCTGTATCTTGAGATATTCAGACAAGCACAGTAAGCCATGGTTTGTTTTGTGTGCCTAAATCCCATCTCACAGATAAGGGTCAGATAACAAGCCATAGTTTACAAACCAAACAAGCTTAGGGCACCTAAGGTGTTAAAAACCAACAAACTGCATTACGGGCTTGCTGTAATAATTGCACGGAGTTTAACTGTACCTTAAGGAAGTTGCAGGGAAGAAAGATTAGCGCTGTAAGCTCCTCTCTCCCTCTTATTAATTTTGTTATGACTTTGATCATTCAGAGATGGAATTTCTGAGATTTGAGACAGACATCATGCTGAGCTGTGCTAGGCTTAGTGCTGTTTTACCGAATAAGTAGCAGGATTTGCAAAGAAAACACTTGGTGGCTTAGCTTAAAATTGGGGAGTCTGCGACCCTCAAACCATTTTTTTTTTTGCTACCTCTGTATTAGGGACATAAAGGAGAAGAGGAAAACCTTTGATGCTTCTCCTGGTGGCTTCCTTTGAGTTAGGAAACACTATGACGATTGGAGCTTAAGTTCTTAGTAGGCTCAACATCATTAGCAGCAAAACAACAACACGGATCTCGGGGGGGAAACCATGCTCACCTATGTTGTCAAACTCACTGTGATCCTTGAATTCCCCAAAATGTTTAAGTGAGGCTCCCCATCGCCCAAATGATGTTCTCTGCTAACAGATTGTACAAACTCAATCAAGGAGGTGGGCCATGTTATCCACTGAGCATGCCCATTGTATCTCACCAGGCTCAAGGTTGACAGCCTCCCATCCTTCCGAGGTGGGTGAAATGAAGACCCAGATTGTTGTGGGCAAGAGGCTGACTCTGTAAACCGCTTAGAGCGGGCTGTAAAAGCACTGTGAAGCGGTATATAAGTCTAAGTGTTATTGCTATTTATTTATTTACTCTCTGGGCAATCAAGAGTGTGTCCACCTCTTGTCTCGGCGAGTGACACAGATTGGATCTTGGAACATTATCCTGGGACACATATGTTTGCCTTCATTTCAAGAGGGCATCTCACCAAATCTTTTAGACAATGGTCAAATTTCAGAGGACCCTCTGTTCCTCGATTAAGATATTGGGACTCTGAAAAGGCCAGTGTTAGAAACTGTGCTTGGGCCCAATCTATGGTAGTTTCTATGTTCCTCAATCCAGTTACATCAGAAGAGTTTACCAGCAATTAGATATCAGTGTTCAGATATAGTTTAATTTGGGGTTGGATGTGTGTGTATGTGTGTTGGCTTTGTGTGCTTGTAGCAATAGCAATAGCACTTAGACTCATATCTCACTTCATAGTGCTTTACAGCCCTCTCTAAGTGGTTTACAGAGTCGACCTATTGCCCCCCAAACAATCTGGGTCCTCATTTTACCCACCTCGGAAGGATGGAAGGCTGTCAACCTGGAGCCTGGTGAGGTTCGATCTGCCAAACTGCTGGCAGCTGGCAGACAGCAGAAGTAGCCCGCAGTACTGCGTTCTAACCACTGGGCCACTGTGGCTCAGTAGCTACCTTCTTAGCTAATCACACCATTTTAGAAAAGTAAACTCTGGCTCCAATGAGACTTAGCAGAAAACCCAGTCAGAATAAAGAGGTGCTTGGTGCTTCTCTGCGATTGGTTGTTTTCTTGCAGACGTTTCATTACCCAAACTAAATAACATCATCAGTGCTGTTAGCGAATCAGAGCACTGATGATATTACCTAGTTTGGGTAATGAAACGTCTGAAAGAAAATAACGAAGCTTAGAGAGCACCAAGGACCCCACAGGTGTCATTGTCCTCTTCCTCCTCCTCTTCCTCTTTCTCCTCCGCCACTCCACAAACCCCACTTCATTTTAGCATTGATGATATCATCTAGTTGGGTAATGAAATGTCTGAAAGAAAATAACCAAACTCAGAGAGCACCAAGGACCCTACAGTCATTGTCCTCCTCCTCCTCCTCCTCCTCCTCCTCCTCCTCCTCCTCCTCCTCCTCCTCCTCCTCCTCCTCCTCCTCCTCCTCCTCCTCCTCCCTTTCTCCCCCCCACTCCACAAATCCCACTCCATTCTAGCACTGATGATATCACCTAGTTGGGTAATGCAACATCTGCAAGAAAACAGCCAAGCTCAGAGAGCACTAAGGACCCCACACTCCTCCTCCTCCTCCCCACAACCCCCATTCCCTTCTAGCACTGATGATGTTACCTAGTTCGGTAATGAAACACCTGCAAGTAAACAACCAAGCTCCAGGACGCCCCTCATTTCAACCCTGAGCCCCACATATTCTCCTTTGGTTTGTTACCAGTCAGAACATTTAAATGTTGCGGTGCTTATTAAAAAAAAAATTGAAGGAGCAATGCATCTTACTAGCTGGAAGATGCCGAAAAGAAAGCACAAATGGAAGTGAACATTGGTATCCTTTTAGCCTTGGGCCAGGGAGGTACTCTCGATATGGATTATTTGAAAAAAGGCCACACTTTGGCTGAAAGACGAAGCGAAGACTCTCTTAAAGCAACTTCTTGGACGAGGAAAGAGCCACAAGCAAAACTGGAGGAGACCCAAGTGAGCAAGAACTCTCCCGGGGGAGTTCTGCTTGTTTTCAACCCCAGGATAATCAATCTTGAGTTTGGAGTTTCCCCACTGTAGCATTGTTGATGCAGAGAATCTGTCCTGCAGCTTTAGCACCTCGGCAAAACCAACCCTGTTTTTCGGGCCTCTTTGGAGCTAGTCGTACCACTAGTATTTTCTTCAGAAAGATAAAGAATATAGACATTTTCTTCCCAAACACCATCGGAAAGCTCCAAGCTCGAGGCGACCGTCAAGAGCAGCGTTGAGTTGTATGCCTCAGCTGCTTCCTCTGGTTTTTAAAGGTCTTTGCAGGAAGCAAATTCTATTTCTTTTCATCCAAATGGGAAGACAAAAGAAACTGGAAACACTCCTGGCGTAAAAAGCATTTGTTTCAGCCACTGTGAATAAAGGTGTCCGTTTTATATTTCCCCCCTAGAGAAGTAGAGAACAGTGGGGTTTGGTTTTGTGTGGTTTTTCCCCTCTTCTTTGATAATGCCGATATATCTGGAGGCTTTATCCTTGGCTGGTACAAATTGGTACGGAAATTCCTTCAGTTGCAAGTCTGTCTTCCCTCGAAATAAGGAGAGCAAAGGAATGTGGGCCATGCCGTTGCAATCAAATAAAGAACTTGTCTTCCCTTTTCACATGCCTGTAGGTGGAGCAAAAAAGTCAAACTGTGGGTGTATTTTTTTTTAAAGGTGATGAGTTACCTCTCTGTATACATGAATTCAGGGCCAGCCAATGTTCAAACAAGCTGTTGGTTTTCCTTTGCAAGAAATAAAAATGCATGGAGAGAGGGAGAAGGAAAGAGAGAGGTAGAGAGAGACAGAGAGAGAGAGACAGACAGACACAGAGAGACACAGAGACAGAGAGACAAACAGAGAGAGAGAGGCGGAGAGACACAGAGAGAGACACAGAGAGAGACACACACAGACACACACACACAGAGAAACAGAGACAGACACACACAGACAAAGAGAGACAGAGAGACACACACAGAGAGACAGAGACAGACACACAGATAGACACACACAGAGAGAGAGAGACAGAGACACACAAACACACATACAGAGACAGAGAGAAACAGAGAAACAGAGACAGACACACACAGACAGAAAGAGAGACAGAGAGACACACACAAAGAGACAGAGAGAGGCAGAGAAACAGACAGACACACAGATAGACACACACACACAGAGACAGAGAGACAGAGAGACAGAGAGAGAAACACACACACAGAGCCAGAGAGAAACAGAGACAGACACAAACAGTCAGAAAGAGAGACAGAGAGACACACACACAGAGACAGAGGGAGAGAGAGACACAGACACACAGACACACAGAGAGAGACAGAAGACACAGAGAGGGAGGGAGGGAGGAGCACATGGAAGATAGCTGGAAACACACGAACTAATTTCATTTATAATTTATGGAATCACAAAAGATTTGCATTCAGCTTAACACAGACCTAATTGTGCACATTCATAATGGCTGCATGAATAATAGTCATCTTATTTGGCTGAGCCACAATTTGTTTCCTGGTGGGGCTAACCCCATGCGCTAAGCCCATCCAGCCCCTGATTTTTATTTTTATTTTCCCCCTCATGAATATGGAAACCTTTATGAATGGAAGGCGGAGGCCTGGAGGACCATTTTCCAACTCGCTGTTTCCTGCTTTCACACCGAGGTTTCGGAATGCTAATTATGAATAACCCAGTCGAGAAACGGTTCGATGTCTTTGTTATTTGGGGGGTTTGCATCTCATCGCTAAGTTGCAGTGCAGTTTGTTTGGGTTTGGCTTAGCGTGTTGTGTAAATCCAGTCAATTAGGGCTTGATTAACAAGCATGGTTCAGCAAGCAGTGGCTTAGCAAGGTCTCTGAAGGTAGCTTGTATGCATTTCCTCTGGGATAGTGCAAGTTGCATTTCGCCTGCTGATTTCAACTGCTGATAGTGGAACTAATTACATTTTACTGGATGAATTCGAGCAGAAGCTGGGCAACCATCTGTCAGGGCTGTCTTGCTTTGAACTTCTGCAGTGAGCCCCTTCCAACTTTTTTTATGATTTCCCTATAAGTTCCTCAACGGTAAAATAATTAGCGAGCATTTCTGCTGAAAGTGGCAAAAAAAACAACAACCTCCACTTGTGTGATGTTCCCGTGGTTCGTCCATGAGGCCAATGTTGAGAAAAGACACGGACACGATCTTTCTCGGGATGGAGCGACCCAGATTGGGGGTCTGAGAGCCCCTTTTATTGAGATAGGACAAAGGCAGGAGGAGCAATCAGCAATCAGCATGCGATTAAAGACAGCCTGTAAAACTACAATTTCTAATCTACTGCTCAGGGAAGTTCTCTTTATATATGGTCAAATCCTGGAGTCGTTGGGTAAGGCACATCTAGAGTGAACCTCAGGATGTTATGTTATGAACTATCAGGATGTTATGGAGTACTATAAGGATGTTATGTTCTTTAGGAGTTTGTTTTCTCCTATGTGGTTCAGTGTGGCTGTGCATGCCCTATTATGCACTGGGCCATGGGTGACCACCACACCTACACAAGGCAAAGGCAAAGGGTGGGCAAAGGGGGAATAGAAAGTTACAAGTTGCATGGCATTGGGAGGGGAAAGGGCATGTGTGGGAGTAGCTGGCTCACATAGTTCATGTTACATGAGGCTGCATAGTGAGTCCTGGCCGTTTAGGCCAGAAAGATGTTTCTGGTGCGATGTTTTTGCATCCCTGTGTATGTGTGTTTCAGACAGCAGAAACTGCCCTTCACACACACACATGGAATGGATTCCAACACACTTGTCTTGTGGTCAGAAAACCGGAGGGACCAAGTTGGAGCCAGATCATCCTGGAGAAGAAAGTTGATCTGTAAGGAGGCTAAGATTTCGCACTTACTTCTCAGGACATGATCAATAAGCTGTGGATTCCAGTTGCAGTTGTTGGGAGCGCTCACCATAAGGACTTCTACAAAAGCAAATTTGGGAAAGTATTATTTACAGGGAAGTTGGTTGGGAATGTGTACCTTATGGGGGAACAAAACAACATCATTTCTGGGGGACATTCTGAGAAGGGCTCTTTCCAGAACCAATCGTATTTAGTAGGAAATCCTAGTTGTGGCCCACCAGCGACCAGTGGAATTGGCAGCAGAGTCAGACAGTGAGGAGGTTGGGGAGGAACATGGGCCAATCCTGGAGGCTGGGGAAGGCTCGGATTAGGGCTCTGAGTCGGAGGCAGAGATGGGGCCGAGACCATCTGGCAGTTCTCAGCTGCCTTCGGAGCTAGACAGCAGTGAGGCAGAGGAACAGCTGGAGCCTGATCCCAGTGTGTACATGCGCAGAGCTGCCAGAAGAAAAGAACAGCTAAGAAATCAGGGTCGACTTGGGAGTAAAGCCACAGGTGGACAGTGAATGGCCCCTCCCATAGGAAATAAAAGAGGAGCAAAAGCGGAGTGGGCTTTTGCAGGAAACTATTCATTCATTCATTTCAGGAGTGTGAAGATCTGTCCGTGAATCTCAGAGACTCTGTGCCCAGTCTTTCCTTGCACAGCACCACAGTTGGTAAATATTTACATGGCAGCTTTCCAAGCTAGATAAGGTCTGTGGTCATAAATTCATCTTTGAAAGACTGTTTACCAGGGCCTTTGCTGAATGTGAATGAGAGGAATTCACATTCAATTAATAAAAGGGGTTTTGCTGGGATCAGGACTCTGCTTCGTGTTTTTTGGGGGGAAGCCTAGATCAGAACACTAGTAGACCTGTTTTCTCTGAACTAAGATGGACCTCCACATTGATATCACCTGCTAAAGAGCTATTTGTACCATCTCTGAATTCATTTTTGTACCTTCCAAATTAACTTCATACCTCTCTTGTGGTCTCCAAAGTCTTCTCAGTAGAGTTGTCTGTAAGCTTAGCCATGGCACTGGACTCCTTTTCTTTTTTGGTTTGGAAAGTTTTGCTGCCTAATTGGTGTGTTCCTAACCCCTTTGTGTCTCCTGGTGGTCTTTTCTGAACTAGTTACAGTAGATGATAAAGCAATTCCTCTGCACTAACAAGAGGGTCCTTTGATCAAAAAATAGAAGGCTTACTATACACTCAGTACTGAAGGCTGGTTGGCAAAGGTCATTGGAAGGAATTAAGACATTTAGCAGGGGCTAAACGTGGGGATATCTGCCACTCAATAGTCGCCTGAACTGCAAGATGGGGGTGGCAAATAAATTGGGTAAATAAATAAAAATATGCTTTAAACGATCCATGCGTCCTGTCGTTTTGCTTGGTGAGGGTGCCGGGAGTTGTAGTTTAGCAAGATCTGAAGTATCAGAAGTTTGTTACCTCTGGAATAAGTCCTGGAAAATCTTGGAAGGCACATGTATGAATTCATGACACCAAACTTAGCTAGAATGACACAGTTTACCTTCCATGGGTGTGTGTGTGTGTGTGTATGGGTTCATTAAAAGCAATTGGGTTATCAATGTAACAAATAATAAAGGTTCTTCATTCTAGCGTCAGTGAGTTGAGATTGTATTATCCAGTACAAGTAGTCCTCAACTTACAATGTCTCACTTAATGGAATGCCTCATCCCAATTGGTGAGGAGTACCTGTATGGAAATATAAACTAACCTGCTTCAATTACTTAGTATTCTGTGCAAAGGTATGCTCCCACTTTTTCTATACTTAATTTTAAAAAACCCTCCCCAAGTTCCAATTTTCGTTTTGTAATTTCTTTTCATTCATTCATTCATTCATTCATTCATTCATTCATTCATTCATTCATTCATTCATTCATCCATCCATCCATCCATCCATCCATCCATCCATCCATCCATCCATCCATCCATTCATTCCACTTATTTATTTATTTGTGTGTCTGTGTTGTTAATAATTATATGCCCTTCCTGAGGACAACCTACTTTTGAGTATGTCAGGTAATGAGGATTTAATAGCTGCCAGCTGATGTAAGGTTGTAAGCTGTAAACTGTAAGATGATTCAATAAGGATGATTCAGCAATATAACGAGCCGAGGTGGCGCAGTGGTTAAATGCAGCACTGCAGGCTACTTCAGCTGACTGCAGTTCTGCAGTTCGGCTGTTCAAATCTCACCGGCTCAGGGTTGACTCAGCCTTCCATCCTTCCGAGGTGGGTAAAATGAGGACCCGGATTGTTGTTGGGGGCAATATTCTGACTCTGTAAACCGCTTAGAGAGGGCTGAAAGCTCTATGAAGTGGTATATGTCTAACTACTATTGCTATTGCTATATAGGTATAACCAGTTAAAGACTCTCATGGGATCCACCCAAGTCATTTACCTTTAAAAGGTGTATACATACATACGTACGTACGTATATACATACATACATGCATGCATACAGTACATACATACATATAATACATACATACAATACATGCATGCATACATACATACATACATACATACATACATACGTGGCTATTAAAGGGCGTTTCTCTCTCTCATTGTGTATCTTATTTTATCTCCTTGTATGTTTGTATGTATGTTTATTTCATTTATATGCCGCCCTTTTCCCCCGAAGGGGGACTCAGGGCGGCTCACAACTCAAACCAGGGAAGGGGGATACAGACAAATTAACAACAACACAAAACAATACATGATTTAAAAACACGCAACAATCATACCATTCGAGATGGGGGCAATGGCTCTTTAGCCCCAGGCCTGTCGGAACAGCCAGGTTTTAAGGGCTTTGCGGAAGGCCTGGAGGGTGGTGAGGGTGCGAATCTCCACGGGGAGTTCGTTCCAGAGGGTCGGAGCAGCCACAGAGAAGGCTCTCCTCCGGGTAGTCGCCAGTCGACACTGGCCGGCGGATAGAATTCGGAGGAGGCCTAGTCTGTGGGATCTAATCGGTCTGGTGGAGGTAATTGTGTCCGTAGCTGAGTGGTAAGGGGTTATCTACCATGTGTATGTCTGTATATATTTGTATATAAACCAGTATTAATTGTCTGAAGGCTCTGTGTGCTGTGTGCTGTGTGCTGTGTGCTGTGTGTTGTGTTTTGCTCCTGGGTTTATCTCATAAAATTAGTCACTCTGCCAAAACTAGTTTTTAGGGCTTGTTTTTCTTCCTTTTGAGAAATTAAGAAATATATATACAGTATATAGCTTCCTTAATGTTTTTGTCCAACAATTGCAATTTTCAGAATGCCAATTGAGCCCCGCTTGCAATTTTAATGCAGCCTGCTACAGGGAGGAAGAATGTCTCCAGTTAACAATTTCAGAAAAAACTGCCTGAAGATTATCTGCTGATCCTTTGACAGGCTTCCCCGTCCATAATGACAGCAGAACAATTCTGGTCTTCCAAGTAGTGGCGCTTAGATGTATCCAATGTTCATTTCTGGTCCTGTTTATGGCATACAATTGACTCGACTGTGGAGGGCTGGATTTGTTAAACAGTAACCATAGTAACCTGTTACAGCAGTGTGTTGGATTTTTTTTTTGCTAATAAAATGTGTCTTCCTTTTTTTAAAAAAAAAATGCTTTGATAGGCCTATCCATCCATCTCGCCGGTATCCGCTTTAATAGGCATATCTGTCACTGATAAAAAAGTTTGTGACATTTTCAGATCTTTTTAGAAGAGCCTTTTTAGCTTGGAGATTGGTACGCGGAGGCTTAGCTCTTATGGGAACAGCAAACGCTTCATACATGGACATTTAGGGTGTGTGTGTGGGGGGACTCTTTCCCTCCCTCATTCTCTAAAAGAAAGCAGCTCAACAGGCAAGGCAGAAGGATGT
Source organism: Thamnophis sirtalis (assembly GCF_051295495.1). Classification (NCBI taxonomy): domain Eukaryota; kingdom Metazoa; phylum Chordata; class Lepidosauria; order Squamata; family Natricidae; genus Thamnophis; species Thamnophis sirtalis. The sequence goes on along the minus strand of NW_028261393.1, from coordinate 50,983,633 downwards.
TGGGGTTCCTTCCATCTAAATCACGATTCTAGATGGCTCATCTTCACTGACTAGTCTCCTTTTCCCTCTGTAGCCCCCGAGGCAATTTGAATGCTTGAGGTGTTAAACAAGCATCCCTTCTGGTGGTTGTGATTCAGTAAGAAGAAGAGAGTGATGCAGAAATAATGGCATGCATAAAGTATTAAATGTCATTCTCTTAAGAGCCAAGAAGTAAAAGTAGAGCCAATGCCTCTTTTAAGAAAATTGTTGCCATCAACCTCAATTCAACAAAGATCCTAATTGGATTTCAGAGACAACAGGGAATAGAGTAGAGTAGAGTAGAGTAGAGTAGAGTAGAGTAGAGTAGAGTAGAGTAGAGTAGAGTAGAGTAGAGTAGAGTAGAGTAGAGTAGAGTAGAGTAGAGTAGAGTAGAGTAGAGTAGAATTCTTTATTGGCCAAGTGAGATTGGACAAAAAAGGGATTTGTCTTTGGTGCATATGCTCTCAATATACATAAAAAGACAAGATACATTCATCGAGAATCATAAGGTAAAGCACTTAATGATAGTCATAGGGTACAAATAAGCAATCAGGAAACAATAAATATCAATATGTCGTAAGGATACAGCAACAAAGTTACAGTCATAAGTGGGAAGAGATGAGTGGTAGGAACCATGAGAAGATTAATAGTAATAGTAATGCAGCCTTAGTAAATAGTTTGACAGTGTTGAGGGAATTATTTGTTTAGCGGAGTGATGGCGTTCAAGAAAAACTCTCCTTGTGTCTGGTTGTTCTGGTGTGTAATGCTCTATAGTGTCATTTTGAGGGTAGGAGTTGAAACAATTTATGTCCAGGATGCGAGGGGTCTGTAGATATTTTCACAGCCTTCTTTTTGACTCATACAGTATATAGGTCCTCAATGGAAGGCCGGTTGGTAGAAATTGTTTTTTCTGAAGTTCTGATTATCCTCTGAAGTCCTGTTGAGTTGCAGAAACAGACCGGACAGTTATAGAGATGCAGATGACAGACTCTGTAGGACAGGTAAGTTGGGATGGCTCATGAAGTCCAAACAGGCAACCATCTCAGGGTCCATCTATGGAAAGGCTTGAAGAAGACTTTTTTGGGAAAGATGAGCGATAGCAGTAATTTGTGACTGACCTGCTAGGAGAAAGAAGAACCTGGAAAGAGTCTGATTTTGTGATTTCTACTTTGGCCTGAATTATTTGCAGTTCCCCGCTTTTGTCAGTTGCCACAATGATGTCTTGGCGCAAAATGCTTGGTTGGAATTTCACTTCCCTAAGTATGGAACAGGTATTATTAGATGGTGATGGGACTAACCGGGGTGAAATGCTACCGGTTCGTCCGAACCAGTAGTTCCAACGATCAGCTGTGTGAGAATCAGCTGTCCCACACGATTTATATTCGCTAGAAATCACGGGGCACAGCTGATTGTTGCACAGCTGATCATCGGAACTTTTTAAAGCATTTTAAAAAAATATGCTAAAAAAGAGTTTTAAAAAAGTTTACTGTTCCCTGCCCCCCCCCCCTTCTCGCTGTTCTTAGCGCCTGTGGAGCGCATGCAGGCGTGGAGCAAACCAGTAGTAGACTTCAGAGCATTTCACTCCTGGGACTAACCATATGTCCTTTTTGCTTCCTGGATGACCAACGAAAATCCAATATCATTGAAAGATGTCTTGGCCATTTGCTGCTGCTAAGAATAAGCCTGCAAGAAGGCATGTTGCAGGGGATCTGAGTCCCCTTCGGGGAAAAGGGTGGTATTGGATCTGGGTACTTGAGAAACCGCCTACTGCCAATTACCTCCACTAGACCAATTAGATCCCACAGACTAGGCCTCCTCCGAATTCCATCAGCCGGCCAGTGTCGACTGGCGACTACCCGGAGGAGGGCCTTCTCTGTGGCTGCTCCGACCCTCTGGAACGAACTCCCCGTGGAGATTCGTACCCTCACCACCCTCCAGGCCTTCCGCATAGCCCTTAAAACCTGGCTGTTCCGACAGGCCTGGGGCTAAAGACTCGCTGCCCCACTTTGAATGGTATGATTGTTGTGTTTTTAACTATGTATGGTTTTTATGTTTTTGTAACTTTGTTTGTATTCCCTCCCTTTTGAGTTGTGAGCCGCCCTGAGTCCCCTTAGGGAAAAGGGCGGCATACAAATAAATTAAACCATAAACCATAAATGCAATAAATTCAATTCAATCTTCCAAACTGAGCTTGGCGTGGCCTACGGGATATCATATTTTACTCTAATACCAGTTCTTTGTCCTCAATATAAACAGATGCCCAATAAACTGAAGAGCTTTGCCGAGTAAGAAGCAGGAGATATGTTCCTTTGCTTTAGGAAGTGGTGTGTTTATGTTCCCAAGCACACACAGACACACTTGAGACACAGAGAGAGAGAGACAAGCACACCGATACTCATGGTTTTAACTGCTTACAAGTCAGCATGCTAGTCTGTTAATGATGATGGTGGTGAAACTACTATAAGATATTGATTGTCTGAGATTAACTGAACAGCATGAGGGTGTGCCAGAAAAAGAGTGTTTTGTAGAGGTTTCTGTGTTAGGAGTGCTGGTACGAAATAGCAGTTAATGATGAGAGAGGATCAAGTGAGTCTAAAGCACATTGGCTTTTCTTTAGGGGCCAAGATGAAATAAGCAACAGAACTCCGCTCCCATGGATTCTTGTTTGGATTTTTTTTTCTTGGCTTGCATGGCAGTTTGTGGATTCCATGCTCAACAGCAATTTCTACAACTTTTCTTAGCTTCAAAAGGGGTTTGCCATACATCACGACAGCCATGATTGACTTCAGCCCATCATTTGGTCTCCAGAGGGTGGTATTCAGCAGATTCTGACCAGTTCTGGAGAACCGGTAGTGGAAATTTTGAGTAGTTTGGAGAACTGATAAATGCCACCTCTGGCTGGCCGCGCCCCTATCTATTCTCTGCCTCCCGAGTCCCAGCTGATCAGGAAAAAATGGGGATTTTACAGTATCCTTCCCCTGGAGTCAGGAGGGAATGTGAATATTTTCAGGAAGTCGTTCAGGAATCAAGCACAGATATATATTTTTTAATTCAGGAAAATGACAAAGCAATCACTCCCCCATTTTAATTTCCATCCAACTTCTAGGAGAGGAGTGGTGCCCGATGGTTCTTGAAAGCACAGGTAGCCCTGTCTTGTTTTCTCACATGAAAAAACACAGGCTGGCAAGGCAGAGTGAATTAGAGTGAGGCCTATTTGCCAGAATTTAGCCTGGAGTGGATGAAATGCAGCTGAAAGTAATAAATGGAGCTTCCAAAAGTTGAAATAAATAGTAAGTGGTAGTTTGGAGAACTGGTAAATACCACCTCTGGCTGGCCCCGCCCCATCTATTCTCTGCCTCCCGAGTCCCAGTTGATCGGGAGGGAATGGGGATTTTACAGTATCCTTCCCCTGCCATGTCCACTAAATCATGCCCACCAAATCATGCCATGCCCATCAAGCCACGCCCAAGAACCTGTAGTAAAAATTTTTAAATTCGACCATTGCATCTAACCTTCCACTCTCGAATGAAAGAGAAATTAAATAAATGCAGGGAGGTTCACACACTAAACTTCATTACAGTCGGCTTGGTTTGGGGTTAACCTGTAGTAATCAAGTAACAGAACCACTGTAGAAAGTACGGCTTAACACATTGTGTGAATCCAACTAGTTATATATTCAATAGATCATGATCGATCAATTCATGGCTTGTCATGATGTTATGCAACCAGTCGTTAAGTCAGACTAGCTTGCAAAAACTGATATTGTTTCTATGACTTTCTGCATTCCAAGATTTGCTTGATGATTAGACTGGTAAGAAGTACAAAATATTTTCATTGATTCATGAAAATCATGCTTTAATTCTCTAAAAAAGGGGAATGTACTTATGTTTCTGCATTTAGTGTATCTGTCTGTCTATCTATCAATCCCCTTTTTATGAACTTGTAATCTCTTAATTCAGGGAAGAGTTGGGACAACTGGATAGAGCTGAGTCTTTGCTGCCAGATGCCCTTCCTGACACCTATATGGAGTTTGCAGCAGATCTCCCCCTCTCTATCTATGTTGGAGGCATTTTAAAGAAACATTGAGGCACACGTACATGCACCCCAAAATCCCATTCAGTCAGTATAAGCATTGCTCCTTAGATTTGTCTTTTCTTGCCTTTGTAGAGAAAAATGCCCAGTAAAATATAATCTATGCATGTCAAAACGAACAAAGAATTGACTGTGGATATTCTTTTGATATTCCCTTTTAGTGTTCAAAATGACATTGTCTTTGGCTAAAGAGCAGTGTGGATGCATGAATAACTGAGTGATTGCTATACATGAAGGCCTAAACTACCTCTCAGCAAGAAAATTGTTCTGGAGCTCATACAAGACCTCAGTGCTGTTTGGCACTTTTTGAATGTGTACCTCTACGTAGAAAAACCATGATTTTGGTCTCAAATAGTCTGAATAGATGAAGGTTGGGCCCTGTTGCCTCTAAACAATGTACTTTCCAAGTATCACATCTGGCCTAGGGCCCAACTAAATATGGTGCCATTGATGCAATTAGACCTTGGATGAATGAGTTTTGTAAGTCATTAACAAACTGAGAATTCTTCCTGGATTTATCCTGTAGTAATGGATACAGAAGTTTTAATTACTTGCCTTCCTTCCAGGCATCCTCTCTTTAGTTGCAGACACTTTTATGCTGTTGGGCTATTACAATAAAATTAGGGCTCGGGATATTATGATGGACCAGGATTAGTGGTTCAAAATCACCCTCAAACAAACAAAGGAATGTTATTAAGTGACTACTTTTCTTTTTTTTAAAAAAAAGGCTTAAATACTTACATAGAAGAATGCTAAAGTAGAGTGAGTTTGGGACTTGCATCTGCTTCCCTTGAGCCTTTTCAAATGCATGAGTAATTAGTAGGAATGTAGTTTAAAAATTGACTATACCTGCAAGCTTGTGTGTTGAATGATGTTTAAGGTAAAGAAACACTTTGCATCTGGTTCCAAATTATTCCATGTAGCACCACAATTTCTTTGAGAGTTGTGAGCCACCTGGAGTTGTTGAGAATCAGACGGTGTACAAGTTAACAAAATTATATATATATATATATATATATATATATATATATATATATATATATATATATATATATATATATATATATATATATATATATATATATTTGTTATTAGCAACACTACTTTTGAAAGACTAAGACTAAGTTCTTATTCACAGTTCAGTTCAGTAGAGTACAGTAGAGCTCCTTGTTCCAAGACATGTGTAGAACTTCATAATTCAGCTGTCATCTTCATCATTCAGTTTTTTGGGGGGTTTGTGACTCTGAAAACACATGCAGTTTAGATATTTCGGTTGGGAGGAAGAGTGCCAAGTCTTTAATGATACAATTAGTTTCCTTTACATTGGCAAGATTCTGTCTACAGGTGGGGAGCAATGAAGGATAAAGCCTAGAAATAACTCTGTGTCTTTCTTCGCTTTGGTAAAGAAGTATCTGTGGATTTTACTCTGCTAGTTGTTGTCAACTCTAGGGGGTAGTGCCCATCTTTGTCTCAAGGACATTGAGACAGCACTGTCTGAAGATGTTGCCATGGTCATGTGGCCAGCATGATGTCATGGAGCACTGTTACCTTCTCACTGAAGTGGTACCTATTTATCTACTCGTATTTGCATGCTTTCGAAGTGCTGGGTTGACAGGAGTGGTGGGAGGACAGGTGTTCACTCCATTGCGTGACACTCGAGTCTTGAACCCTGGCTTTGGAATCTTAACATGAATGATGATGATGATTGATTTTCTACAAATCAGCATGCTTTCATGACAATAACTTCAGTCTAGAAATCATATGACAGCATACAATAGCTATCCTGCTTTAGTTCTGAAAACTTTTTTCTAAGTTTGCCATTGCTATAGCGTTCAAGTTTTTCCTCATTAAATCAAAACATTTGCTGCCTTTTTACAAAGATTTGCTAACAGAGTATTATTAATAAAATGAGTTGCTGAAATAACACGTTTGGGATATGTCTCATTACATTGTTAACACCACGATTTGGTATCTGGCCTGCAGTATGATTTATTGCTGGTCTGTGCTTTGGGGGATTAAGTAATTATTGTATAGATGCAGTGACAACATATGGACAAGACAAGAATGCTTAAATTTTTCTCTCCTGAGGTTTGTCATGAATGTGTCTACAAATCTTTTTTTGACACAAGAAAATGTGGCTGCCATGAGAATCAGATGAGAGTAATCCTTTTATTTCACCACTCTGAATTCCCCATTATTTGAGTTATTTCTCAACTATACAAAGAGCTTATTTCTCTTTATTTCTCAAAATCCCTCATGCTAGCTTGTTTTTCTACAGTGAATAGCTCTCTGATAAATTACTTCTGATTTCTGCTCAAATTTCATTAAGTTCCCCTGATGATCCATCACTTTATTGTTTGTCTCTTTTACATACTTTGCAGGAACTGGAATCTGGGTACCTCGGGGCATTAAGTTGGGATAGCTTTTGATGCTCACTCTAGTAAATGGGTAAAACATACTGATAAAAAAGAAGAGCTGTGCTTCATTGCTGCTATGAAAATCTGCCTTTAAAAAAAAGTCCTTTGTGCTCTTTATATATTTCCCTGGACCAACTGAAAGTTGGTGGGATTGCAGTGGGTGTAAAAGATGACCAGGCGGAGCCCAAGAAAGGGCACAAATTGTCATATGGATTCCTGCTCACCCTCAAAAGATCTAAGTCCAGCCCACCTTGAATGCCCTTCTTATCTCCCGCTCATTTCCCTTGACTGTTAGTTGGCCAGATTCTTGTCGAGAGCTTAAGCTTGCAATGAATCTTTAGGCTCATTTGAGATCTCTTGTTTGTAAGAGTGAAAAGTTTTTTTTTAAAAAAGAAGTCTGTGGAGGACAAGGTCTGTATTTCCATTACCTCTCGAGATCATCTGAATGCTAACCCAGATGTTTTCCTTATGGGGTGTTCAATAGCTCTTCAACATTCATTCCCCAGTGGTTGTCATCTATTTTATTACAGCTGATCCTCAACCTATAACCGTTTGTTTAGCAATTCTTTGAAGCTACAACAGTGCTGAAAAATGTGACTTACACCTGGTCCTCACACTTACGATTGTTGTAGCATCCCCATGTTTGCGTGTTTGTGATCCATGCTCTTGCTAACTGTCACACATTTACAACAGTTGCAGTATCCCATGGTCACATGATTGCCACTTGCAACCTTCCCAACAAGCAAAGTCAGTACGTCAGTAGCAGGGAAACCTCATGCCTTGCTTAATGACTATGGTATTTGCTTTATGACCATGGCAAAAAAGGGCTGTACATTGGGTCAATTGCTTCATGATCAACCTGTTTAATGCTGCAACATACCCTCATGGTGGTAAGTCGAGGGCTACATGTGTAATATATAAAGGTCTTTTATATTTAATAATAGCACATCTCAATTTGTAAAAGAAGTCCAGGTTGACCGGACCGGACCTGAGAGGCTTCCTGGTATTGAGATTCTGATCCACCAGTAAACAACAGCATTTGATTTAGGATTTGGTATCTTCCCTCTAGAGCATTCATGTGTTTTTGCGTAGCTGCAACTCAACTTTCAATCAATCTGATCCAACCGGAACATCATTTTGATTTTTCAGACAGCGCGGTGAGATAAGATTTAGCTAATATGTCAGCTAAAATTACAAAGAATTGGTTTTCTATGCTTTTTTTTTTGGTATGCTTAATGCTTTATTCCCCTGCTACAAATGCATATCCCATGCTTTCAAAAGAAAGGGAGGGGGAATGGTGGCATATACCAGATTGTTTTTTATACAGCTGCATATAGTTTCCAGAGGAACGGATAAGCATTAAGGCTTATGCAGCTATTACAGCCTAGTAGTGGTACACATCTTGACCTCCGGTGAAGCTTCAATAAAAAAAGAGACCAGACTAGATTACACAATTCATGTTATTGGATTCTTGCCTTTGAAAAGGCAGGAAATTGCAAGCTGAATAGAATTTGTCAGATCTGGATACGGTCTCTGATTTTTTTTCTCCCTTTGAAAAAGCCTGGCACTCAAAAAAAAAAAAAGTTACCATCATCAGAATTTTGATTATAAAAGGGGAAAGTAAGCTTTCAACTTTCTCTGTCCCGGGATAATTAATAGCGCCTCTTGGGATCAACAGCTTTTGGTGAGTAATATTAGCTTTCTGGGGCCTCTTTTTTCCAATGCTTTCTCTTGACATAGAAGAGTCTGTTGTGACACATAAGCAACCCTTGATTTACTGCAGGTGATAACACCTGTGTGCCTAATCTTGAATCTCCCGGGGGAGATGAAGAGTTTTAAGTATAAGAATTAATTTTATGTGAAGGCTGACTGAGCTATAGCCAACTCCCAGAAAGGAGTTCTTGTTGTGGTATATGGCCAGGCTAAAAATCGCTGGATGGAATTTGTGGCTTGATAAGGGAGTTCTCTCTATGTGCAGCTATTATTTCAGATATTGTAAGATGAATACTTTGCTGAAAAGCACTCAAAGCAATTTACTATAGGGAAAACATTGTCTGTCTGTGTCTCTGTCACTCTATCCATCCATATATCACCATCATCTATTCATCATTTATCCATCTAGCTATCTGTCCATCCATTCATCCAACCATCCATTTATCCATCTCTATCTATCTATCATCATCTATTCATCACTTATCCATCTATCTATCTGTCTATCCATTCATCCAACCATCAATCAATCAATCAATCAATCAATCAATCAATCAATCCCTATCTATCTATCTATCTATCTATCTATCTATCTATCTATCTATCTATCTATCATCTATTCATCCATTTGTCCATATGTCCATCCATTCATGCAACCATCCAACCATCCATCTCCCCTTCCATCCACCCATCTAATATTTTTTTCCATCTGTCCACCTAGCTATCTCCCCATCCATTCCTCAGTTTTCTGTATTGGAATCAAAACTTTGCTCCTCTGGAACCAATGTAAATTTTGGTAAGGAAAAGTCCATTTTTAGTGGAGGTTGCCCTTAATGGAACAATTGACCCATATTCAAGAAGTCCTTATGGTATGTGGCTTATGACAAGAATTATGAATATTTGAAGTTTCTAGGGTTTTTTTAATTGTCAAAGCTGATGATAATTTACTGATACATACATACATACATACATACATACATACATACATACATACATACATACATACATACTAAATCTGATCTTGGTTCTTTGATTTCTTATGCACCACTGTGTTTCTCAACTGCAAAACCTATAAAATAGATATCGTGCAAAAATGAATATCTGGGTGCAAATGTCAAAGAAGAATAGACTGTGCAATTCTATGTACCTTTGATTCTGGTCTCACCACTTATGGTATGTGGCTTATGACAAGAATTATGAATATTTGAAGTTTCTAGGGTTTTTTTAATTGTCAAAGCTGATGATAATTTACTGATACATACATACATACATACATACATACATACATACATACATACATACATACATACATACTAAATCTGATCTTGGTTCTTTGATTTCTTATGCACCACTGTGTTTCTCAACTGCAAAACCTATAAAATAGATATCGTGCAAAAATGAATATCTGGGTGCAAATGTCAAAGAAGAATAGACTGTGCAATTCTATGTACCTTTGATTCTGGTCTCACCACTTGCTGAAATGTTGGCTGTGATAGATTTTTGTTGAGGAAATGTGGTTCAATAGGAAAAGAAACAGGATCTAGCAATCTGTCCTTTAAATGTGCTGGAATTCAGCTTTCATGGCCAGTGGTAAGGCAGTACAGCAGTTATGGGCTGAGGTCTCTTCCAGGTTTTCATCCTTGTTCAAATTAGTTATTTAAAATATTTGTTGATCAGTTTTGTCTGCTGTCGTGATACAATTGCTCCTTCTCCAAAGTATTTTCATTAGCTTTTGGAAAAGTCTACCCAGTACATGATGGCGCAGTTTGATCAGAAAGGTTGGCAGTTTGGTGGTTCGAATCCCTAGCGTCGGTTAACGGAGTGAGCTCCCATTACTTGTCCCAGATTCTGCCAACCTAGCAGTTTAAAAGCATGTAAAAATGCAAGTAGAAAAATAGGAACCACGTTTGGTGGGAAGGTAACAGCATTCCATATACCTTCAGGGTTTAGTCATGTCGGCCACATGACCATGGAGAGATCTTCGGACAGTGCTGGCTCTTTGGCTTTGAAACAGAGATGAGCACTGCCCCCTAGAGTTGGGAATGACTAGCACACATGTGCAAGGGAAACCTTTACCTTACTATTATTTTATAATATATTTATTTCTGCAGCAAATAAAAAGGTGGAGTTTCCTCTAAATCTATATTATCTCTCTTGCTGTTGGTTGATTGTGTGCTGCTAATGTACCAATGTAGGTTTTGAGAAGCGCATGTCTTACATCTTGCCCTACTTCCTAAGAATTCCAGATTGTCTTATCATCTAACTAATGTTTCTAACTTCAAAATCGTGCTTCTAAATAGAGTTCACCATTGCCACACTTTATTGAAAATAAACCTCATCCAGATTTCTTAATATCCGTTCCTGCATGTAGTATTAATTTTATGCATTTAACAGAAAAAAAACAGAAAAACAATTTAATGCCGAGTTCAGATTATATTTGTAATTTGCTTTGGGGCCTTTGGGCTGTGAATAAAATTGAGTTGATTAGAAAAATGAAAGACCCAGACACAACTGACTTCAGCTAATACTAAAAACAACTAAATTGTGAACCTGATTTATGCATCCTATTTCAATTTAACCATGTCTCTTAAAGCATTTTGATTTGGAAATCTGTACAGATTGCAAAATGTGGATGTATCCTTCCTGCTTGCCGGGAATATATTGGTTATTCTAGCATTTTTTTATTGGCTGCATGTGTCATCTCTTTCCTGTCGTTTTTTCTATAGCTCTGAATCAGAGAACTAAAGTCAAGGCATAACTCCAAATTAAGCCAGGGGATTCTCACCTGTTTCTTATTATTGAACATCAAATATTCTATCTGTGTGTAAAGATTTTCATATAGTTCAACAAGCTTAGGTACCTTTGGGCACAAGAGAAGCTTTGCAAAATTATGATTTTAAAGGCTCACTGCAGCTCTTTCCAATTATGTATTTCTTCCCACTGCTCAACTAGGAATTCATAAAACGGGAATAAAACTTGCACTCTCAAAGAGTTCTTAAATTTTTCTATCCTTGTTCTTGCACCTTATAGCATGCAGTTAGTCTTTATCACTATTTCAGAAACAATTACGTCTGTCTGGCGAAGGGGGGGAAGGGGGCAGAAAAAGACCAAGGTTGCCATGAGGAAGTACAGGTTGGTCAACAACTTTAGAAGGAATAACCATAATGGCACACATGGAGGAATGTGCAAGCTTTTCAATTCTCCAGAATTCTTCAATAGTCCAAATTGGAAAACAAAATAAAACGAAGAATTAGATAAGCAACAGGAGTTGGTCCAAATATATATTGAATATCCTAAAAATACAAGTTCCAGGTATAGCTATAAAAGAAGAGACAGACATCACACTGTCTGGAATTTAAAATATATTCTCCACTTAGCTTTCGTTAGCCTCTGCTAACATCATCAGAGTGTAAGAAACCATCATTGAAGAGATATTTGCCTTTATATATCATTGAATTACAGGTGGGAGGTGGGTGGATGGGCCTATCATGTGCACAATGGCCAAATTGATAGATGATGTATAAAGGCACATATCTCTTCAATGGTGGTTTCTACACTTCGATGACGTTAAAGCTATGTGCATTTATAAACATGCCAAACAAATAATAAGAATGACAAAATATAATGGACAGTGAAGTCAAACACTAACAAACCAGCAGACAATCACATTCTACTGTCCAAAATATCTGAACATCATAAGGACCTTAGCCAGTTCCCAAAACTTAAAAAGTCAAATGGCTGTCCTAGAATTGGGTCAACTTCCAACTTTACAATCTATGGAGTTTGATGGAGATTATGATTTTTGTGATTATGATTCATGTGCACAATGGCCAAATTGATCGATGATGTATAAAGGAACACATATCTCTTCAATGGTGATTTCTGCACTTCGATGATGTTAAAGCTAAGTGGATATTAGATACTAAGGGGATATTAAAGTTCTGGAGATTGTGATGTCTGTCACTTTACACACACACACACACACACACACACACACACACACACACACACACACACTGCCTGTTTCTATCTTGATGTTGAATTTGTGTTGCAAACAAATTTAAAAGGACAAAGTTGCATTATGTGTTGACCCAGGGGAGAGGTCTTGGTGTAATAAACATAAGTTACAAGGGGGAGAGTCTAAGCTGAACATTAGCCATTGAGTAGCAGAATTCAGTAGCAATGATTTCAGTTTCATTCAATCAGCATCTTTAAGTGGAGGCAGAAGCACCATATTTTGGGGTGTTTTCATTCTGAACTTCCTGCAATAAAAAGAAAGTTGACTTTATTTATTACCACATATTGCATGCTGCAACAACCAAAAGATTCCTCTGAAGCGAATCTCATTTATAAACATTCCAAACAAATAATAAGAATGATAAATATAATGGACAGTGAAGTCAAACACTAACAAACCAGCAGACAGGCTGTGACCAGGGGGGCATTTGCCCAGGTTCGCCTGGTGCGCCAGTTGCGACCCTACCTGAATCGGGAGGCTCTCACAACAGTCACTCGCGCCCTCGTGACCTCTAGGCTGGAATACTGCAACGTGCTCTACATGGGGCTGCCCTTGAAGAGCATCCGGCGGCTTCAGCTAGTCCAGAATGCGGCCGCGCGAGTGATCGTGGGTGCACCTCGGTTCGCCCACATAACACCTATCCTCCGCGAGCTGCACTGGCTACCTGTTGACCTCCGTGTGCGCTTCAAGGTGCTTCTTACTACCTATAAAGCCCTTCATGGTAGTGGATCTGCGTACTTGGGAGACCGCCTTCTGCCAATTACCTCCTCTCGACCCATAAGATCCCACAGATTAGGCCTCCTCCGAGTGCCATCTGCCAGCCAGTGCCGGCTGGCAACTACGCGGAGGAGAGCCTTTTCTGTAGCGGCTCCGACCCTCTGGAACGATCTCCCCGTGGAGATTCGTACCCTCACCACCCTTCAGACCTTCCGCACAGCCCTTAAGATCTGGCTATCCCGCCAGGCCTGGGGGTAAAGACCATAGTTTGCCCCCGCCCGAATGTTGAATGAATGTTGTTTGATCTTAACTACATACTGTATTTTTATGTTATTGTACGTCTTCCCCTCCCATAAGTTGTTAGCCGCCCTGAGTCCCCTCAGGGAAAAGGGCGGCCTATAAATAAACGCAACTCAACTCAACTCAACAATCACATTCTACTGTCCAAAATATCAGAACATCATAAGGACCCTAGCCAGTTTCCAAAACTTAAAAAGTCAAATGGCTGTCCTAGAATTGGGTCAACTTCCAACTTTACAATCTATGGAGTTTGATAGAGATTATGATTTTTGTCAGCCTCTGTGGGTTGCAGAATAAAGGTGAACTGAACCTGCTTCATCTTTAAGCTAGTTCTATAGGTTTCTGAGAAAGAAAGTATTTTGCTTTTTCTAAATGTTAGGTAGCATTATCATACTTTCGGTAAAGGTTTCTTAAAAACCTCCATTCTAATTTATAATGTGCTGCCTTGGCTAGTCCATAGGCAAAATCTGAAAGGGCCTTAGGACCAAGAAATATCACATCGCTTTTTAATGGAACTAGGAAGTAGCAATCAAGCAGAACAGCGTATAGTAAGGGTGAAGGAGAAGGATGGAGTTCAGCAAGCAAATGGCTGTGCTTGGGGAAACTTGTTTAACATCAGGCTTCCAATTTGTTACAAGATTTCTGTAACTCAGCAGATATGTCCTGTGATCAATTACTTAATTAGCATACTCCTATAACTAGACATATATCAGTAAAATCAATAAAGCAGCTATTGTGCACACTAATTAAATACAGATCATTATAGCCCCATTTGTTGAGCGGAACTGCGTGGGTGGTGCTAGGATGAGTTGGTAAAAATCATGTTGTGGCCAGTAAAAGAAAGAGCAGCAGGTCAGAGTGTTGAATATGAATGAAAGGGATAGTCCTTTAAGAGGGAGGGAGGGATGGAAGGGAAGGGAAGGGAAGGGAAGGGAAGGGAGGGAGGGAGGGAGGAAGGAAGGAAGGAAGGAAGGAAGGAAGGAAGGAAGGAAGGAAGGAAGGAAGGAAGGAAGGAAGGAAGGACTTCAATTCCACTAGGAAGTTTCATGGTTGAGCTTGCATATAATCACAAAGTCTTCCTTTTCCTTACTCACAGCCTGTGGTCACACAATAGTCTACAGGGGAAGGAAGGAAGGAAGGAAGGAAGGAAGGAAGGAAGGAAGGAAGGAAGGAAGGAAGGAAAGGAAAGGAAAGAAGGAAGGAAGGAAGGAAGGAAGGAAGGACTTCAATTCTACTAGGAAGTTTCATGGTTGAGTTTGGATATAATCACAAAGTCTTCCTCTTCCTTATTCACAGCCTGTGGTCACACAATACTCTATAGTTGCTTTACAGGGGAAGGAAGGAAAAAAGGAAGGAAGGAATAGTCTACAGGAGAAGGAAGGAAAGGAAAGGGGAAAAAGGAAAGGAAGGAAGGACTTCGATTCCACCAGGAAGTTTCATAGTTGAGCTTCAATATAATCACAAAGTCTTCCATTTCCCTACTCACAGCCTGTGGTCACACAATGCTCTATAGTTTCTTTACAGGGGAAGGAAGGAAAAAAAGGAAGGAAGGAAATAATGTTAGAAAATAATCTTAGTTGACAGGATGTGCTAAAAAGAAGTCCCACACTTCATTTAGAAGGAATCTGAAACTAGAGCATGTCAGAAATTCCTGCAGACATGACAGATACACATCATGGCACAGTGGCTCATAAACCAGAGCATTTTTTGATGCTCAAGTTTAACCCCAATCCTTTCCATATTCTACACTAAACAAGGGTCTAAATAAATAGACATTAACTTAGCAATGGCTTTCTTTCTCACCCTTCTGCTTTTTATCCCTTCTCTGACAAATGCTGCCCTTGTCCTTTGCTTCTCTTTCGTGCTGGAAATGAAAAAGTTAATGACGGTAGCAAAGGCTGGAGATATTATTTCTGCTTTTATTTTGCTGGTTTAAAGAATGTTGGTTGGAGTTAGTTAAGCTATTGCTGCCTACCCTCCACTCAGTGGTATGTCATTCTTTGTGAATTTGTCTCTAATAAGGTTTTGGTCTTTGTCCAAAGTTCCTTCTCCAGCAGGATTTCTTTCCAATTCTGTCTCTTATTTTTTTTAGTCATTAATGTTAAAGGGAAGAAAGAGAGTTTTTTTCCCCCTCAAAGCTTCAAAAAAAAATGAGATACACAGCGATTTGTTATATATTAAGATTATAAACTTGTTATATATTAAGTAAAGGATGTGGTGGCTCATTGGCTAAGATGTTGAGTTTGTCGATCAGAAAGGTTGGCAGTTCGGCGGTTTGAATCCAGAGGTAGGTTGCAAATCCTGGTTTGCTACCGGTTTGCTCGTGCGTGCCCATGCGCAGAAGCATCCAGGTGGGTGGGCGGAGCCTCCAGTTGCCACAACTACCGGTTCTTCCAATCCGGGCTGAACCGGGAGCAACCTTCCTTTGTTTGAATCCCTAGCATGCGTCACGGAGTGAACTCCCGTTACTTGTCCCAGCTTCTGCCAACCTAGCAGTTTGAAAGCATGTAAGAATGCAAGTAGAAAAATAGGTACCACCTTTGGTGGGAAGGAAACAGCATTCCGTGTGCCTTCAGCATTTAGATGCCTTTCTGGCTCTTCGGCTTTTAAACAGAGATGAGCATGGCCCCCTAGAGTCTGGAATGACTAGCGCATATGTACGAGGGGAACTTTTACCTTAAGATTAAGTTTATTTTGTGGGAGAGGAAAATCTCTCTGTTCTCCGTAATCTGATATTAAATGAGCCTTATTAGGATTATTGTCTTACACACTACAGATAAATTTCAATAGTATTTGCAATCTGCAGTGATTAATTGAATACTGTTCATACTCTTCCAGTCTTATTAATAAATATACTTGCAAGGTGGATGCTCTATTAAGTTTGCAAAAAAAGGAAGTGCAGTTTGTTGAAAGAGATGGAAATGTTGAATGAGAGAGATTGCTGGAGAAAAATCTGAAGTCTTCCCTTTAAACGAGGCGTGATTCTGCATAATACTGTAAGCATTGGTTCATTCTCTGTTTTGGCAAAAACAGCTCGATGCTCACAGTGGTGCATCAAAATCAAAGCTTTCCACAATTTAGAACAGAGTCCAGCACCAGGAAATTTGTCAAGCACATATATATGTGTTGCAAAATTCCTGTACAAATCACATTTTCCATTCAGTATGGAATTAACCCATTCCGTGGTATATCAACGTGTTTCTCATAATTTTTTAGCTGCTGAAACTGTGTTCATAAAAATCTGCCTTTTAGAACTGTGTTTTATTCAATTAATCAAGCTTCAATGAAACTGAGCCTATGTACAGGTACCCTACAGGTCAATAACTGGTTAGAGGTACATAAGGATCAATGGAACTTAGCCTGTATTAATACAGTTAGTGGTGAGGAATCCTTAGAAAGAGGTTGAGCAACCCCTAGTAGATCATATAAAAATATGACTCACCACTGTTTTCTGGCTTCAGACTTGTGTGTATAAATGCACAATTTGGGGAAAGAACATTGTGGTGTGAGGGAAAGAGAGGGGAAGAAGAAAGGAGAGGAGGAAAGAAGAAGGGAGAGAAGGAAGGTTGAGAAGATAGAAGGAGCAAGGTTGTTGTAAAATAAGATGGAGTCACGGAGTGGCAAGAAAGCAGGGGTGGGTTTCTCGCCCCATTCCAACTGGTTCGGTTGGAACAGGGCCGGCGGCGTCCTCGTGCACGCGCACAGTGCACGCATGCGTACTAGCGCCTGTGCGATGCTCCAGCTGCTCCTGGAGGATCGCGCAGGCACTGTATGCGTTCTGCGCATGCGTGGAAGCGCAGAACTCGTCAAAACTGGGTAAGAAATGCGGGCGGGCGGGTGGATCCTTCGGCGTTCCTGGAAGTTATTTACTTCCAGGTTCGCCGACCAACCGGTTCACGGGGACCACCGCGAACCGCCTGAAACCCACCCCTGCAAGAAAGTGACCCAAAATGTATTATACTGTATATATTTCTAAAAACAATAATAGAGACTAATGACGAATAGACAGATGTCAAATAGCAATTATAAAAAGGTATTATTTGTGAATGAATTTGAAAGGGAAAAATAAAATAAAAAACTTTAGTTTTTTTAAAAAAAGAATATTCTGCAGGGCATGCCCATCCAACAGGCCAAATATTGTGAAAATGGACATCTCTAGAGCAGCCCTAAATGA
The DNA here is from genome assembly GCF_051295495.1 of Thamnophis sirtalis. Lineage (NCBI taxonomy): Eukaryota > Metazoa > Chordata > Lepidosauria > Squamata > Natricidae > Thamnophis > Thamnophis sirtalis. Next base: position 50,966,187 of record NW_028261393.1, on the reverse strand, counting down.
TCATATAATGGTTCCTCCTCCTCCTCTTGTAAACTGGAGACCAGTTCAGGGTGATCCATCTTAATCCGAATCAAACCATCTAAGGGACCCTTAGAAACTCCCATTCCGAAGGAGGATGCTTTGCGTATCCATAGTCCAGATTCCCTAAGCGAGTAGGGTGTGTGTGTCACTGGCGTCGCTTGGGGTTGGGAAAGTCAGAATCTTAAGTTGTGTGCCTTTAGCTGTGGAAAGATGACAAATGATGTCCTTGTCCTTTGTACCATTTACTCTTTTAACAACTTTAGTCCCCACCCCACCCGGGGTGGGCTTCAAAAATTTCAGCAACGAGTTCTCTGCCTGGTCGTTGGGTGGGCGTGGCCACAGTGGGCGTGGCCTACTCGGCCCTCTGCACAATGGTGGGAGGGCCATTTTTACCTTCCCTGGGCTCTGGAGGCTTTCCTTGAGCCTCTGGGAGGGCAAAAACTGCTTTCCCCAGGCTCCATAAGCTCTCCAGAGGCCAGAAATGGGCCCAGTTCCAACCTCCCGGAATTTTCAGGAGGCCCATTTTTCTCCTTCTTTGAGCCTCCGCCTGTGCCCTGCACTTACCTCGCATCCAAAAGAGGCCGCGTGGAGACTCCCGGGAGGAGAGGGGCAGGGTGGGCGTGGCCAGCCAGAAGTGAGATTTGGAGGTTTTCCGAACCAACCGTAACATTAGCTAAGGGTTCTCCCAAACCTGGGCAAACCCGTAGCAGCCCACCCCTCTTCCCCCAACTTCTCAATTGGGAGCCTAGCTTTAATTTCAAGTTTCAGAAGCTGATAGGTCATGCAAAACGGATCTATGGCCTACTGGAAATTATACATCCCAATACATTGCCTTTATTTTTTTTTCTGTATTAATTTTTATTTTAAACACATAAGCACATCAACAGAAACAAACACATGACTTAAAAACAACATAGGAACAATAAGTTCCATATTATATCATACAGCAGTTCCGAATCGGTTTCTTTGCAGTTAGTGTTTTCCCTTCTATACATTTCTATCTTGAGTTCATAATCTCCTTATTCGTTATCCACTTTTACGTACAATTCTTTATTTATTTATACTTAGCTACTTATGACCAAATATTATTTACCGATATTGTGCTTTATATTTTTTTACTGTCATTTATTCTCTTACGTACAGTTATAGGTATACGTTCACATAGTTATTCTTTTTCTTTGCCATTCTTATATTATTATTATTTCATTTAAAAGGTGATAAGGTATAGTTTGGAATACATTGCCTTTAAACAGTCCTGGAGAAAAAAAAAATAGCAAATAAGAGAAAAGCAACCGGCTACTCTGTCTTTAATCTTGATTATTTTCCTTGGCACCACTGGAGGAGGAAATAATGTTAATTCAGAAGTTCTCATCTATATCTTACAAAGAGGTGACAATTTCATATAACGAGCTATAATGGTGACAAAATACTTTTGCTAGTCTTATGGGCGAAGACTGTGTCATTTCCCCTTAATTATGGGCCTTTTTATTGAGTAGAGCAAGCGATTTAGAGCTAACAAATATACAAGCAAACAAAGGAGTGAGCATAAAGGCACAGGTTTTTCCCCCCAAAAGGCTCACTTTTTATGTTTTTGTAATTCCACTGATACCTAAACTGAGCCTGGTGCTCGATTGTGTAAAAAAAAAAAAAAAAACTCATTTCGTTTCTAGGGTTGTCTTTTTTTTTCTTGCACCATCATTATCTTCCTTTGCTTTTTGCTATATCTTTAATAAACTGGATAGCTGTGAATTACCTCAGACTTCTGTAGAGATGCAAAGGGCACAGAGGAGGAAAAATTACCCACCACTTATATTTAGTCAATTTAGGCAATTTCATAGGGCATAAAACACACACATACACAAAAGTTCTTTTATACGATGCAACAACGAAAACTAGAAAGATGCAACCGAAAACAGTTCAGGTAATCAATTCATTTATTTATTAGTTTGTCAAACATGTACAAGATAGCAGGTATAAGTATAAACATGGATACGAACAAAGTCAATGAATACAAGTAAATGGGGACAGTAGGACAGGGATGGTAGGCATGCTGGTACACTTATGCCCGCTCCGTTTACCGACCTCTTAGGAATGGGGTGAGGTCCACGCTAGACACTTTAAGGTTGAAGCTGTGGGGGGTTTGAGGATGTAACAACGAAGTCAGGTAGAGCATTCCAGGCATTGACCACTCTGTTGCTAAAGTCCTATTTTCTGCAATCGAGTTTGGAGCGGTTTACCTTGAGTTTGTATCTATTGTTGGCCTGTGTATTATTGTGGTTGAAACTGAAGTAGTTGTTGACAGGTAGGATGTTCTAACAGATAATTTTGTATTCAGTGGTGGGTTTCAAAAATTGTTTGAACCTACTCTGTGGGTGTGGCCTCCTTTGTGGGAGTGGCTTGCCGCCCATGTGACCGGATATGAAGATGCCGACGACAGTTGTCAGAACCGCCTTAAATTACCTCACACACAGCACTGGCATGCATAAGAATAGGATGTAAACTTGTTTTTTAAAAGGCATCTTTGGTTTGCGTTAAAACAACTTCAACACACGCAATGTTCTGATTGCACCACAAACGCAGTAGTCATCCTTACCTTTCACAGAGGCACTGAGTTTTATAAATATGAGCATGATAGTGTAGAATAATCATATCCAAGGACCAGTGGTGGGTTTCAAAAATTTTTTGGAACCTCTTCTGTAGGTGTGGCCTGCTTTCCGGGTCCACTGGTGGAACCTCTTCTAACCGGTTCGGTAGATTTGATGAACCGGTTCTACCGAATAGGTGCGAACTGGTAGGAACCCACCTCTGTTTTGTATATTATGCTTAGGTCAGACATAGGCGACGTAGTTCCAGGTTGTCTAAGCCCAGAATTTCAAGCCTGGTGGCGTAATGGATTCTGTTGTGAGCAGAGGAGTGGAGGACTCTTCTCGTGAAATACCTCTGGACCAGCTCAATCATATTAATGTTCGGATATACAGTGTGGATTCCAGGCAGACGAGCTGTATTCGAGAATTGGTCTGGCAAAGGTTTTGTATGCCCTAGTTGGCAGTCCTGAACTTATGAATCCTGTACTTGCAACCACAACTGGGCCCAAAATTGATGTTACTAAGTGAGATATTGGTTAAATCAGTTTTGCCCCATTTTACGACTTTTCTTGCTGCCTTTGTTGAGCGAATCACTGCTTGTTAGATGAATCTGGCTTCCCCATTGACTTTGCTTGTTAGAAGGTCATCAAAGAGAATCACATGACCCCGGACACTGCAACTGTTATAAATGTGAGTCAGTTGCTAAACATCCGAATGTAAATCGCATAATTGTGGGTATGTTGCCATGTCACAAGCGTTCAAAATGGTCGTAAGTTGACTTTTTTCAGTGCCATTTCAACCAAGTCACTAAGTGTAAGCTGGGGACTAATGATATACAGCAAACAAACCTTAATTTCCAGCCATAGCAGAATGAAATTAGCTGTCAGGCCTGCAATTATATTCCTTTTAGAATTTTGGCCTGCCACACTTTCTCTTATTTCATTATGCTGTTTCTTTAGTATAGTTGATGGGAGGGGGAAATAGACAGGAGTAGGATTGTGGAATGTATTGTTTTCATTCTTTACTAGAAGCCAAGGTCATCCTTTGTCTCCATACTTTCACACCTGACCAGAAGCAGCTGGGTGTGGATGCCAGCGTGGAAGGAGAAGATTGGACCATGTGATGGATTGTGGGTGTGGGGACAAGATCATGAACTTTTAACTGGATGGAATTCTGATGTCATTTCCAGTATTGGGATTCCATAGCACGATGCCAACATGTCTGTCTTATTAAATTGGAACCTTAAGGATAGCTCTGACTTGGACTCTGATTTAATTCTGCATGATATTTGGAACATTAGCATCTTGGATTACCAATGTGTGTGCAATTTCAAAGCAATAGCAATAGCAATAGCAGTAGACTTATATACCGCTTCATAGGCCTTTCAGGCCTCTCTAAGCGGTTTACAGAGAGTCAGCATATTGCCCCCAACAATCTGGGTCCTCATTTTACCCACCTCGGAAGGATGGAAGGCTGAGTCAACCCTGAGCCGGTGAGATTTGAACTGCTGACCTGCTGATCTAGCAGTAGCCTGCAGTGCTGCATTTAACCACTGCGCCACCTTGGCTCTCTCAAGTGCCGTTGAATGGAAGGAAACTTACCGCTGAATAAGCGTACAGGGAAGTACATCGTAAAGTGGAACGTATCTAAAATAACTCCGTTAACACTCGGTGCTGAGGCCACCGATGAAGAATAATGATTATTGGAAGGAGACAAAGGATGAGAAGGAAGCATTTGCAGTATTTGCGATTTGAGCCAGTAGAGCATTGAGTTAGTACAAGAGCAAAAAATAGGCTTCCCCTCGTTTAAAACTCTCTTCAGAGCACCCAGATTTTAGAAAGTTAAGTGGGGTGATACAAGCCAGGAGGGAGAAATATTAAAATGTCAAATCTGTCCTCTTTTTTTTTAGTGCTTTGAAGATGACAATACATAGGGAAGATGAACTAAATAGTTTAATTTAACATGAATTGACCTAATTCATATTTTCGGAACTACTATGGAGTTACAGAGCACACGTATCCTACCCTTCTTTTTTTGGCACCACTCCAAATAGTCCTCAACTTAAAACATATAGCTGATAAAGGAGAGCCTGTGGCCTAGTGGCTAATACAACTGCCTAATATGTAATACAGCTCAGGTTTAAATCCCAGTAAGGGTATGGCTAGCTGATGAGAGCTAAATAGCTTGAAATAGATCTATACTAGTCTCCCTTTATTTATTTATCAGCACAAATGCAACATATGTGTGTGTTTCACACACACACACACACACACACACACACACACACACACAGAGAGAGAGATTGTCTTGGCAAAAGAGAAGAGAATGGCCACAAGTCAACTTTCCATGGCCAACTTTTGCCGTTGACAATGGCCAATTCACTGTGGGCCAATTCAACAATCCCCCCACCCTCGAATGGTATGGTTGTTGTGTGCTTTTAAATTGTGTATTGTTCTGTTTGTCTTTTTTATCCCTTATCTGTACCCCTTCCCTGACTTGGATTGTGAGCTGCCCTGAGTCCCCTTCGGGGAAAAGGGCAGCATATAAATGCAATAAATTCAATTCAATTCAATTCAATTTAATTTTTAAATGGTTTTAATTTTGGTCACTCAAATTTCATTTTGCCCCTTCTTTCACATTCTTTCTTTAACAATTCTACTCCACTAGGTCTTCATATAGTAGTGTAACACTTGTCTCGCGGTGACTTGTTGCCCATGGCAAGTTGCCCATGGCGAGTTGTCCCGCAGTGAGTTGGCTGTAGTGAGTTGACCGCGGCAAGTTGTCCTAGAATCCCACCAGCAAAGTTGGTGGATTCAGCTTCATCAGTGGTGATGAAGGTAACGTTGGAAGAGGTGAAAGACCAGGTTAGCAGAGATCATTGTGGCGTAAATCTGTGGTGGTTGCTAGGAGTCAATTGACGACTGGATGGCACGTAATGAATCAAACTCAATATGAAGGCTGAAAATGCCCAGCTCAAGAGAGTTGTGCTGTTGAAATAGGAATTGGACATCAAGATCTAGCACCCGATTTAATAGAATGAGCAAAGGTCTCCAAATATCTGACTCAATAGAGGGGAATTCGTAATACCAACTTGCTTTAATTACATTACTATGTCCAGTGGGAATGTTCCTTCAAAATAAGTAAGCCTTTGAGCCTGATTTAAAACAGAGTGGCAATAAACAGATTCGCAGGCAGTTTTACCAGTGTTGAGCAGAGAAGTCTCTCTCCCTCCCTTTCCCCCTAACACATACCAGACACACACATACACACAAGAAGTAATGTGTAAACTCGTTGTGATCTTTGATAATTGCCGTAACCTATTACAATCTCCCTAAAGGTTTTTGTAATCGTTCTTCTCTCTTTACAAATAATGATGAACACCTGCAGTTTTAAAAATACTTGAGACTGAAGTGGTTAACCCCTGGGAGTGTCCTGTTTTAGAAGCTTACTCACTTCTTTTCTAACAAGCTTCTTTGTTTTCGTCCTTGTGATCTCTTTCTCTCTCTCCTATGTGTACACATCCTCAATGCCCATTTTTGGGGGGTTCCTGGATACCAGTGGATGGGTGATGGGATCAAAAAGGAACCCCCAAAATAAAGGGGTTAAAAGGGGGCCTCTGCCTTCCTGGAAAACACCCTGAGTGGCATTTTTTTTTTGCTTCATAACAACCCATAAATGTAAACTTCTGGCTGACAGTGACTTCTCAAATGAAGGCTCGTAAATTCAGGGATAAGTGCATGTGCCATAGATATTTACAAATGCTTACGTCTTTGAAAAAGCAAAGGGAGAAGGCATATGTATATTTGCAAATGCACAATGAATGCCCAGAGGGAGATGTGATCTAGTTCAGCAGTCTTAAGAGGCATATCAGAATTTCTTGCGTGGCTTGATGTCTCTTAAGAGTCATGATTGATGCAAGTATCGGTCAATAACATCAGAACAGGCTTACAGTGACTAAGAATAGGATAGGATTGCTCTATTATTTTCAAGTGTATTAAGATAAAGAGAAAGATTCCCCTCCCACATATGTGCTAGTCGTTCCTGATTCTAGGGGGCAGTGCTTATCTTCATTTCAAAGCCGAAGAGCCAGCACTGCCTGAAGATGTCTCCGTGGTCATGTGACCAGCATGACTAAATGCCCAAGGTGCATGAAACACTGTTACCTTCCCACCAAAGGTGGTCTCTATTTTTCTACTTGCATTTTTATGAGCTTTCGAGCCTCTAGTTTGGCAGAAGCTGGGACAAATAACGGGAGCTCATGCCATTATGCAGCCCTAGGGATTCGAACCGCCGAACTGCTGACCTTTCTGATCGACAAGCTCAGCATCGTAGCCACTGAGCCACCGCATCCTCAGTCAAGTGTATTATGCAGCTTCAATTCTTAATCCTTAATGCCTGGATGTATTGCTTAAACACACAAATACTCGCGTGGATAACATCACCACCTGCTAACCATCCCTCAACAGCAACAGCCTCCAAGAAGTTGCTCTCACAAATATTTATTTCATATTAAAGATCCCTCTGCTTTGAGGCTGCCCCTGAAGAGTTAGGACTTCTGGATAGTTGTCTTTGTTTCCTTCTCGTTTTAAATCACTATTTGCCCGGTTTCCATTGTAGACTGCGCTTGGTTGGAGAAAGGGCGGAATTTGAGCTGACACCGAATGCTTTCACTCCTTTCAGGAGAATACCTAGAAGCAAAGGGTTTCCTTCTGAAGTACGATTTTCAAAGTTCTACAGTTCTCCATTTATCTTGAAACCCTCTTCAACCTTGCTGAATAATGCAGTGTCTTTTGCCTGATTTGGAAGTTAAGCAAGGAGGCTTTTGATATCGCCGGAATGGCCCCACACAAGTTACCCAGGGAGCTTTTAGCTGCTAGAATACATTATCTAGGGATGAGATGATCCCAAATTCTTTGGCAATATCTGTTCTGGCCTAGGCTTCCCCAAAAAGCACGAGGCAGAGTCCTGGCTCGGACAAAACCCTATTTATTAAACGAATGTGAATTCAGCAAATGCCTGGTAAACAGTCTTTCAAAGGAATATTTATGACTACAGACCTTATTTTGGAAAGCTGCCCTGTAAATATTTTCCCCAATGAGGTGCTGTGCAAGGAAAGGCTGGGCACAGAGTCTCTGAGATTCACGGACAGATCTTCACACTCCTGAAATGAGTCTCATGACCCAATGAACAAATTGTTTCCTGCAAAAGCCCACTCCCCTTTCGCTCCTCTTTTATTTCCTATGGGAGGGGACATTCATCGTCCACCTGTGGCTTTACTCCCAAGATGACCCTGATTTCTGAGTTGTTATTTTCTTCTGGCAGCTCTGCGCATGCGCACACTGGGAACAGGCTCCAGCTGTTCCTCTGCCTCACTACTGTCTAGCTCCATAGGCAGCTGACCACTGCCAGATGGCCTTAGCCTTGTCTCTGCCTCTAAAGCAGAGCCCTCGTCTGAGCCTTCCCCAGCCTCGACAACTGGCCCATGCACCCCCCCCCCCCCTAACCTCCTCACTGTCTGACTCTGCTGCCAACTCCACTGCCCGCTGGCGGGCCACAACAATATCCCAGAAAATTCTGGACAGATATTTGTTGGTTATATTTCTGCATTAAAAAGTGGAATTGGAGAAGAAGACTGAAAAGTTTCTTCCTGCTAACCCTCCATGGAGAAATGTTGGCCTTTGGTCAAACAGTGGTGCTCAGGAATTGAGTTTAGAGGCTGAAAATTCAATTATTATTATTTTTTAACTCACCCAGCCACTAAAATAAGGCAGGAATGGCAGGCTTGTGAAAGATATATTTTGGTCAGCTCTTTAGATTCCATTATAAGAGTTGTCCTGTGAAGCTTTCGTTTCTCTAAGGAGGTCAACTGCTGTAAAATTTGGGCTACACTTAGAGGCGAGAGAGTGATTTGCATATAGCATCTTTCTCAGCAACTTTGCAGAAAGCGGGGTGGGGTTTAGCTCCAGCTAATTCTCCGCCATGAAGTCCTACGTAGGCAAGAAAAAAGTGTTTCTCATTGTTGGAAGTGACAAGGATGTCCTGATCGGGATTAATTTTTTAAGCGAGGAGATGGTCACCGTTCCTGGCTTTGAAATGCATATATCCTTGCTATGCACACATTCGATGTCTGAACTCTATAATTCCGTTATCACGAAGAGCGTAATCCAAGGGGCTTAATTACCTTGCCAACAGGAAAAGGTAGGAAGGAAGACCTGCAGGGGTGAATAAGGGGAATAAGCATGTCTTTTCAAAACCGGCACGGCTGAAATCCTGAATGCGTTTTTATTCATTTTATTTATTTAGTTTGTCAAACATGTACAAGATAAGAGGTATAACTAGAAACACGGACAAAGGAAATGGGTACAAATAAATGGGGGCGGTAGGACAGGGACGGTAGGTGCGCTTATGCACACCCCTTTACGGAGCTCTTAGGAGTGGGGTAAGGTTGAAGCTGTGAAGGTTAGAGGATATAATAACGGAGTTGGGTAGAGCAGAGTTGGGTAGAACATTCCAGGTGTTGACCACCCTGTAGCTGAAGTCGTATTTTCTGCAGTAGAGTTTGGAGCGGTTTACCTTGAGTTTTTCCAGGTGTTGGCAGGCCTCTGTCTCACATTCTATCTCATTGAATTAAATCAGAGCTTTCTTTCATTTGGTACATGTTCTGCCCCCCTCCTCCGTCCAGTAACGAATGCCGAGACAAGCTTAACTGGAATGTCACAGCACTTTATTAGCAAGAAACCAAAACCTCGGTGGCTGAAAGCCAAGCATAACAAACAGATAGGCAGCAACTCAGACTTCGACAGATAACAGCTTCTCCAGTGTTAGGAATGATGTTGAATCCTGCAAAACCAGGCTCCTCCCAGTCTCTTTTTAAATACTATCTTGAGAGGAGCCTAATTACAATCACCTGGGTCCAATTATCTTTGGTAACTGCGTAGCTGCTCTCTACGTCGATCTGCCAGGCATTGCTGGGCATCCAGGAACAACTCCCTTGGCTCCTCCCCACTGCTCCAATGCAGGACTTCAGGATCACACTCCCTTGTCTCTTCCCCACTGGTCCAAGGCTCAGGCGCCTTCTGGTGGCCAACCAGCCTCTCTGTGCCCTGCTCGGAGTCGGAACCCTGTCCAGGGTCCTCCACATCCTCCAGAGCCGACTCATAGGGCCCCTCACTGTCGGAGTCTGGTAGCAGCTCCAACGGCTTCTGCTGGGCCACAACAGGTATATATGTAAAGATAGACCCACCATTGAGGACAAATTTCTGTTGTTAACCAAGACATTGTTGTTAAGCAAGACATTCAGCAAGCTTCGCCCCATGTTATGACCTTTCTTGCCACAGTTGTTAAGTGAATCACCGCTGTTTGTGAAGTAAATCTGGCATCCTTGTTGACTGGTGCTTGTCAGAAGGTTGCAAAAGGGCATTATGTGACCCCACCCTACTGTCATAAATAGGAGCCAGTTACCCAGTGGCTAAATTTTGACCACATCACCATGGGGATCCGTGGCGGGATTCAAATAATTTAACAACCGGTTCTCTGCTCTAATGACCATCTAGGTAGGTGGGGCTCGGTGGTCATGTGACTGGGTGGGCGTGGCCAACTCAAGGTCACTCGGGTCGATGGATGCTTCGCCTGAGCTGTTACAATGGAATAAGGGTTAGAGAGGCAGTTTCTATAAGCAGGGCAATTAAAGTTAGGCTAGAAACAACACCAGAATGTTTCCTTCCTGCCTTCCTTACAGGATTAGCCCTGTAAAGTGGGGAGAAAAAAAAGGAGATTTCTTCCAACAGCCGGTTCTCTGAACTGCTTAGAAAGTTACCAACCGGTTCTCCCGAATAGGTGCGAACTGGCTGAATCCCACCACTGATAGGGATGCTGCAACCATCATAAGGATGAAAAAAAATGGTCATAAGCTGATTTTTTCAGTGCCATTGTAACTTTGAAGGTCACTAAATGGACTGCTGTAAGTCGAGGACTACCTATATAAAGGGACACTGGAAAATTATACTTTCTAAACAGACCAGGCAACTGCTTTGTATCTTTTTTGGAAATTGCAATAAACAGGGGGATTTAAATCCAATAAATAAATATAAACACGGATGGTATAGATCCAGCAAATTTGACGTTTTTGTATTCTCTTTCTCTGTCTTTCTCTTCTTTCTCTCTCTCTGTCTTTCTCTCTGTCTCTGTCTCTTTCTCTCCCTCCCTCCCTATCACCGTCTTTCTCTCTGTGTGTCTTTATCTCTCTCTGTCTCTCTTTCTCTGTCTGCCTGTCTTTCTCTCTCTCTCTCTCTCTCTCCCTCCCTCTGTCTTTCTGGATCTCTCTTTTCTGTCTTCCTTTCTGTCTCTCTCTCTCTCTCTGTGCCTCTCTTTCTCGGTCTGTCTCTGTCTTTCTCCCTCTCCCCCCCTCTCTGGGTCTTTCTGTGTGTCTTTCTCTCTGTTTGTGTCTGTCTCTCCCCCCCTCTCCCTCTGTGCCTCTCTCTGTCTCTGTCTCCATCTCTCCCTCCTTCTCCTTCTCCCTGTACGTGTGTTCATGAGATCATGAGTGAGCATGATGTTTGCTAGAATTATAAGTATGTGCAATTTGAGAAGTAAATGCATTATAGAAATCAGATGTTTGGAGGCCATGCAACAGAATTACAAAATGATTTAGATGGACTTTAAATTATGGTAGGAATGAAATAACAAAATGGCATCTCCTGGAACCTAATCTGCAGGTATTGTGAGGAATTTACAGTAATAAAGACACTCTATGATTTTCCGTGTCGTATTATAACACATCATCTTACATTCTGCCTCCTACTCATTGCTGCATTATTCATGCTTTGGCACAGAGAGAGAGAGTCTTCATTTTATATATATAATTTTTTTATCTATCTATCTATCTATCTATCTATCTATCTATCTATCTATCTATCTATCTATCTATCTATCATCTATCTATCTATCTATCTATCTATCTATCTATCTATCTATCTATCTATCTATCTAGAGATAGATAGAATATATATATATATATATATATGTGTGTGTGTGTGTGTGTGTGTGTGTGTGTGTGTGTATGTATTTGTTTTCTGAGACCATATGTACGTGTGTGTGTGTGTGTGTGTGTGTGTGTGTGTGTGTGTATGTATGTATATCATTTGTGCTGATATATATATATATATATATCTTCCTCCCATATTTGGGCATACCGGGGGTTGTAAATCTAAATAGATACCTTTCACCCTGGCTTGGCTGATAAGGAGTCAAGCTCTGTGGCTCAGTGGTTAACACATCTGCCTAAGATGCAATACAGCACAGGTTCGATTCCCAATAAGGATATGGATTTGTTCTGGGTTATAATTGCATACTGGAACATTCCCCATGTTTCTGGCTGCAGTTAAACAGTTTTCTTGGAAGTATTATAAAATCATCTTTAAAAAAAAACAAGAAGAAATGATTTGTTTACATTTAATTGTTCTGATCCCCCCAAAAACTCTATCTGCTGTAGCTGTTGATGGAAGCCTGGGAGATACCTCAGGGTTATAATCATACCTTTTATCTGTGGTGGTCCTTCATAACAGCAACTTTCAAAATCCTATTCTTAGGAAAAGATTCCCATAAGAATCCCCATTAATTCTGTTGCCTCCGATGTAAGGACTTTAAAAAATTATCTGTTCCTTTTGTATTTACATTTAGAAACACAATGGCTACTTCTCAATTACTTATTGTTAAGTCTGTTTTTGTGTCTCAAAGTCTATAGAGACTCATCCAGGTCATGGTTGTCCCAAAGTTGCTTTTTCAGGAGGCAACTGGACTTTCTGGATTTTTCTTTGAAGACGTTTCACTTCTCATCCAAGAAGCTTCTTCAGCTCTGACAGGATAGTGGAGAATGGAAGGATTTATACTCCATTTGGTCTCTTTATTGTCAGAAATCATAAAAACTAGTAAACTTCACTAAGTAATCCCACATATGCGATGGTGGAGTCCATTTGATCTGCTCCTTAAATCTTCTTCCTGTTGCATGTTTCTTTAATACCTTATTTATTTATTTAGAATATGGCACTTTAATACCATAATTATGAAATTGTTGTTTTGGGATTCTGAAAAATCCTAGAAAAATAGGCTGGAATAATAATAAGCTTTCTTTTGGAATAAACACAATGAATGCTGATTGAAATATTGGAATATTTTTGACTTGGACAATGAATGGCATCACTCTATCCTCTATAAATCATACAATCCTATATAAAACTTTCTGAACCAAAGATGTAAATGGAGCAGATCTTCACTGTAGTTAAAATTGATGACAATGCATAATGATATGGCCTGCCTGAAGGAAACTCTGTTTTCCCTTTTGTTTAATATTTTTTTCCCCCTAGAATATCATCTTTTTTTTTTATGGATGGTCAGAGAGAGATGCAACATTATTCTGTTTCTAATTTCAGTAGATATTCAAAACCAGGCGTTGATAATTGGCATTTGAATTTGAGTCTCTTGCAGTATATTGGTCAATTGCAATAGATTCTGATCATCCATATTTCTCTTACTTTAAAATGGGTAATTTCTCGGGAACTGAATATGCTTTAACAGGTAGTAAAAGTCCCATCTTTCCCCTGTGAAGATGCAGTCTGACAGGTAATTCTTGACTTACGATCATAACGGCGCCTAGAATTTCCACCGTAAATCATGAGGGTTGTAAATCAAGGCACCGACATGACTGGATTATATTTTATTACTTCTTTTGCAGTGGTCTTTAAGCAAATCCATATATTTGTATGGGTGGGGTTTCCCCCCCCCCCCGAAACAAGCCGGAAGGGCTGAAAAACAGCAACAAATATTGTAAATAGAGCCGTTGTGGCGCAGTGGTTAGAGTGCAGTATTGCAGGCTACTTCTGCTGACTGCCGGCTGCCTGTAATTTGGCAGTTCGAATCTCACCGGGCTCAGGGTTAACTCAGCCTTCCATCCATCCGAGGTCAGTAAAATGAGGATCCAGATTGTTGGGGGCCATAAGCTGACTCTGTAAAACCGTTTAGAGAGGGCTGTAGAGCGCTGTGAAGCGGTATATAAGTCTTAAGTGCAATTGCTACCGCTAAATTGTAGTCATGTGACTGTAGAACACTGCAACATGAGCTGGTTGCTAAGTCTCCAAATTGTGACCGTGTGAGATGTAGACATTTTTGAGGTATGGTCATTACAGGAAGTCAACTTACCAACCGAAGATTGAACTGTAACAGAATTGGGCTATTTCTGGCCTGTAAGAGACCCCATAAATTCAGTTTTGGAAATAGCAGGACATTTTTTTAATTAAGACTGCAGATCACTGAGAAGAAAGACATTGAAAAGCTTGGCCAAGTGATTTGCAATATGCTTTGCTCTGAAGAACGTACCAATCCGTCATTGTGAAGCCTTGACATGGCACCCAATCCATTGTTTCCCATGTAGACGATATCTAGAAGTCTAAAATAATTTGTCCATTCATCCATTTACCACCCCTAGGGTATGTATGCCTCTTCCTCCACAGCATTGTTAACTTTGCAGTGCTAGTTCCTGATTTGAATGGGAATCTTTGACATTTTTGCATTGGCATCTTTCAGTCTCAAAAGTCCATGGTATCACACTCTGGAAAGAGGTAAAGCTGGAATGTCCTCTCCAGCACGAGGCCTGGGTAGATTAATACGGAGGTTAGATTGTTACCCACATCCCCTCTCTCCATGTTGCTGAAATAGTCCAATGGAATGGCAGAGCTGATACAATTGGTTCCAACTGAGTTGCAGGAGTTACCAGAACGTGGTTGTACACAGTCACAAAATGCTTCCAGGACTCCAGCTCCAGATTTTGCCTCGAGGTTGACTCCTGAAGCCTTTTCCAGTAGTGGATGCAGCCACCAGGCAGTGGAGGTCTGTAATCAGAGTTTCCCTTCACCTAGAAGATGGTTCTTCCGCTTTATCTGCTGTTGGGACATAGAGCCCTCTTCCGCCTTCCAAACCATGGACTGTCTTCTCCTGTAACCCTGGAAAGGGGCGCTTATGAGGTGCTACCAGCCAGGCCAGCTGGACCAAGGTTTTTTTTAAGGAGATGTTACTCCTCCATCACTCACCCTTTGTCCTGGCTTGTGACAGGCAGAGCCTGGCTTCCCAAAAGTTGGGCCCAGGATGGCGGGTTTCATTATGTAAATCTTTGACAAGGCATCTCCATAACGTATGGTTGCTCAGAAATCTTGCTACGCTCACCCATCTACTCTTATAGCAATAGCAGTTAGACTTATATACTGCTTCATAGGGCTTTCAGCCCTCTCTAAGCGGTTTACAGAGTCAGCATATCTCCCCCACAGTCTGGGTCCTCATTTCACCCACCTCGGAAGGATGGAAGGCTGAGTCAACCTTGAGCCGGTGAGATTAGAACTGCTGAACTGCAGATAACAGTCAGCTGAAGTGGCCTGCAGTACTGCACCCTAACCACTGCGCCACCTCTTGCCCTCCTATGTGCCTAACATGTGCGCGGAAGAGAAGCTAGGGCGCACAGAGACATTGTCTACAGTGCAGGATTCTGTTCTCTTCCTTTTATTGTGATTTGTGTGTTGAAAGAGGTCAGATGAGGAATGAAGGACAGGAAGAGGGATTAGCATTATCCCCCTCACTTTGCTCCTTATCTTTAGAAGTGCATTTTTGGATTAGAATTTTGAGGCCTGCAGTAGCAGGGAATGGAGGAATTATGAGGCTTCTGGTAGTAGAGAATGGATGGATTTTGAGGCCTCCAGGAGTAGAGAATGGATGTAGCTTAGAGCTCAACTGTTGGATTTTTGGCGATCCCCAGTTCCATTTCCTAACAGACAATCTTTTTTTTTTTTGCAGAAGTCCAGGTTAGGTGACATCATCACTAATGTGTGGGAGAGTGGAATTTATTAGCCCTTATATATATATATATATATATATATATATATATATATATATATATATATATATATATATATATATATATATATATATATATATATATATATATATATATATATATATATATATAACTTGCTCTACCATTCTTGGTAGGGATGCTGAGTTCTTCTAGCTTCCAGATACCCAGGGAACCTCATCACATCAATCAGTCAATCAAGGAAGAGACAATGGTCTCATCAAGGAGCCATCAAGGGAGAAACCACATTGCTTGTCACAAGTACCAGATTCTGCACAAAAAAAAAGAGGGGGAGACGGGGACATGTTACACCTTTCTTTTCTAATTCATTTTGGCCTCTGCTACCCCGTTTCCCCCAAAATAAGAGCCAATTGGAAAATAAACCCTAGGATGATTTTTCAGGATGCTTGTAATATAAGCCCTATCTAAAAATAAGCCCCAGTTAAGATCATCAGCCAGACAGAAACAATTAGCAACATATTTTCCCCCAAATAAAACATAGCATATAGGCAGCTTCCCTTCCTCCCCTTCTTGAACAGCTCTGCTTTATTAAAGACATAATCATCATCACCAACATATAATTTCCCAGTTTAGAGACAGAAAGCCATTGATATGTTGTTGCCTCCCTTGTTCGGATGATTATAGTTTAGTTGACAGAAATGCTACAGCTGGGGTCTCATTTCCATCATTCTCTGCCCATTGTCGTAAAAGTGGAGTGGACTGTGATTGTGAAAGTGCCCCAGGACTGAGGGGAAGAGGGTGTTTTTTCCCCCCAAAGGGCAGGTAAGTCCATCATTTGGGAAGATGAAAGAAGCCAATACTTTAAATCGGTGGTCACCAACTGGTGGAGAAAATTCCGGTGGTCCGCAGAAAAAAAATATTTGCATTTTTTATATTGCACTAAATCTGGAGTCCTTAAACTACGGCCCCTGGGCTGGATACGTGCAATGAATGTTTATGTTGCTGCAGAGAGTCTCCTCCTTCGGGGTCTTTTTGTGCAGGTCGGAGGGGGCAAAATTCTGACTTGGGGTCTGCTTCAGCCTCCTGGTGCAGGGCTTTGGATGAAGACTGGAAGGAAGTGCCGCTGGTGGTGAACAGCTGGAGGCAGGGGTGGGTTTCAACCGGTTCGCGGCGGTCCCCGCGAACCGGTTGGTCGGCGAACCCGGAAGTAAGTAACTTCCGGGAACAGCGAAGGGCCCACCCGACCGCCCGCGCTCCTTACCCGGTTTTGATGAGTTCTGCGCTTCCATGCATGCTCAGGACGCATACAGCGCCTGCGCGATCCGAACTGGTTGGAACGGGGCGAGAAACCCACCCCTGGCTGGAGGGCCTCATTCCAGTGGGACTGCATCATGGCCTGGAACTGGCTGTCCATCTCAGCCCACTGACTCTCCAGGTGCCATACCTGGCCTTGCACTCCCACAGGTCTTCCCTCTGCTTGGAAAGCCTATGCTTGTAGTCCTCAGCGAGGTGCTTCTTCTGAGTCTCCTTCTCAGTCAGCATTTGAACTGAGCCAACTGTTTTGTCAACTCTTTCTCACGGTGGCTGCTTAGCTCCAACAACTGCTGCTCCCTGTTGGGGTCCTAAGGAGCCTGGGTAGGCAGGTGAGGAGTGGCTGGGAGAGGAGGGACGAGTAGAGGCTGGAAAGGCACCCCTTGACGTGAGTGACATCGAGTTGGCCACACCCATACAGTCACTCATTAGGTAGATCGTATTAGTGGTCCGCGGGATTTAAAATTATGAATTTAATGGTTCCTGAGGTCCTAAGGTTTGGTGAGTCCTGCTTTAAGTGGCCTAGCTTACGACTGAGTGGATGGAAAGATGAAAGAAGGAGAAATTTCTTCGAATGGATATAGAGACCCTATTGAGAGATGGAAGAAATCCATTCATAATAATGTGAGCCATAAAACGTTGAAGTAGGGTTTTCTTTCGTTTCCCCCCCCCCTTCGTTTTGTCTGGTACCTTTTCTGTGAAAAAAAAATATCTTCCAGCATGAAAACGAACAATTAGACTTTGTGCCATCTTTATTCTTTTGATACCCAGAAAAAGCACATCTTGCTGCTTTTAATTGATAGGAAATATGTTTTTTTTTTTCCTTTCCTTTTGTGGAAAGCAATTTCCTCTTGTAGGTGAATAAGAAAATGGCAGTATCTGAGCAAGAAATGCTTTAGGAATGCTTTTGTAGACTAACGGTGACATAATTATTCTGGCAGAGACTGTTTAAGCCCCCTTGCATCTGTTTAAAAGCTGGTGGAAAGAAAACGATTGTGTGTGGAAAACTTTTACTGTACTTTCACTCATATCAGTTGAAGCTTCTTAACAAAAACAAAAAAAAATGCTTCTGCCTGGTGAAATTAGGCATCCCAAAAAGTTCTCTTTTTTTTTTTAAAGTCAAGGGTCTCCAAACATTTTGGGCAGGTTGACACGTTTGATATTTGGAAAACATGTTGTAAGCATTCCTTCAAAATGGCTGTTAAAGTAGGCATTTTACCAAGTGACACGCATTGATAAACACACAATGTAGGAGAACAAACTCATCAGGACAAGATTCAGCAGTCCATCTGCATTTAAAAGACAAAGGTCACTCTTCTGAAGAGTCCACATTTTGGGCAGAAAGAACTGCTGGTTTGAAAGAAGGGTCAAAAGGAGCCATCTAGGTCAACACTGAACAGCCCTCTCTCAACAAGAGTGGGAGGGATACAACATCATCTGTCTCCAGTCTACAACAAAGGTTCCTTCAACATTTCCAAGAAGGCTCCAACCAATTTGCAACCCTCAGGTGACCCTGAAGACACAAATAAACCTCCAAGTGGTCTCAACGACTCTCTAAAAAGAATGCAAAATGACCAGCGGTCTGCAAGGAGTATCAATCCTTCCATTCTCCACCATCCAGTCAGAGCTGAAGAAGCTTCTCAGATAAGAAGCGAAATGTCTTCCAAGAAAAACAAGGGAGTCTAGTGGACCTCTTGGAAAAAAAAAGCAACTTTGGGACAACCATGATTGAGAATTTCCCCATAGGCGTTTGCCATACCGTACTCCTTGTTTAGCGACCACAGTTGGCCACTTGATGGTTTAGTGAAGGAGTCTCCAAGGGAAACCGTGATTGTGGCTATCATCTTTTTATATCAGCTTCCCTTTCCTGTGCAGGTTTTAAGAGCAAGGATTGGTTGCGAAGCCACTTTTCATCACTGCAGTAATTTGGAATGGTCCCTGAACAAGGTAGTTGCCAATCAAGGGCTACCTTTAATCAAGGCAGTAAATTGAGCCTCTTCCAGGATTTCACTTCTCCCTCCCTCTTTTATCTGTTGACTTTTTTTTACTCCCCTTAAATAGCCAGGGGGAATCTCTCTCTGTCTCTCTCCCTCTCTCCCTTCATCCCAGTTGTGAAATTCATTTTTTTTTTACTACAAGTACTGTGGGCGTGACTTTGTGGGTGTGACATGGCTTTGTGGGCGTGGCTTTGTGGGCATGTCAGGGGAAGAATACTGCAAAATCCCCATTCCCTCCCCACTCCTGGGGGGAAGGATTTTGCAAAATCTCCATTCCCACCCCATTCTGGGGTCAGCTGGAGGTGGTATATGCCGGTTCTCTGAACTGCTGAAAATTTCCGCTACCGGTTCTCCAGAACCTGCTGAATTTCACCCCTGCTTCATCCCTCCTCTCTCCCTCTCCTCCCTCCCTCCCCCTCCCCTTCTCCCTCCCTCTCTCTCCAAAGCAAAGACAGAAGGAGAGCCGAGGTGGCTCAGTGGTTAGAGTGCAGTACTTCAGGCCACTTCAGCTGACTGCTAGCTGCAGTTCGGCGGTTCAAATCTCACCGGCTCAAGGTTGACTCAGCCTTCCATCCTTCCGAGGTGGGTAAAATGAGGACCCAGATTGTTGGGAGCAAGAGGCTGACTCTGTAAACCGCTTAGAGAGGGCTTTAAAGCACTGTAAAGCAGTATATAAGTCTAAGTGCTATTGCTAACTCTGCCCACTGCCAGGAGTTTGATCCTGACCAGCTCAAGGTTGACTCAGGCTTCCATCCTTCCAAGGTGGGTAAAATGAGAACCCAGATTGTTGGGAGCAAGAGGCTGACTCTGTAAACCACTTAGAGAGGGCTGTAAAAGCACTGTGAAGGGGTATATAAGTCTAAGTGGTATTGCTAGGTGCTATTTAAGCAGCTTAAGTCAAAAAAAAATGCCTGCGTTTTGTTCTCTGGCAAATCTAACTACCAGTCATATAGTGTAGCATAATACATTCCCAGTTTCTTAAAATGTAATATTTGTAATATTTATTCATTTTTTTTCCTCACTGCCTCTATGCGGTTCAGATGCACGCTTGTAAACAGAGGTTAAATCAGAGGCAGAGATTTTGCTTAGTAGCGTGCCAACTTCCAGTTTGTAAATCAATAACTAATGGAAACAAAAAACACAGGAGGCTGCCTTGGACTAAGCCCAGCTGTTGGCCTCCAGAGAATAATAGTGTTAATAATAACTGGTGGTGATTCTCCAGAGCTCCAGACTGGCTCATCTCCACCAGTGATTGGAGATATTGGACTTCCACATAGAAAACAGCGGCTTTGATACCAAGCTCCTGCTATTCCCTGGGATGCTTTGATTCAGAGACATCACAACAACCCACAGCTTTCCATCCCTCGCTTCGTTTTTTTTTTCCTCCAAAGATCCAAGCGTTACACCACAGCTCTGTACATTTGTAGAGTTCTGCAAGTTTACATTTGATCCTCAGGCTTCCAAACTTGAATAGCATCTCCCAAATAATAAGGACATTTTTTAAAATTATTTTTATTTTTAAAAAGGCGGCGGGGGGGGGGGAGAAGAGAGAGTTTGTATGTATAGTTTAGCGGTGCAAATATCGGTGGCGTTTATTCTCCCGAGTTATTTTTCTGCTCGTTTGATTTAATGTCAGGTTTAACATAACTAAGGCCACTGGCAGAACGCTTTGAATGAGAGAGAGAGGGGAGTGTGTGTGTGTGTGTTTGTGTGTGTGTGTGTGTCTGTGTCTCTGTGTGTGTGCAGGCTCACTCATTATCCCTAGGCTGCAGGACAATTAGCGCTACGATTTCATAATAGTGATGGAAATGGCGTGTGGCTGTTCTGCACAAAGGACACGGACTATATAATAATACTGCTGCATTACTATTGCCATTTATAATTTATTGAAATGCCTGTGCCATTCTATAATAATAAAAAAATAAAGAATCAGAGTGGTAGTAATTCCCCAAAGGAGGCCCAAGGGTGATGATGGAAAGATAATTATTTTTCATTTGTGTTTTTGTAGTAGATGCTGCCCTTTCCTTTCTTTCCCTTTCCCTTTTCTACATCCCTTCTTCCTTTCCTATCCTTTTCCTTTCCTACTTCCCTTCCTCCTTTCCTTTCCCTTCCCTTTCCTACTTCCATTCCTCTTTTCCTTTCCTTTTCCTTTCCTACTTCCCTTCTTCCTTTCTTATCCTTTCCTTTCCCTTTCCTACTTCCCTTCCTCCTTTCCTTTTCCTTTCCTCCTTCCCTTCCTCCTTTCCTTTCCTTTTCCTTTCCTCCTTCCCTTCCTCCTTTCCTATCCTTTCCTTTCCCTTTCCTACTTCCCTTCCTCCTTTCCTTTTCCTTTCCTCCTTCCCTTCCTCCTTTCCTTTCCTTTTCCTTTCCTCCTTCCCTTCCTCCTTTCCTATCCTTTCCTTTCCCTTTCCTACTTCCCTTCCTCCTTTCCTTTTCCTTTCCTACTTCCCTTCCTCCTTTCCTACTTCCCTTCTTCCTTTCCTTTCCTTCCCTTTTCTACTTCCCTTCATCCTTTCCTTTTCCTTTCCTACTTCCCTTCCTCCTTTCCTTTTCCTTTCCTACTTCCCTTCTTCCTTTCCTTTCCTTTCAAAGGCGCACAGAGTGCGGTTGCCTTCCCACCAAAGGTGGTCCCTATTTTTCTACGTGCTTTCGAACTGCTAGGTTGACAGAAGCTGGGACAAGTAACGGGAACTCACTCTGTTATGCAGTGCTAGGGATTCGAACTGCTGAACTGCTGACCTTTCTGATCGACAAGCTCAGCATCTTAGCCACCGCATCCCTTTCAATAGCTATTTAGTTTCCATTGAAGGCATCTAAAAAAATAATGGGCTGGAATCTTTTTTTAAAAAACCAGGCCAATAAGTTATACAAGGGTATACTGTCCAGCCATATTGTTTGGTTGAGATAATTCTTGTTCCATTGACAGATGTCATCTCTGATCATTTCCACCGAAGCAGAAAATAAGCTGCTTCAATTCACTTTAAAGGAGTAATTTCTTTCTTTCATAGCCATCTTCTTACACTGATTCTGCATTTAAAGTCATGTGGCATGTAGCGTGTGCTTAGGGGAGAAGGCGTCACAACTTGCATGGAGCTTTTTCAACCCAAGGGGTGGGAGAAGCCACTCCCCTCCCAGAAGAATGAAATATTTTAAGAAATATTAAAAAAAGGCAGAATATTATATTTCCCTGGATGATAAAAGAAAAAAAAAACATGTTTTAAAGACACAAAACAGTTCCCGGCAGATATTTGGTGCCTTTTAAGAAAGACTGGGCCAACCTATCTACAAGACAAAAGACCTCCAGCTCCAGGATAATGGGATTATCTTTCAGGGCAAAGCTATTTAGCCACAATAGGAATTGCCAACAAGCCTTCATTGCATCAGCAAGCTTCAACCAAGCTTGGCTCAGAAAGCCTACAGAGTTAGCTGTGACCCCTACAGCAACCAATAGAATATATATTCTTGTCACAGGAACAGGAAGCTCAAGTTCAAAGCCCAGAGAGGATATAATTAACCCTCACATTCCACGCCACGTGGTCAGATGCACTAGGAGCATATGCTTGATGATTCTGCTTCATTAAACCATCTTTCCAATCAGCCTTCATGTTTCCGGTGCCTTTCTCCCCATTTGGAACCAAAACAGATGGATGTTTCTTCCAATGGGGGGTTTCAAATATATACAACTAGTTGGTTAGGAGGGATGCTATGTTTTTCTGGCAGATGCATTTTGCAATGTTCTGCGGAAACACATCCTTTTAATGCTCTTATGGGGTTCAAATTAGACAGCAAATCAGGAGTAGCCCCTTCCATGGCACCATGGGAGTCTGACAACCAATCAGAATACATTTCTTACACAGGAACAGGAAACAGAGAGGTGTGACTAAACAGGGTATAAAAAGCCTAGCAAGCCCCTCCCTCAGCCCTTCTCTCTTCTTCTCCACCAACATTGAAGCATGTGGATCACCTTTTCTGTTCAGGGCTCAAACCATGTGGCCCTGTCGAACAATAAACCATCTTTCCAAGCAGCCTCCATGTCTCCAGTGTCTTTTTCCCCATTTGGAGCTGAACCCAGAAGGACATTTCTTTCAACAATTTCATCAAGAATCAACTCACTGGGTGCCATTTCATTTTCCCACGCATGGAATTTTTGGGAGCAAATGAAGGCAAATTTTAGGATTGCGTGGTTGATCCTCTTTTTATGAAATGCACCGAATTTACTTCTCTATTAGATTTCCTCTGTTGTCCTTATTGCGCTAAGTGTGAATGTTCTGCATGTACTTGCCTGTGCCATTACCATTCAAGCTTCAGCCATAGAAACTGTTGATTAGTGTGACCGAGTGCGATATGTGGAAATAATACGGTCCTGCCAGTGCCTTTTGCCAACACGCATTAAAAACTTGATTTGCAATTTCGAGGACTGCATTTCCCAATCATTCCGGCCGTTGTTCTTTTACTTGGAGTAGGAGAAGTAATACAGAAATGTGAAGTGCAGGAAATTGCCGGTTGTATGAGGCCGTTTGGAAGACAATGAAAATCCCATTTCCGAAGAGATTGCATCTCCCTTGGTTACTTTAACAAATGGACTACATAAGTTTGTAGTTTTGTTAGCCGTATTTTTCTCATTTCTGCTAGGGTTCATCCTATTAAAAAAAAAAGGAGGGAGAAAGCACTGATAGCGATGTGTCTCCACTTTCAACACAAAATTGAAAAATCATAAAAAGATGCTCTCGGGTGTGGATGGAATTTGGAGGTTTGATCCTTTTTTTAAAAAAAAAAACTAGGATAAAATTAAAGAAGGGTTCCTAGCTTTCTTTGAAACCATTATTTATTCTATGTTTGAAGAGCTGACATTTTGTTCCTTCATGCAAACGATGCTCAGTGCAATAATAAATTCTGGGGCCGCCAATCAAAAAACTGAATCTCGGGAGAAAATAATTTCACTGGGGCTGATCAACAGATCTCGGATGTCTCTGTTGTAACTCAGAGATATCTACTAGGACAGAATTGCAACAGAGTAAAATGGAACACAAGAAAATGTAGGGTTTTCTTCTTCTTCAAATTTCTTGGCCTTGGAATGTACTGCGGCTTCTGGTGTTCTTCACCACTGTGTTTTTTTTTTTCTTTCTGACAAAGGTTGATGAAAAATTGAGTTTTAGACACATCTAGAAAGGGCATGTGGGATTTCATCAAACTGAGAGCTGCAAGAATTTCGAGATGTCATGTTGAGATCACCCTGCATGGTGCTGTGCCAGATCAAAAATATGAAATGAGAACACCAATATAAGACAGTTTTATATTGAACTGTTGGCTCCTGGCTGCCCTGTGAGGTCTGTTGTTTTCTTGCTGACGTCCCATTGCCTAACTAGGTAATATCATCAGTGCTTGAAGGGAGATGGGTTTGCTACCTGTTAACATGGCAAGCCACTTGTCTATAAATAGAGAGCAAACCTGACTCTTTTCTAGCAATGATGATGCTACCTAGTTGGGTAATGAAATATTTACAAGGAAGCAATCAAGCTCACAGAACACCAAGGACGCCACAAAATAAGGACAAGACAATACATAGCTTAAACGGTGGTGTATTTTATGATCTGACTAGCTGATAACCCAGCACTGGCTGGTTATTTATTTATCCCAACCCTCCTTCCATGAATGTTGCCGCGATTTCTAATATTGGATTTTCCCGTTTACCAGAGGGAGCTCCCTTGTGGAGTACTGTGAAGCTGATATCATGGCAACTCCACAGCGCTATATAATAGAAGCCATTTTAAGGCAGTATGGTAGAAGCCATTTTAAGGCACAACAGGCTGTATCTTAACAGAACACACACACACACAAAGGGATGTTAGGGGTATCTTACCCCCCCCCCCCCACACACACACCTACAGTATTTGTTTCCAGAGGGTAAGTAATCTGTGTACCAAGTTTGGTTGAAATTGCTCAAGTCATTCCAGAGTTATGCTGGAACACACACACACAGGGACACAGACACAGACACAGACACACACATACACACACACACACACTAACACACACACACAGAGCCATATGTATGTATATATGTGTTGTGTTTATGTACGTGTGTGTATGTATATATGTATATGAATATGTATGTTTGTGTGTGTGTGTATATATATACATACACACACATACATACACTCTCTCTCTCTCTCTCTCTCACACACACACACACACACACATATATATATATATGCATATGCATATGCATATACAATACAATACAATACAATAGCAGAGTTGGAAGGAACCTTGGAGGTCTTCTAGTCCAATCCCCTGCCTAGGCAGGAAACCCTATACCGTTTCAGACAAATGTCTATCCAACATCTTTTTACTGACTTCCAGTGTTGGGATATTCACACCTTCTGGAGGCAACTTCTGTTCCACTGATTAATTGTTCTCACTGTCAGGAAAGTTCTCCTCAGTTCTAAGTTGCTTCTCTCCTTGATCAGTTTCCACCCATTGCTTCTTGTTCTGCCCTCAGGTGCCTTGGAGAATAGCTTGACTCCCACTTCTTTGTGGCAACCTCTGAGATATTGGAAGACTGCTATCATGTCCCCCCTAGTCCTTCTTTTTATTAAACTAGACATACCCAGTTCCTGCAACTATTTCTCATATGTTTTATCTCCAGTCCCCTGATCATCTTTGTTGCTCTTCTCTGCACTCTTTCTAGAGTCTCCACATCTTTTCTACATCGTGGTGACCAAAACTGGATGCAGTATTCCGAGTGTGGCTTTACCAAGGCCTTATAAAGTGGTATTAACACTTCACGTGATCTTGATTATATTCACATGATATACATACATACATCTACATCTGTATCTACATCTACATACATACATACACTTTACAAATATGACACATATTCCCCTCATCATTGTCTTCTTTTAACAACCCCATAATCCCCTTCAGGATGGAGTCTAGGGAACTGAATGGAGCTAGCAGAGTGATTTAATGGCCAGACTCCCTTCCTGTCGCCAATGCGGAGTTTTGCATAGCAGATGTGGTCTCAGTGAGGCTGAGGCTCAGAGAGAGAGAGAAATAGCTGCCTCTACCTAGGACCAAACCCACAGCATCCTGATTGTCAGGCAAGAAATCCACCTCTAGGCCACCGAGTCAGTCTACCCAAATTTCCCTCACGCATGTACCATATCCGTGAGGTGCTCCTTCTATGTAATTTTATTCCTGTTATCCGTGTGCTCTATGCCATGCACCAAA
Organism: Thamnophis sirtalis; assembly: GCF_051295495.1. NCBI lineage: Eukaryota > Metazoa > Chordata > Lepidosauria > Squamata > Natricidae > Thamnophis > Thamnophis sirtalis. Next base: position 50,940,184 of record NW_028261393.1, on the reverse strand, counting down.
TAAATAATGACTTGCTCACAAATCTTTTCCCAGGGAAAAGTCGCTCAAGTTCAAGGATCACATTACCAGACCAACAGAATCAAGTTGTAGTAGCTCCAGGGGAAAAGACACAATCTTGGTAAATTTCAGTAATTGCCTTCTGCCCGAGCTGAATTCTTGTACCCTGGTGTTCAATTTTATCAATTATATTTTTTTTATTCTTTTCCCCAAGCCACTTCAGTGTCCTGTTGCTGGGACTGAATTTCAGTGATGTAAAAGACTGGTGCCTCCACTTAGCACTTACAAAATGCTTTAGGGATCTTTCAGTTTGAAAGGAACCATATACTTAAATAGTACTAATAAGTAGGAGCAGTAGGAACATGTTTGCAAGGCTTCCTTTTTTTTAAAAAAAATTACGGGGTGGTAAAAATCTTAATCTATTTTTCCTTTCATCCGCTACAGGGGGAGGGGGGAACCTCAGATGAAAAGGGAATGTATTTGGGTTGCAGAAAGTTTCAAATATGTTAAAACAGAACCTATTCATTGTTTTCACGAAAGATTTCAGGGGTTTTCAATAACGATGCATTTCACTCTCTTCAATTAATGTGTTTTTGCTGAAGATGAGCAGATGGCTTCTAATTTCTTAAAAGCACTAGTAAATGTTGAAATCTCATGAGAACTTGGTGGATGGGTAGATCCGTATAGTTTCTTATTTCCATCTTAAAAAAAAAAAAACTGAACTCTGTTCCATTTTTAGGTCTGTAAAACGTTATTATCTTTCCGACACTTTTAATCCTGATCCGTTTAGATTTCTTTGCTTTTGGGGACCAACATTCACTGAGTTCATTGGTTCATCTCTAATGCCAATAGAAGAGCATCTCTGTAGCTCAGGGCTGAACTGTGGCTTCCTTGGTGATCTTGGAGCTTAGATGTTTGCAGACGTTTCATTACCCAACTAGGTAACACAATCAAGGCCCATCATTATCCTGATCTGCAGTATTTAGCTGCTGTAAGTCATTAAAAAAAAAAAAACCTTCACCCCTCCCCCCCCTCCAAGGTGGCCTTTTAATAATCAGAAAGCCAATGTGAAAAGAAGCTTGGAGATGTTTGAGATCTCGGTTTTCAGTTTCCCATGTGTATTTGTGTGTGAGAGAGAGAGGGGGGGAGGAGGAATGAGGAGAGAGAGGGAGCGGGGACAAAGGAAGGGAGAGAGTGAGACAGACAGAGGGAGAGAGGGAGGAAGGGAGGGAGGAAGAGGAAGAGAGAGAGATAGACAGAAAGACGGATGAAGGGAGAGAGGGAAGGAGTGAGACAGAGGGAGAGAGAGAATAAGGGAAGGAGAAAGAGTGGGAGAGAGAGTCAGAGATATAGACAGAGAGGAGAGAGGTATGAAGGGAGAGGGAGAGAGATACACAGAGGGAGAGTGGGATGAAGGGAGGGAGAAAGAGGAAGAGAGAGAGAGATAGACAGACAGGGATGAAAGGTGAGAGGGAGGGAGGGAGACAGAGGGGGAGAGAGAATAAGGGAAGGAGAAAGAGTGGGAGAGAGAGTCAGAGAGATAGACAGAGAGGAGAGAGGTATGAAGGGAGAGGGAGAGAGATACACAGAGGGAGAGTGGGATGAGGGGAGGGAGAAAGAGGAAGAGAGAGAGATAGACAGACAGGGATGAAAGGAGAGAGGGAGAGAGGCAGAGGGAGAGAGAGAATAAGGGAAGGAGAAAGAGGGGGAGAGAGAGTCAGAGAGACAGACAGAGAGGAGAGAGGTATGAAGGGAGAGAGGGAGAGAGACACACAGAGGGAGAGTGGGATGAAGGGAAGGAGGGAGAAGAAGAGAGAGGGGGGCAGGCAGAAAGGGATGAAGGGAGGGAGGGAGAGAGAGACAGAATAAGGAAAGGAGAAAGAGGGGGAGAGAGAGTGAGTCAGAAAGACAGAGAGGAGAGAGGGGGAGAGGAGAAGGGAGAGAAGAAAGGAGGGGAAGAGAGGGAGAGAGGGAGATTTAAAGCATACTGATATTTCCTAAGTAAAAAATTTACAGCAGGTAAAGGACAGAAAAGAAAGGGGAAGGGGGGAGGGAAAATACAATGCCAAAACTTGCTTGGGGTGGAATAAAAAAGGAAGGATGGCAAACGTGTGTGTGTGTCTCTCTCTGTGTGTGTGTGTGTGTGTGTGTGTGTGTGTTAGGAGAAAAGAAAACCACCTACCAATCAAGCATATACAAATGGCAGTTCTGAAAAAACTATCGATCCAAGGTTGTCATTTTACCAAAGACGAAATCACCCTTTTGATAATGCAATTAAGAGGGACGTCTCAAATCTATTGGTTTTTAAGGGCGGAAAGATTATTTGACAGTTTTTCATTACCTTGTCAGGACAGGTCTGAGGGCAAGAATTAGCCCTTCATGTTGGGACATAGATGGGAGGATGAAGAGGGAGGCTGGGGAACACATGGCTTGTATGTTTCTTTTCCAATGATGGTCAATAAATTCTGTCATTTGGGATTTTTTTTAAAAGTAAGTAAGTAAACAAACAAACTCAATCTACTAACAATGGCAGGGGAAAAAAGACTTCCATGAAGAAGCACATGTTTCACATCTGGAAGACCCAAAGTCCAGCCTTTAATACATCTGCAGGGAACATCCTTATCTGATACACTTGAAAACCTGATCCTTGCTGGGATATAACTGAACTAGCTGAGACAGATGTCATTAGATGTCTTTCAGCATTTGATAGCTTTTTTATAGCACCTTCCTACATAAATTATAGGTCCTCCGTGGATTTCGATGGCTTGGGGGAACATAAAGTTAAGATGCAGTTAGAAAGCTAGAGCAAAACAAAATAATAATAATAATAGTTGCCGTTGCTCACTTTGGTAGGGAAACATTTATTTAATTGGCCAGATTTAAAGATTTTTATTCCATTGTGTGTAGTAAATTGGGGTTCCTTTTCATTTCCCCTCCATGATTTATTTATTTTTTTATTCATTTTATTTTATTTATTTGATTTGTCAATCATTTGCAAGATAGTAGGTATAAGAATAAACATGAGTATGAATGAAATGGGTACCAATTAATGGGGACAGAAGGACAGGGACAGTAGGCACGATGGTGCTCTTATGCACGCTCCCTTTACAGACTTCTTAGGAATGGGGTGAGGTCAACAGTAGACAGTTTAAGGTTGAAGTTATGGGGGTTTGAGGATGTAACAACAGAGTCAGGTAGTGCATTCCAGGCATTGACCACTCTGTTGCTGAAGTCCTATTTTCTGCAATCAAGTTTGGAATGGTTTGCATTGAGTTTATATTTGTTGTGTGTTCTTGTATTATTGTAGTTGAAGCTGAAGTAGTCATTGATCAGTAGGATGGTGTAGTGGATAATTTTGTGTACTACACTTAAGTCCGACCATAGGCGCCGTAATTCTAGGTTGTCCAAGCCCAAAATTTCAAGCCTTGTGTTGTAGGCTGTTCTGTTATGAGCAGAGGAGTGTAGTATTCTTCTCTTGAAATACTTCTAGACTAATTCTGGAATAATTCCAGGGATTAAGGCTTAAGATTCATTCAGAGCTCCGTACGCCATTCGTCATCTGGCTATTTATGTTAGGTTGAGGACTAAGCCCAGATCTCTGGAGTAATTTAAGTCAATGAAGGTGCTGTGTGAATTGTGATCCCGGGGTGACCTCTTAGCTCTATTCATCACAAGGTCATGCCATGATTGGCCAAGTGAATTCAAAGCATCGTGTGGTCCCCTAGAAATACAAGGGAACCAAATGTGAATAACCATTGTCTCATTCATTCCTGCGTAATAGAGTTAAGCACCCCATGTACGTGCTACGGGGACCATAATTTATCGACTTGTCTCCATTCCCTGGGAGTTTTAATGAGAAAACAAAGAAATAGAAATTAAGGGGTATGCCACAAACAGGGTTTTTTCACAAAAAGAGAACCGTTAAAAAAAAAAAAAAGGATGATGGGTAAGCAGAACAGCTGCATTCCTTGACTTGCCAGCTTCAAAGGAGGTGGAAGGAAAAGGCAATTATTACTGTGAAAAGTAAAGAGAAAGAGAGGGAGTTACTACCAGTCCTGTATTCTGTCTGGAAGTTAGACAAGAGATGATTTGCAGTACTGCATATTGGGCCGCCCAGCTGGAAACCATACAAGCATATCAGAGGAGAAAACAGAGAGATTCTAAGGGGGAAATAACCTCGGGAGATTTTAGCATTTCAAAGCCGTTACAAAGTTCAAGGGTTGAAGGCCTTAGAAATAATGGACCAGCCTTGGGACAGCAGCCTCAAGGAACTGAGAGAGGAAGATGGAGAGTTCAGAAGTGTGGAAAATATAGCAATAGCAATAGCAGTTAGACTTATATACCGCTTCATAGGGCTTTCAGCCCTCTCTAAGCGGTTTACAGAGTCAGCATATTGCCCACAACAACAATCCGGGTCCTCATTTTACCCACCTCGGAAGGATGGAAGGCTGAGTCAACCCTGAGCCGGTGAGATTTGAACAGCCGAACTGCAGAACTGCAGTCAGCTGAAGTAGCCTGCAGTGCTGCATTTAACCACTGCACCACAAATGTCCAGCTATGGGATGGGTTTGAAAGTGGGATTTGTGAAAAGGTCATTTACAACGCTTGAACCTCTCGAGCAGTGATAGCTAGCCTTTTTTGTTGTCAGGTGCCAAAAATGCAAGGGCGCACATGCAATAGTGCATGCACATGCCAGCACCCATAGTGCAAAGCGCGCCCCCATATGCGCATGCACACACAACCCCCCCCTATGCCCACTGCACTACTCGCCTCCAAGCTGAGCTTGGTATTTCCTCCAGAGGAATTTGAGATTTAGATCAGGGGTCCCCCAGCCCGGTCCATGGACCAGCATGCCAGAAACTGAGCTGTGCAAACAAGCAAAGACCGATCCACAGGATAGCAATAGCAATAGCAGTTAGACTTATATACCGCTTCATAGGGCTTTCAGCCCTCTCTAAGCGGTTTACAGAGTCAGCATATTGCCTCCAAACAATCTGGGTCCTCATTTCACCCACCTCGGAAGGATGAAAGGCTGAGTCAACCTTGAGCCGGTGAGATTAGAACCGCTGAACTGCAGATAACAGTCAGCTGAAGTGGACTGCAGTACTGCACCCAAACCACTGCGCCACCTCGGCTCTCAGGATGCAGACAGCATGTCAAACCACACCTCCTGCGGTCCACGGAAAAAACCTCTTTCCACGGAATCAGCCCTGGTGCCCAAAAGGCTCGGAAGCCCCTAGTTTAGAGCACTGCAACAAGGATTTATAATGAGCCACAGTGGTGCAGTGGTTAGAGTGCAGTACTGCAAGCTACTTCTGCTGATTTGGCAGTTCGAATCTCAACAGGCTCAAGGTTGCCTTCCATCCTTCCAAGGTCAGTAAAATGAGGACCCAGATTGTTGGGGGGCAATATTCTGACTCTGTAAACCGCTTAGAGAGGGCTTTAAAGCACTGTAAAGCAGTATATAAGTCTAAGTGCTATTGCTAACTCTGCCCACTGCCAGGAGTTTGATCCTGACCAGCTCAAGGTTGACTCAGGTTTCCATCCTTCCAAGGTGGGTAAAATGAGAACCCAGATTGTTGGGAGCAAGAGGCCGACTCTGTAAACTACTTAGAGAGGGCTGTAAAGCACTGTGAAGGGGTATATAAGTCTAAGTGGTATTGCTAGATGCTATTTAAGCAGCTTAAGTCAAAAAAATGCCTGCGTTTTGTTCTCTGGCAAATCTAACTACCAGTCATATAGTGTAGCATAATACATTCCCAGTTTCTTAAAATGCACCGAACTCTTTAGGAAAATCTTTTGAGTTTAGGAACCACGTAGTGCTATTTGTACTATTTTAATCCCTGCAGGCGTTATTTATTATTTTCCCTTATTTTCTGTTCAGCTTTTTCACATTCTGCCAGAGGAAGACTTGTAAGAAAACTCTTTGCTTTTCACCCCCCCCCCCCAAGTTGGACCGTTATGAAGATATTATGCTTTTTCTTGTTAATGAGGATCTTTGCAACTGCTGAATAAAATATATACTTGCTGCTGTTTAATAGAGAAATTGCATAGCTAAGCTTTTGATTATGATTTCCACACAAAACAAAATAAACCTCTTTCTTTTAAAAAGAACGAGAAAGAAAGGAAGGAAGGAAAGCGAGGGGAAGGAAGGAGGGAAGGAAGGAGGAGAGAAAGAAAGGAAGGCAGGAAGAAGAGAAAGAAAGAAAGAAAGAAAGAAGGGAGGAGAAAGGAAGGGAGGAAGGAGAGAGAGAGACAGAAAGAAGGAAATAAGAGAATAAAAGAGAAAATAAAAGAAAAATGATGCACTGGGAAAACTTTAAAATGTTTGCCACTGTAATAACTTTTTATATAGCTTATGTGCTTCAAATGGACAGACTATGAATACTTGATAAAGAATACTTGCTGTTTATATTATCGGGGGAAACACAAAAGGTAGTTCAACTAAAGCAAGAGGAAAAGGAAGTTCCATTTCATGACGGTTTAGGATATGGAATTTAGACTCTGCAAATGTGTAAATAAAGTGGAACAGTATTTTGCATTACCCAGAAACCTAATTTAATAAAGATGATTTTTCCTAGCATTGTCAAAACGAACACGAGATGTTAGTATTCTATGAGTCATGTTGACCTGTAATAATTTATTGGGATGTTGCGTAACATACTCCAATTGGAGTTTTTTTTTCTTACCGTTAACAGCAAAGGGAAAAAAATATCTTGATCTGTGCTAGATTTTGAATCCAGGATTCTCCATCGACCTAACACCAGTCTCCTAAAGCCTTCAGAGATTCCATCAAGGAAAAATCAGGAACCAAATTTGAAATTCTGCAGGAATATGACAGATTTTTTTTAAAAAAAACAGCCTATAGAACTCTTTTCCTTGGAGTGCCTCATCTGGATTTATTAAAAAGCATTCATTCTTACCCAAATCTTGCTGTCATCTATAATACTCCTTCATAGTTCTCGAGGGATTCAGTTGTCAAAAGGTGTAGCTGGAAGACAGGCAGAGATAGGAAGAAGAAAGGAAACCATCTGCAAACGGGGAGAGAGAGAGAGAGAGAGAGAGAGAGAGAGAGAGAGAGAGATTGAACTTTCTATAGAAAACTCTTGGTTTTTCCCATTTTATTTGCTAGGGTAACAAGTTTTCTTTTTAGCTCATAAATACCACGTTCCTTGTTTTAATCTCCACACCAAATACCTTGCATATTAAATGCAAAATGCACATTAATTGTCACATCTACGTTGCCTCTCTGGGCAACCTTGATTCAGCTGCTTGATTAGAGGCGCCTCAAAATGAAAAAAAGAAAGAAAAAGAAGCTGCTTTTAAAGATACACCCAGGCACTTTTAACACATTTTAATTCCTCCGAGAGGGGAAAAGAAATGGGAATAAATCCTTTTGATGGTGGGGTTTTTTTTTGTTTTTTTTTTGGTTTGGATTTGTTCTCTTCTCCTTAAGGCAGAACCAATTTCTTTCTTTTTTTCTTTTCTCTCTTTTTTTTTAAAGCATTCTAGGCAATTCATTAAGCTACAGAAACAAACTGCGGGAGTAAGTAAATGGCAAAACGTGTTGCACTTTTAACTTGAAAATTCCTGTGGGGGCCTCTGTCATGCTTGTGCTGTTCAGACTGTTCTTGCCGAGTTTGCATTGGCAGAAATGGATGGCTTCTTTGACATTTCACTTTGTGGGAAAGTGTGAAGAGAGGAATGTAAAACAAAGAAGAGTCACAGAGAGCTTCCTCCTGAAGGAGAGGGAATCTGAAATGTTCTCAACAATTAACCGGAACACACACACACACACAGAGACACAAACACAAACACACACACACCCCACTTGGATAGCAGTATTCCAGTATTTGAGGAGCTGCCCCAGGGGTGCGTTTCTGCCAGTTCTAACCTCTTCTCTAGAAGAGGTTCCACAAATCTACAGTGCCGTTTAGAACCGGTTCCAGCTTCCCGCACCCCCCGCCCGTCCGCACATCATCAAGATGAAGAGCGAGAGGAGGAATTCTGGGAGTTGAAGTCCACAAGTCTTAAAGCTGTCAAGTTTGAACACCCTTGGGGTTTTTTTTCTCTAAAGGGTTAGGGGTGCAAGGGTCTTGTAACTTGACAGCTTTAAGACTTGCACGCTTCAATGCCAGAGTTTCTGAGCCAACATTTTGGTTGCTAAGCAAGAGTGTTGTTAAGTGAGTTTCACCACATTTTACAAGTTGGCCATGCCCACCCAGTCACATGACTGCCAAGCCACTCCCACTCAGTCACATGGCTGGCAAGCCACTCCCACAAAGCAAGCCACACCTACAGAAGAGGTTCTAAAAAAATTTGAAACCCACCACTGGGCTGCCCCAAAGAAGAGGGTGTCAAATTATTCTCCAAAGCACCAGACGGAAGGACAAGAAACAATGGTTGGAAACTCATCGAAGAGAGAAGCAACATGGAATTAAGGAGAAACTTCCTAACAGTGAGGACAATTCATCAGTGGAACAAGCTTGTCTTCATGGGTGCTCCATCACTGGATGTTTTTTAAGAAGAGTCTAGACAGACACAAACTCCTGTCAATGGGCAAAGTTAGCCTGCAATACTGCATTTCTAATACTGCGCCACTATGGCTCTATGGGATGTTTGGGGCTTTTAAAGTAGAGGCTTTGAATATCGCTCAGGGATTTGAATTGATTCTAACTTTACAGTTTTATATTGAATTTTTTTCCTTGGGCCCTTGGAAGTCCTGGCGTTGAAGCTGTGACATAAAAAAAAATCTAGTAAGTAAATGCAATCATCAATATAGCGAAGCAAGGTAATAGTCCTACAGGAGGCAGCATTCGCCATGCTCGGAATAACATGCGAAACTGAAAATCAAGAGGATTAGTGGTAGGCTATTAGAATTAAGCCTGTGTAGAAGTGGCACATTCTTTGCAGCTGAGGCTTCATAAGGCATTGTGAAGTTGAGCCCTTAATTCACCATTATGCAGAAATGAGAACAAGAACAGGAAAGGGTACACTCACTGTGCACTCGATCTGAAATGGCCTTAAAAGGACACGAGAAAGAAACCAATATTAAAATATTTTTTTCCCCCTTTAACAGCATTAAGCTGTAATCTGGCAATCCAATTTGAGAACGGCACACATCTACCCGTTGTGTTTATCGGGAAATAATGGTGTGTTCAGCTTAGCTTCATTTTCTCTCTCTCTTCTTCACTTGTTCTTTTCAATGTCATGGTTTCTTTGCAGACTGTTAATACAATAATACAATACAATACAATAGCAGAGTTGGAAGGGACCTTGGAGGTCTTCTAGTCCAACCCCCTGCCTAGGCAGGAAACCCTATACCGTTCCAGACAAATGGCTATCCAACATCTTCTTGAAACTTCCAGTGTTGGAGCATTCACAACTCAGGGTATGTGTTCTGTTAAGGTACAGCCTGTTGTGCTTTAAAATGGCTTCTACTGTACTGCTGTAAAATGGCTTCTTCTGTACAGCACAGTGGAGTTGCCATGGTAATAACTTCACAGTACTCCACAAGGGGGCTCCCTCTGGTAAGGGGTGGGGGAAATCCAACATTAGAAATTACGTTTCATCCGGACATTTCCCCCCAATAAATAAATACCCGGGCAACGCTGGGTTATCAACTAATAGATTATAAATTGGATGGTCTCATGTATTCCTACCTTACTGTGACTGAATCTGTCTATCTGAGCATCTAGACTAGAGAGACCTTGTTAAAAGTCCCTCACTCATGAGATTTTGGGAGTATGAGATTCACGACTTGTCTGGACAGCTCCCTTTGAGGTACACACACACACACACTGTCCTTACTTTATTAATCTTCAATAAGCAAGTCAAGGTAGTGTTGTTACAATGAGCCTTTGGCCCTAAGAGTTTTATGAGTATGTGTTTTTTGTTTATGCAGTGCTATACAACACCCAGGGTCCTCCAGGACCTGTCAGGGTTATAAAACTTGCAAAGAAAGTGAGTAAATAAATAAAGATAGTGACAACTTCTTAAATCTATGAGCCCAAGTCTCTGAAAATTCAAATCTACAGTGAATACTAGATGCAATACCTGAAGAATAAATAACTTGGGGGCAAAGTTATGTATTTGTTGAAGGGGGGAAAAATACTGCAGCACACATATTTATATGTTGCCTTAAGTCCGTGCGAGTTAGTATGCATATTTCTTGAGCTCCTACAACTGAGCGTATTTGTTGCTGAACCCAGAATTTCTGAGTCAATTACAAACTGCTTTATCAATAGCAACTTGTTTGGATGTATTTGACAATAATGACAGTTTTATGTCAGAAGGAAAAAACGGTCCTTTTCTAGGTTTCTTGTGTCCTTTTACCTAGAGCAAAAGACTGCATGCACACGCTTTTTGCTAGTTCACATTAAACCATGATTCCTTTTTTTAAAACATGGCGGTGCACGCGAAGAACAGGTCTGTACCGACTTCTCAACTTATTTAAATAAATAACGTTCTGCCTATCCATCATGCCTGATACACCTATTATCACGTTGGATTAGAAATACGTTCAAAATATTGGTAGAGGGAGGCGCAGGTCTGCTGTTGACAGTGGTTTTTCCAATTTATAAAATGCGTTCACTATCCATTGGGCACTTTTATTGCTGGGAGAGGTAAACCGATAATGGTTGATAATGAGATTTTATTTATAGATTTTTTTTCTATTCTGCTGGTTCAGTATTAAAACAGTTCCAAAGCAAGATAAAAATAATGGGGAAAAAAACAAACCAAGCAAATGGTTTGCCGTAAGTTAAAAAAACCTAAAGTAAAACCTAAAGTAAGAGCCAAGGTGGCACAGTGTGTAGAGTGCAGTACTGCAGGCCACTTCAGCTGACTGCTAGTTCGGCAGTTCGGCGGTTCAAATCTCACCGGCTCAGGGTTGACTCAGCCTTCCATCCTTCCGAGGTGGGTAAAATGAGGACCCGGATTGTTGTTGGGGGCAATATGCTGACTCTGTAAACCGCTTAGAGAGGGCTGAAAGCCCTATGAAGCGGTATATAAATCTAATTGCTATTGCTATTGCTATTGCTAAAAATTTGCAGCCATGTTAAAAATGTTTGAAAGGGTTAAAGATGGGTCAGTAGTTCCAGAGAAGGTTGGTGGATAGTGTAATGATATGTGGGAAAGGCCAGACCAAAAGAGACTGCAAAAGAGAATAGTTAGTTAAGAGATAGCATAGCCTGCAGTTGGATAATGGGTAAATCAAGAGGCACAGAAGAAACCCTCCCAAGTTTCTCCAGCTGTAAAGGAGAGGGGGCCACAAAGGGAGGTGCTTTTTCAAAAGGCAACTGGACTTTGGTTTTCCTTCAAGATGTTTTGCTTCTCATCCAAGAAGCGTCATCGGTTCTGAAGTGAAGTGAAACGTCTTCAAGAGGCGAACCATGACTGGGATGCTGACAGTGGTGGGATTCAATTTTTTTTTACTACTGGTTCTGTGGGTGTGGCTTGGTGGGCATGGCAGAGGAAGGATACTGCAAAATCTCCATTCACTCCCCCACTCCAGGGGAAGGTTACTGCAAAATCCCCATTCGCTCCTGATCAGCTGGGACTCAGGAGATAGAAAATAGATGGGAGTGGGGCCATCACCCAACTGCAGGCTATGCTATCTCTTATTTTACTGACCTCGGAACTAGGGAAAGCTGAGTCAACCTTGAGTTGGTTAGGATCGAACTCCTGGCAGTGGGCAGAATTAGCCTGCAGTACTGCATTCTGACCTCTGCGCCACCACGGCTCTTTACTTATGCACTATAAGAATAGGAAAAACGGTGGATTGGCCTCAAAAAGATTTCTTTCCTCTGTAAATTAATTTGAGAAACAATAAACACGTCCCTGTTAAGTCAAATGAGTCCACTATAACATCTGGTTTGGGGACGATTGCGTGACTACACTGCAGTGGTTGTTTTCAAATTTTTTTGGAACCTACTCTGTGGGTGTGGCCTCCTTTGTGGGAGTGGCTTGCCAGCCATGTGACCTGGTGGGAGTGGCTTGCCAGCCATGTGTTTTCTCTCTCCCTCCCTCTCTCTCTCTCTCTTTCTTTTTCCTTCCTTTTGTCTCTGTCCCTTTTTTCTTTTTTTCTTTCATCTCTCTCACTCTTTTTCTTTCTTTTTTCTTTTTTCTTTATTTATTTCTTCCTTTCTCTCTCTCTCTGTGTGTGTGTGTGTGTCAGTCTCTCTCTCTCTCTCTCTCTCTCTCTTTCTGTGTGTGTGTGTGTGAGAGAGAGAGAGAGAGAGAAAGTGGTGGGTTTCAAAAAAATTTGGAACCTCTTCTCTGGGTGTGGCCTGCTTTCCGGGTCCACTGGTTGGAACCTCTTCTAACCGGTTCGATAGATTTGACGAACCGGTTCTACCGAATAGGTGCGAGCTGGTAGGAACCCACCTCTGCTACACTGGGATATCAGGTTGAATTCTAGGGAGGGGAAATTGTGCTGCAGAAATTCAATCTCGGCAACCAACGTAGGCACAGTCTTAAGGATTTTTTTTTTTCATTTAAAAATTATACGTTAGGTATGCTGATCTTTTCTGGCGTGGTGTTTTTTGCGTGCCAAGTGGGCTGCTTCGTTGCTTTAATTGCTGTTGGGAAGTGTCGTTCTGAACACTGAACTGTGCCATTTTCCTACATTACAGGGTTTTTTGTTTTTTTTTAAGTGGGCTGTAGTTTTTCCATCTAAGTAAATTGGAGTAGATATCTTATCAGCAGGGAGTGCTTCACCTTTTTCCCCACCTGCTTTTTTGTCCTCATTCTCCGCATCTGATGCTCGAGCCCAAGATCTGGCTATTTCTTCACTGCCTTGCTTTGCCCTCTATTTTCTGAGTGTTACTAGTTTATCAGAGAAGTTAATGCAGCATGTGATTATTAAACGGATGGCCGTTCAGGATATCTGAAATATTTTTAGCTCAAATATCTTCCCCGGGCATCAAAGATTGAGGCTATTTGGTGGCCAGGATACGGTTTGTTGGAAAAATGCAATATAGCTCCCCTTTGGAGCAAACATTCATTGCGAGGTGCTTAAATTGCAAGGCCCCCTTGATGAGACCATGGGAATATATATATATTTATTGGAGTTTTGTCGCCAATCAAATGAGTTAGGATAATGATTCTGACTTTCAGCTCTGGGTGAGTTCTTCTGATTTTATTTGACCCCACATCTCATCTTTCAGGATGAGAATTCAGGAATTTTGAGCAGCTAAATTTTCAGCCCCTCTTATAAGGGAGAAAGGGCTCCCTGTGGAAAGAATAAGAACAAGTTAGAGTATTTGATCTTTCCCTCATGTTCATGTTAGTAGCAGCAAAGAAGTTGCTGCAAAATGCTGCCTTCCTATAGATGTTTAATATTTTTCGAGCCTTGCAGTATTAATTTCTTGGCATCTGTTTTCATTGTCTATCCTTTAATTTCCTAATGAAAAGGTGCATGTGATGTAGCAGTGATGGTGAAACTTTTTCACCTCAGATACCAAAAGTGTGTGTGCTATCTTGGTCGCTTGCATACCCATCCCCATAATTTAATCCCCACACACGCATGCGCACCACTTTCTTGGAGCCTGGGGAGGGCGAAAACAGCCTCTCCTGTTCCCCTGGAGGCCCTCCAGAGGCCGTAAACAGCCCATTTTCCAATTTCCAGTGAGTCTAGTACGTCATTTTTCGCCTTCCCCATGTTCCAGAGGCTTTCTGGGAGCCTGGGGAGGGTGGAAAACGGCCCAACACGCAAACCGGAAGTTCAGGAATGAACTTCCAGGTTGCCCATTCGGCCATTTTTCTCCCTCCGGAGCCTTCAGGAGGCTTCCCTTTCTAAACGGTACTGTCAACTTTACTTCCTTTTTTTATTGTAATAAGCTGCCATGGTATAAATTTGGTCACCGTGGCAAAATATATGGCGAATTAATTACATAAATAAATAGCCCTATTAAGTAGAATCCTGAGAATTGCAGGGTTCCAAGTAACACCCCCAATGGAAAAAGATTTCTGAGTTTCCTCAAAGTTCCATTTTGTTAGGGATGTCCTATTGGCAGATCTGGGAAAACCCGAATCTGAAAGCTTCCAGGTTTTTCCCCACCCAAATGAAAGTTCAAGCCCCTGCCCAGCACTCACATGTCCATCACATGGCCCAATCAGGCACTGTCGCAACTGGAGCTGCCTCCCAGTCACGCCACTCAAAGTGCAGAGCAAGATGACCTTGACTCTCTGAGAAAGGAATTTTATTTAGACTAGCATATTTTTCGGACTATAAGACGCACCGGTGTATAAGACACATCAAGATTTTGAAGAGGTAAGTAAGAAAAAAAAAGGGGTTGCCTTCCCTCAGCCCCCCACAGCACTCTGCAGCAGGGTGGGGGGAGGGGGAGGGGGAGGGAAAAACACCTCAGTTTTTGTGAAAACGACCAGGTTTTTTTTTTTTTTTGCAAAAGCAGAGGTGTTTTCCCTTCCCCCAGCCCTGCTGAACCCTGCAAAGTGGTTCTGGGGGCTAGAGGAAGTGAAAAACACCTCATTTTTTGCAAAAGAAATGGCCTGTTTTTCACCCATTTTTCACAAAAATGGGATGCGGGGGTGGGGCTTTGGACGGCCAAAAATGGCTGTATTTGTTGTATAAGGCGCACCAACATTTCCACGCTCTTTTAGGGGGAAAGCTGCATCTTATACTCCAAAAATACGGTATATATCCACCATACTCATTATAATCCACCTTTCCCGTTTTCCCTCGGTAGAAAATGCGACAGGCCTGAAGGCCCAATGCAAAATATGGCTCCCAGGCCTGACAGTACTACTTTAAGGCAGACATCAGGTTAAGAAAGTTCATGTGAAGATTAATCTCTCATTGTATCTCCATATTTTTTTTTTAAAAAAAGATCAAATAGTATACGAGGTGAGAAAAAATGTATTCGCGGTGTGAAAATAAGAGTACGCTACTAATAAAAATGAAGATTTCTTCAGCAGATCAGACTGAACTCTGAAGGGGTACAAATTCATCTTCCTGCCCCTGAGGTAGGCGGATGTTTTTTCCCCGCCTGATATTAGTGGAGATCGAAACTGACGGAGGAGAACATTTATGGAAGAAACAGCCTTTATTTACATAGTAAGATGTTGAAAAGTTGTGGGTGTAGGCTTCACAAGTTGTGATGCTGCCCCGAGTGAAATAAATCTTCTTTCCTCCATAACTTATTTTTTCTTTCTTTCTTCCCCACCAGCCTTCTCCCCCCCCCCCCGCATTTCTCTTGATCATCCCATGTGCCTCCTGCCCCTTGTTTTCACTCATCCAAACTGGCAAGCCAGCTAAATAAAACATGACATTCGAGATTTCAAAAAATGATGTTCATTGTTCACAGGCAAAACAGTTCTGGGGCCCCTCCCCACCTTTTGCAAACAGACTAAGCCACCAGGCTCCTAATAAATCTTGCAGCTGATGTCCGCGCAGTATCAATTTGATAACCAGCTGTTACTAGCCATCAGTGAAGGGGGGGAAAAGAAACAAAGAAGAAGAACGCTCATCACATTTTTTGTTGTGGTTGTACTTGTCCTTTTTTTTGGCTTGGAACTTTGCTATGCCGAGAGCTTGATTTGCAAGGCTGGAAAGAGGTGTTGGTGAGCTAAGTTGATATTCCTTCTGAGTGCATCTCTCCATCCTACTAGCTCTTGAGGGAGATCGATTGCTTGTTAAAGGAGTCCTTTGATTTTGAGTATGAACTCAAGCAATGTTGGACCAGCAACCAAAATTGGGCTGGAAATAACGATCTCTCGAGTGAGAATGTCTCCGTAATAGGCCTCATGGGAGCTGGTTTCAACTCATAACCCGGTGTTGGAAGGAATATCCATCTGGTCCTGTTTCAAGTGGAGAGAAAGACACTGGAAACATGGTGGCTGATTGGAAAGATGGTTTAATGAAGCAGAACCATCAAGCACAAGCTCCTAGTACAGCTGGCCACATGGAGTGGAGAGTGAGGGTTATTTATACCCTCTCTGGGCTTTGAACTTGAGCTTCCTGTTCCTGTGGCAAGAGCATGTATTCTGTTGGTTGCTGTCAGACTCCCGTGGGGCTAAGCAGGGGTCGTAGCTGAGGTTGTCTGAGTTACGTTTGGTTGAAACTTGAAGGGTGATGATGTAATGAAGAGGCTTGTGTTCTGTGGGCAATTTCTGTTGTGTCTTAATGACTTTGTCCTGTATTGGATCTTGAGTGAAGGGTTAATCTTACCATTCTTCCTTCGTTCAAAATATCCTATCTTGAATGGATTACCAAATCTGCATTTCTAAAAGCTGGGCTCAGCTTAGCATCTGTTTAGGGGCAGAGAACTATGGCACTGAGTTTCTGTCTTTACAAACAAGTTTCTCCTTTAGGGGAAAATATAATATTCTGCCTTGTTAATATTTCCTAAAATATTTCAATCTTCTGAGAGAGGTGGATGCTAAACTTCTAAACCGGGAACATATAAACTACAAGCTGGAATTGTTTTTTGTTTTTTTCAGAGCTGAATTGGAGATTCTCAGTCATCCAGATCTTTTCTTCTTCTTCAAAAGGCAACTGGACTGTTGTTGTTGTTGTTGTTGTTGTTGTTGTTGTTGTTGTTTCTTTGAGGAAGAAGAAGAAAAAGTTTCACTTCTCATCCAAGAGAGCAAATTCTGATGAGGATGGAAGGATAGGTGCTGACAGTTGAGCCTGGAAGATGGGTGGGTAGAAGGATAGCTTCAGGGGTGGGCTGCTACAGATTTGCCCAGGTTCAGGAGAACCCGTAGCAGAGGTGGGTTCCTACCAGTTCGCACCTATTTGGTAAAACCGGTTTGTCAAATCTACCGAACCGGTTAGAAGAGGTTCCACCAGTGGACCCGGAAAGCAGGCCAAACCTACAGAAGGGGTTCCAAAACTTTTTGAAACCCACCACTGACCCGTAGCTAACATTATCGCGAGTTCAGAGAACCTCTAAATCTCACCCCTGGCTGGACCTATCCACCCATTCCACCCCACTCCACCCTGCCCCACCCCTCACACCCTTCCCCCTCCCAGGAGTCTTCACCTGGTCTGTTTTGGATGTGAGGTAAGTGCGGAGGCTCTGGGAGGGTGAAAAATGGAAGTTCAGGAAGTTCAGAAATGAGCCTGTTTCCAGCCTCCTGAGGGCCTCCAGGGCCCGGGGGAGGAAGCTTTCACCTTCCCAGAGGCTCGCTTAATGCCTCCGGAGCCTGGGGAAGGTGAAAACACCCCCCACACACACTGCTGTGATGCAGGAGGCTGACTAGCCATACCCACCATGGCCATGCCCCCCCAGCAACGAGGCAGAGAACCCATTGCTGACATTTTTGAAGCCCACCCCCTGGATAGCTTCTGATAGGACAGGGGGAGGGGGAATGGGAGGCTTTTGTTTCTTTGCAGTCATCTGGTCATTGGCACACTCCCTGAGAGCTCTTGAGACCACTTGGGGAGTGGGGTTTATCTGTGCCCTCAGAATCACCTGAATCAGGGTGCAATTGGTTGTGGAAACTTCTCAGAATGGCTACAAGGACTGTGTTGCAAACTGGAGATAAGTGGTGTCTTATTCCTCCCCCTTGGTTGAGGAGCCGGTGTTCAATTCTAACATGGATGGCTTCTTTTACCGCTCTTTCATCGCTGACCCCATTCCTGGTTCTCTGTTCTAGCTGGTGGATTGTTTCCCCTCTAACTATTTCATTGTATTTCTGCAGTCTTCGGAGATCTTGAGCATGCTGGTATCTCTGTGGATGTGGGTGGTATTACTTGAGCTCCACATAGACCAACAAATATGCAATACAAGGTCACAGCGGTGTACGCATGATTTCTTATTTGATAGAGCAATATAGCCTAGTGGGATGCGTACGGCTTGACTGGGCCTGCTAGAAAGCCACACGCTCGTCTCGTGTTGCCCAACAAATTACTCTCCTCCACAGCAGGTGCCTTCGATGCCACAGAATGCTGGGAAATTAAAGGAAAGGTTGAGGAAATAGCAAGGCGAAACTGCGCTTTGCGGGAGTCCAAAGTAAAGAGATTGCTGTTTACGACACTGTAATGTTGGAAGAGGAGGAAGCATTTGCACGGCTCATGCGGTTGTTGCTGGCCATTTTTCACACTTTGGGGAACTAAGTGCCCATTTTCTACAGTGAGCTCTAATGACAAATATGAAATTGCTTTATATGGAAGCACCCATAAGCACACGGGGTTGGTGCCTGGAGGTCAAATTTGGACTAATCCTGAAATGGTGGTGAGGTTTTAGGGAGAAAGGATATTCTACAATTAATCTCAATCATGTGTTAATTTTACTTTTCAGCATGATCAGCACATTTTTTTGCTATCTGTTTGCCTATCATCTATCTATCTATCTATCTATCTATCTATCTATCTATCTATCTATCTATCTATCTATCTATCTATCTATCTATCTATCTCTATCTCTGCCTGTCTAATTATCTGTCCATCCATCCATCCATCCCCTACTATCTGTCTGTCTGTCTGCCTGTCTAACTACATGTCTAACTATCTGTCTATCTATTATCTGTCTATCTGTCTATCTGTCTATCTGTCTTTCTGTCCATCCATCATCCATCCATCCATCCATCCATTCATCCATCTCTATCATCTATCATCTATCATCTATCTATCTATCTATCTATCTATCTATCTATCTATCTATCTATCTATCATCTATCTATCATCTATCATCTATCATCTATCATCTATCTATCTATCTATCTATCTATCTATCTATCTATCTATCTATCTATCTATCTATCTATCTATCTATCTCTCTCTACCTCTGTCTATTACATCTCTCTCTCTCTCTCTCTCTCTCTCTCTCTCTCTCTCTCTATCTATCTATCTATCTATCTATCTATCTATCTATCTATCTATCTCTACCTCTGTCTATTACATCTATCTATCTATCTATCTATCTATCTATCTATCTATCTATCTATCTATCTATCTATCTATCTATCTATCTATCTATCTATCTATCTATCTATCATCTGTATCTATATATCCGTCTGTCTGTGTATCCATCCATCCATCCATCCATCCACCTTCAGTTATTGGGCCTGGGAGGCAAGGAGCAAATTCTCCAGCTCCAAATTGCATCCACTTTCAAAGCTCGGCTGTTAGAGACTATTTATAGACATTGTCTAGCCCATCCTGAAAGCCAAAAAGCACTATAATAAAAGATTGTTCCCTGTTCAGTATATATATACACAGGAGATGTGGGTCAGAAATGTCTCTTGCTTTAAGATCAACATGGATTGTGGAAGGTTGTATTTGTAGTGATTTAACAATAGGTTCAAGATTAGAAGCACAAACATCAATGGCCTGGATCAAAGAGTAACTTGGCCAGCAAATAACACGTATATGTGTGTGTGCAGTGTGTGTGTATTAATTAAAAAACACACAAAAACATATACATATGCACAAACGATAAACCAGGAAAAGTGAGCAGAAAAAACCCTCATTTAAAGACATGTACCAGGTTTTTTTTTTCTTTTTTAATGGGACACGGTGGCTCAGTGGCTAAGACACTGAGCTTTTCGATCAGAAGGTCAGCAGTTCACCGGTTCGAATCCCTAGTGCCACATAATGGAGTGAGCTCCCGTTACTTGTCCCAACTTCTGCCAACCTAGCAGTTCGAAAGCACGTAAAAAATGCAAGTAGAAAAAAAAATAGGGACCACCTTTGGTGGGAAGAGCGTTCTGTGAGCCTCTGGCATTTAGTCATGCCGGCCACATGACCACGGAGATGTCTTTGGACAGCGCTGGCTCTTCGGCTTTGAAACAGAGATGAGTGCTGCCCCCTAGAGTCGGGAACAACTAGCATATATGTGCAAGGGGAACCTTTATCTTTACCTTACCAGTTTTTTCCTAAAGGAAAATTATACAGATATGGCGGGGGGAGGGGGAAACGGTCTTACACTTGATAAAAATTATTTTTGTTGTGTGTAGACTTTTATTGTGTCTTTATAGAATCACAAGTGGATTGAATGCAGGAAAAAATATACAGAAGGAAAGAGACTGTACTGAGTTCTCTAATCCCAATGCTCGGATGGCAATTAGCCATTTATTTCAATAAGAGCAAACCCGAGCCATCTCTTGTAAGCCTTCATTCCCTGATTGTTTAATGCTTGTTTTCTTTTATTGTTTGGCTAGCTACAATGCAATCCAATTTTAAAAGAAAAAAAAGAGGAAAATTAATGCTTTATGAACACAGAACAATATTCAAAGAGGAGGGGAAGAGAAAGAGACTGTATTTTTTATGGTATTTAATTCTATCTTGCCATTTGGCTCAGAGGAAGTATATATTTATTGTATCCCCATGTAAACATAAATCTCCTTCAGTCATTAATCTGGAAAAGTGCTTTGTAGCTATGAATGTATCTAACCTCGCCATGGTTATACACCAGTCCTATCCTACCAAGGGCCACACTGGCTGATTCCTGATTTGACAATTTAAGTAATGCTTTTACATATATTAAATCTAATCTAGAATACGCCATTCGTAACACACACGTGACATAAGCTTTATATGTGATACATGGTTGTCTTCCTTGATGCTTTAAAAACACTAGTGAATCAGAGGAAGTGTTAAGAGGAAAACAAAACCAAACAGCAGAGATGAAAAATATTTTCGGGGATGAGTTGGGTGCAGTGGTTAGAATGCAGTATTGCAGGCTAACTCTGCCCACAGTCAGGAGTTCAATCCTAACCGGCTGAAGGTTGATTCATCCTTCCATCCTTCCATGATTGGTAGCAATAGCAGTAGACTTATATACCGCTTTATAGGGCTTTCAGCCCTCTCTAAGCGGTTTACAGAGAGTCAGCATATTGCCCCCAACAATCCGGGTCCTCATTTTACCCACCTCGGAAGGATGGAAGGCTGAGTCAACCCTGAGCCGGTGAGATTTGAACCGCTGAACTGCTGATCTAGCAGTAGCCTGCAGTGCTGCATTTAACCACTGCACCACCTCGGTAAAATGGGGAGCCAGAAAAATGGGGGCAATATGCTGACTCTGTAAACCACTTAGGGCTGGAAAGCACTGTGAAATAGTATATTACATGCTATAGCTACCTCCCTCCCTCCCTCCCGTATCCATCCATACCATTGTTGGGGGGTGATAGGCTGACTCTGTAAACTGCTTAGAGAGGGCTGTAAAGCAACTGAGAAGCGGTATATAAGTCAAAGTGCTATTGCTATTTTATCCTATATTTCTGAAACTTTTTTTTTAAATGAATGCTCTCATTTAACATATATATATATATATATATATATATATATATATATATATATATATATATATATATATATATATATATATATATATATATATATATATATATATATATATATATATATATATATATATATATATATATATATATATATATATGTTAATAGAGACCTTTCACCCTGGCTTGGCTGATAACGGATCAGAGCCTGTGGCCTAATGGCTAAGACGTCTGCCTAATATGTAATATAGCCCAGGTTCAAATCCCAGTAAGAGTATGGCTAGCTGATGAGAGCTAAATAGCTTGAAATAGATCTATACTAGTCTCCCTTTATTTATTTATCAGCACAAATACAACAAATGTAACAAAAAGGCAACAGTAAAAATATTGGGTTTCTGCCTGGATGGTCTCTTGTGACGAGCCGAAGGACAGAGAATGGAAGTAATGATCTTCCTCCCATATTTGGGCATACCGGGGGTTGTGACTTTTATATATATTTAGCTCTCATCAGCTAGCCATACCCTTACTAGGATTTGAACTGGGATATATAGTGTGTTGGCTATTTGAATGCTTGGACAGCTGTCTGTGGTGTCCCACAGTAATCCTTAAAGTATGGTATGTGATCCTATGGTTGAAGGATCTGACCTCCCTTACACTACTTGGAGGATCCTGAATAGGTTGAGAGTTAGAGAGCCTAAGTGTAAAACCAATATGTTTGAGTGGAAGCTCTTAGTGGGTAACAACAACAATGTGGAGAAACACAAAGCCTGGCCCATCTGCTAATATGTTGGCTAGTGCCAGAAACATGTACCAATGACTTATTTTTGATCAATGGTGAAACCAAGAAGGTAGCTTCATTCTGGCAGTTTAAAGTTTAATTGAGACATGGAAGAAGAAGAAAAAGGATCAAGGTGAATATATGTGCCTCAGAATAATGTTGCAGAATCCCATCTGGGCCTGTCACTAGGACCAAAGGTTTAGTCTTCTGAGTTTTGGACTCATGCTGGAGCCCATCTTCAGGGAACTTCTCTCCAGCAGAGTATGTGGTAGAGAGACCATTCTGTGAAGATGGTCTCCAGCACGAATCGAAAAGCTTGGAAGACTAAACATCTGGTCTCCTATCTGCCCCAGACTGGATCCTGCAAAAAAAAAAAATTGTTTCCCTGAAAATAAGACCTCCCCAGATAATAAGCCCAATCAGACTTTTGAGTTCATGTGCTCAATAAGCCCCCCCCCAACAATATTGCAACACAACAGCAGCCATGAGGTGACCATGCTCACCAACTCCTGCACCTCAAAAAGAATAAGACCTCTTCAAAAATAAGGCCAAGTGCTTATTTCAGGGGGTCAAAAGAATCTCATTTTCAGGAAAACACATATGTGATCCTAAGAATAATGGATTTTAGAAATTATGGGTAGGTTAAGTTGGGAAGCCATGAGCATGGTCAATGTATGGCATGGCTAACTTGTTACAAGCCTACCATCAGCTATGATCTCTTCTCTAAAGTTCGGTGAGGGTACAGTAGATCAATCAATTCTTCGCATGTTTATAAAAAAAAAACCACTTACTGTTTATTTCAACTTTTGGAAGCTCCATTTATTACTTTCAGCTGCATTTCATCCACTCCAGGCTAAATTCTGGCAAATGGGCCTCACTCTGATTCACTCTGCCTTGCCAGCCTGTGTTTTTTCATGTGAGAAAACAAGACAGGGCTATCTGTTCTTTTAAGAACCATCGGGCACCACTCCTCTCCTACAAGTTGGGTGGAAATTAAAATGGGGGAGCAATTACTTTGTCATTTTCCTGAATTAAAAAAAAATATCTGTGCTTGAATGCTGACAACTTCCTGAAAATATTCACAATCCCTCCCGACTCCAGGGGAAGGATACTGTAAAATCCCCAATTTTTTCCTGATCAGCTGGGACTCGGGAGGCAGAGAATAGATAGGGGCGCGGCCAGCCAGAGATGGTATTTACCGGTTCTCGGAACTACTCAAAATTACCGCTACCGGTTCTCCAGAACTGGTCAGAACCTGCTGAATACCACTTCTGGTATATTTCCCCGCCACCATGGCAGTGAACTGGGATTGGCTTCCAGATATAGGTGGTTGCTGGGAGGAAATGAGTGAACAGAATTAACTAGATACAGGATTTAATGGGATATGTGTTTTTGAATCTTTATATGCTGTGCAATCCTAAAGGTTATGTTTCTTAATGTTGTGAATGGCTTCATTTTTTCCTAGCTGTTGTTGAATGTATATATTTTCTTTTCTGCAAGGAATGGAATAGAATTAGAATTAGAATAGTTAGAATGGACCTTGGAGGTCTTCTAGTCCAACCCCCTGCCTAAGCAGGAAACCCTATACTGTTCCAGACAAATGGCTATCCAACATCTTCCTAAAGACTTCCAGTGTTGGAGCATTCACAACTTTCGGAGGCAACTACTGTTCCACTGATTAATTGTTCTAACTGTCAGGACATTTCTCCTTAGTTCTAGGTTGCTTCTCTCCTTGATTAGTTCCCGTCCATTGCTCCGTCTTGCTCCCAGGTGCTTTCAGGAATAGCTTGACTCCCTCATCTTTCTGTCAACCCCTGGTGGAGAAAAAAAAATGATGGAGAAAAAAAAATGAGATTAGCGCTCTCTCCCCTTGCATTTTTGATAAAACCTTTTCTTTTCCTTCTGTCTCTTTTATTTTCTAGCTCTGCTTGGTGTTCAGCTGGACAACACCTTAGCTGTTCTGGAGATGGACTTGCTTTCTGGAACTTACCTATTGGCAGTCTTACTGGTCTGCGTTGTATTTCAGTCGGGGGCCCAGGAGAAGAATTACACTGTGAGGGAGGAGTTACCGGAAAATGTCCTCATTGGCAATTTGCTGAAGGATCTCAACCTGACCCTTGACCCCGATGTGCCCCTTTCGTCCCCGCTTCAATTCAAGCTTGTGTACAAGACCGGCGATGTCCCCCTCGTCCGCGTGGAGGAGAACACCGGAGAAATATTCACCACGGCCAACCGCATCGACCGGGAAAAGCTTTGCTCTGGCATTTTTAGTGAGAACCGTTGTTTTTATGAGGTGGAAGTTGCAGTTCTTCCTGATGAGGTCTTCAGGCTGGTCAAGATCCGATTCCTGATTGAGGATATAAATGACAACGCTCCACTTTTCCCATCCACGGTCATCAATATCTCCATCCCTGAGAACACCGCGATCAATTCCCGCTATTCCGTCCCCTCCGCTGTCGATCCTGATATTGGAGTGAATGGCATTCAACATTATGAACTTCTTAAGGTGAATGTTAGTCCTTTGGCTATAAAGAATGCTCAGTCCCCCTCTCCCATTCATCTTTTTTCTTGCTTTTCTCCCATGCTTCTTCTTTCTTCTTCTTCTTCTTCTTCTTCTTCTTCTTCTTCTTCTTCTTCTTCTTCTTCTTCTTCTTCTTCTTCTTCTTCTTCCTCTTCCTCTTCCTCTTCCTCTTCCTCTTCCTCTTCTTCCTCTTCCTCTTCCTCTTCCTCTCCTTCTCCTTATTCCTCTTCTTCCTCTTCCTCTTTTTTCTTCTTCTTCTCCTGGTCCCTTCCTCCTCTTCCTCCTCCTCTTCCCCTTCTCCTTCCTCTTCTTCTTCTGCTTCTTCTGCTTCTTCTTCCTCTTCCTCTTCCTCTTCCTCATCCTTCTTTTCCTTTTACCTGAAGAAGACAATGAAATTTGTTCTTGGATAATCATCTGTTTTCTAAGCATTTCTCTTTTTCAATTACTAGCTGCTAAATGTCTATGTAGATTCTCAGTCATCCAGGTCATTGTTGTCTCAAAAGTGCTTTTTCCAAAAGGCAACCAGACATTGTTTGTTTGTTTGTTTTCCTTTGAAGATGTTTCGCTTCTCCACCAAGAAGTTTCTTCGGTTCTCCACCCTTCAGTCAGAACTGAAGAAGCTTCCTCGGATGAGAAGCGAAATGCCTTCAAGGAAAAGCAAAGAAAGTCCGGCTGCCTTTCGGAAAAAGCCACACTCTGCTCTTCTATCTGACTGAAAGACACACGATTAAAAGTGGTGGAATGGGGAAGGGCGTTACGGCTTGTGGGCTGCACCAAAAGTGTTTACGAAAATGATTGGGTGTGCACTTGTTCCTTCCCATCTGAGCGCGAATTATCGGTTATCAGAATCAGTTCTCTGTTTTGCATTTAGCCACTTGGTGTGGGCCATCTGTTGGGTCAGAGAGTTGCACCGTGGGAGAAAAAAAAAGACTTAACAAATAAAACGTAAGACAGAAGGAAAAACATCATCCGCCTGTCCTTGGAATCCCAATTGAGATGGATTGCAGGATACGGCAACTTATGCAGTCTTGCTATCCCAAGAAGTAAGGAAAATTACCTTTCAAGTCTCGCACAGCTACTCTAGTTCAAAGAAAGAAGATCTGTGCGGATTTCAATAAGGAACTTTTTAATGCTAGTTTGGGGTAAAAGAAAAAGAAGAAAAAAAGCAATGTGAGAAATTTGCCAGGCTCATTTATAAAGGGTTCATTCAGGTGGAGTTTCTTTGAAGGATGTGAAAATGTTTCGTAGCAGGTTTCTAGCCACCTGGGCTGAGCTGCTGGTTGATGGGATTAGCTGCCAATGGACCTCCTTCCTGCCTTGATTGTTCTTCTCCACTCAGCCCCTTCATTCTTTTCAATCTCTTCCACATTCAACCAATTTTCACGCCTTCTCCCATTTTGGTACTACTCAGTGAATGCTAAATGGCCAGCTCCTTGAGAGATGGCTGTGCTTAGATGTCTTTTTTCTTCTTCCTCCCCCACCCCCCGAAACCTGAAGTCTTTTTAAAATTATGATTAATTGCCAGGGAGGAAACTGGATGTAGGGATGATACTTAGTCAACGTGACCAGCAGCTCTCGCTGTGAAGCGTTTGAAAACCAACAAGGGAACTCCATGGAATTAGATATGCGGTGAAGCAAATTAACTTTCTCAGGGAAGCAAAGATGAAGCTTTCTAACTGACTGACCCAGTCAGCACGCTTTGGTAATGCTTGGGTAGATTAACAGAAAAGGGAAAGAAAAAGTTACTCTTGTAAAAGCAACTCTAACTATGCCTTTTCTATTAAAAGACCCAATAGAATAGAATAGAATAGAATAGAATAGAAAAAGAATAGAATAGAATAGAGTAGAGTAGAGTAGAGTAGAATAGAATAGAATAGAATAGAACAGAACAGAACAGAACAGAACAGAACAGAATAGAATAGAATAGAATGGAATGGAATAGAGCAGTGGAGTGGAGTGGAGTGGAGTAGAGTAGAGTAGAATAGAATGGAATGGAATGAAATGGAATGGAATAGAATAGAATAGAATGGAATAGAATAGAAGGAGAACAGTGGAGTGGAGTGGAGTGGAGTGGAGTGGAAAAGAATAGAATAGAATAGAATAGAAATCTTTATTGGCCAAGTGCGATTGGACACACAAGGAATGTGTCTTTGGTGCTTATGCTCTCAGTGTACATAAAAAGACAAGATACATTCATCAAGAATCATAAGGTACAACATGTAATGATAGTCATAGGGCACAAATAAACAATCAGGAAACAATCAATATCAACATTAATCCTAAGGATACAAGCAACAAAGTTACAGTCATGCAGTCATAAGTGGGAGGAGATGGGTGATAGGAATGATGAGAAGAGTAATAGTAATCGTGATGCAGCCTTAGTGAAGTTCTGGAGATTTTGTGATGAGTGAGTGGTATTTTGCTTATAGATAGATAGAGATAGAGATAGAGATAGAGATAGAGATAGAGATAGAGATAGAGATAGAGATAGAGATAGAGATAGAGATAGAGATAGAGATAGAGATAGAGATAGAGATAGAGATAGAGATAGAGATAGATAGATAGATAGATAGAGAGAGAGAGAGAGAGAGAGAGAGAGAGAGATGATAGATAGATAGATAGATAGATAGATAGATAGATAGATAGATAGATAGATAGAAGATAGCGATAGAGATAGATAAATAGATAAATAGATTAGAGAGAGAGAGAGACAGACAGACAGACAGACAGATAGAAAGAGAGAGAGAGAGATGATAGATAGATAGATAGATAGATAGATAGGTAGGTAGGTAGGTAGGTAGGTAGGTAGGTAGGTAGGTAGGTAGGTAGATAGATAGATAGATAGATAGATAGATAGATAGATAGATAGATAGATAGATAGATAGGTAGATAGATAGATAGATAGATAGATTAGGAGAGAAAAAGAGAGAGAGAGACAGAGAGAGAGACAGAGAGAGAGACAGAGAGAGATCTTAGCTTCAGAGTCTGTGAAAACCAAAATAATAATAGTGGACCTGTTGTCTGTGGTTGAACACTATCCAGTTTCACCTTGGTGAAAAATGAGGGGAGATTAATGAAAATTGCAAGAAAATTGCATGGAGTTTTACTCATTTGGTTTGGAGATTATTTTTTTTTTTTTTAAAAAGCTGAATATTTATAAATTGTTCAAAGTGATGCATGCTTAAGCATCATAGGGTAAAGATTCAATTCAATCGAAGAGATGGAACGAGAAGTGAAAACAGCAGGATTCTTCTTTTTAAAAAATAATAAAAAAAAATATTAGACTTAGTTGCCTTTTGCTCGAAGGGAAAGAAGAAAGTGCTTTTATAACTCAGCTGCAAAATGCTTCTAGGGAGGAAGGGGAACCATTTAATAAATGAGAAGATATTAATGAGGGTTTGAAACAGCTGAGTTATTAGATAGCTTTTAAAAGGAAAGTAAAAGTAAATGGAAGAGCAAAAAAGGGATCAGATTTTTATCCAGCAGAAGAAAATAAATGGCATATAAATAAATGGCTTTGCCAAGAAATATTTGCCAGCAAATATAGAGGGATAATGGATTTTTTTTTAAAAAAAAGGTTCATTAAATTTGTTTTGGCCAAGAATACCAGTTCTGCTCAAATTGTACAGGGTGGACTGTACTGTACCTCAAAAGTGAGAGATTGCTTCAAGCAGCATTTCTTGAATGGTAGTAAATTTGGAATAAAAATTATGAATGCTTCTCATTATGGATTCCATGCACACTATATATTAACTTTAATATATATTAACTCCTCTTTGAATATGGAGCACACTATTGTTTTCCTGTAGAACTGAGACCTGATTCAACACCTACACTAGCACGAATATCAGCAGAGGTGGTATTCCCTTCCCTTCCCTTTGTTGTTGTTAGTTGTGAAGTCATGTCCAACCCATCGCAACCCCATGGACAATGTTCCTCCAGGCCTTCCTGTCCTCTACTAACCTTTGAAATCCATTTAAGCTCACGCCGACTGCTTTGGTGACTCCATCCAGCCACCTCATTCGCTGTCATCCCCTTCTTCTGCCCTCAATCATTCCCAGCATTGGGCTCTTCTCCAGTGAGTCCTTCCTTCTCATTATGTGGCCAAAGTATTTGAGTTTCATCTTCAGGATCTGGCCTTCTAAAGAGCAGTCAGGATTGATCTCCTCTAGGACTGACCAGTTTGATCGCCTTGCAGTCCAAGGGACTTGCAGGAGTCTTCTTCAGCACCATAGTTCAAAGGCCTCCATTCTTTGGCACTCAGCCTTCCTTATGGTCCAACCTTCACAGCCATCCATTGCAACTGGGGAAACCATAGCCTTGATTAGATGCACTTTTGTTGGCATGGTGATGTCTCAGCTTTTCAGTATGCTGTCCCTGTTGGTTCACAAATGTGAGTACACACATTTGAGCATCCGCTCAGCCATCTCTTCATGCACTTTGGCTTTAAAAAAGTGCCTAAATGGGATGGCATAGAGCCAGGGTAGGTGGACAATTTGTTGAGACTACTCAATCCTTATTAGTGCAGTTATTTTCCTGAGAAGATTGGTTTCTCCATTTAGGGATTTATTTATTTTTTGCTCCATTTGATTAGTTCTTCCTGCTGATGTTTCTCTCTTATGAGAGAACATGTTATTTTGGACAGAATCATTGAAGGACAAATAAACCTTACAATGCACATACAATGACAATAAAGACTATACTATACTATGCTAGGTGCTAGGTGCTAGGTGCTAGGTGCTAGGAGCTAGGTGCTAGGTGCTAGGTGCTAGGTGCTAGGTGCTAGGTGCTAGGTGCTAGGTGCTAGGTGCTAGGTGCTAGGTGCTAGATGTTATAGCTCATCTTTCTTTAGGTTAAGCCCTGATTGAAATGGCAGCAGATGTGTGTCAAAGTAGGAACTTTCAAATTTACATATCAGGATTTAATTTCATCACCATGAACTGTGTAGCCCAAGATCCACTGGGATCCACCGGTGCCTCTGTTCTCTACTGGCGAGACTGCTTACATCAGTGATATTGTCATAAACTGTAGCTCTCCTCCAGCCCATTTAGATTCATGCTGCAGCGGACTTGATTTAAGAGTGAACTTTTCAACTCATTAACATAATCAATGAGTTAAGTTGCCGCCAAGTCTATCCTTAGACACACACACACACACACACACACACACACAAACACACACACCCAAGCATTCCAGCCAGGTTTTATTTCCTTGCTTTTAATAAACTTAAGGTGTTTGTCATTGATGGCCATGGACCAAGCTGTTGAGATGGTACGCTTCTATAGCAGTAAATGCGGATGTAACAAGAAACTGAAGACATCACTCGGACCAGTTTCATGGAGACACGGATGAAGTCCATTGATCAGTTTGTGGCCATGACGGGAACATTTTTAAAAAAAAACAAAGTAGATGTCCTTGAAAAATGGGAATATATTAAGTCAAAGTCAGATTCTAAATACTTTTAATTGAGCTGTAGGGAGTGGCTGTAGTAAAGGATAGGCAGAAATCTCCTAAAAATATATTTCTGTTTTAACACTCAAGAACTGCATAACAGTTTATGGTCCACATGTCACAACGTAAATGTTGAAATATAGTCATTATTAAAAAGAGAGAGAAGCCGCATCATAAAATAAACATTTGACAGATGAGTCAATCTCTTCTCTTTTGAATGACTAAATTGCATGGAATTAATTACTCTGTGATGGACCGACTGGCTTAAATCATCATAATCTTTGAACGACTCCCATGAAGACTGGGCAACTGAATGGAGCTAGTAGAGGCCGGATGCCCTCCCTATCACCATTGCGGAGTTTTATGCAGCAGATATATTCTCATTGTGCTCAGAAAGAGAAATATTTGCCTCTACCTAGAATTGAAATCACAGGCTCCTGATTGTGAGGTGAGAGCTGCACCTCAAGGCCATCCCACCATTCTACCTACTAACGTAAATGCATGTGTTTAACTAGTTGAGATAACAACAAATAATTGTAATTGGTAGAAGTAATTGTGTATATAATGGCAATATACCAAAGGCCAGGGATCAATAAATAAAGGCCACCATTTCCCCCAAACCAACCTTCAAATTGCTGGTTGAATAATGCTGTATTAATGGCGAGAGTTGGGACACAGATCGTAAACATTGGATTTGGATTTGGCAAATAGGTTGATGTTTCTCTTTTTTCCCTTTGTTAAACCTTTTCTCTTTCCTGCTCATTAGTTTATTTTAAAAATTTATAAATAATGTTTTCCTAAGGCAGCTTACAGCAACAAACTTCCTATGCGCCAGCGTATAATGATAATAATCATACATTAATACAGTGCTGGAAACGCACACAATAGAAACCTAATAAAACATTGATAAAAGAGCTGCAGTTAAAAATATCACCGCACAGTATTAAAATCCAATTCTGCCATAAGCTAACACTTAAAGTGAAACATTCTCACCCATTCAAAGGGTGGCCTAAATAAATCTTTAGGGCTTTATTAAAAGTGGGATCACAGATATGACACCTCCCCCCCATATGGTAGACTACTCTAAAAGCTTGGGGGGTCTCTGTGCAAAAGGGTATTCTTGGGGGAGGGTTAAATTCAACAAGAACTCTAAAAAGAGGGTGAAAGAGGAGAAGTGCCTTTCTTGTGTGAGCAGATCCCTGTTGTTGCTATTGTTGTTAGTTGTGAAGTCATGTCTGACTCATCGCGACCCCATGGACAACATTCCTCCAGGCCTTCCTGTCCTCTACCATCCTCCCAAGTCCATTTAAGCTCACGCTGACTGCTTTGGTGACTCCATCCAGTCATCTCATTCTCTTTTGTCCCCTTCTTCTTTTGTCCTCCATCATTCCCAGCATTAGGCTCTTCTCCAGTGAGTCCTTCTTCCTTCTCATTAGGTGGCCAAAGTATTTGAGTTTCATCTTCAGGATCTGGCCTTCTAAAGAGCAGTCAGGGTTGATCTCCTCTAGGACTGACCAGTTTGCTCACCTTGCAGTCCAAGGGACTTGCTGGAGTCTTCTCCAGCATCATCGTTCAAAGGCCTCCATTCTTTGGCACTCAGCCTTCCTTATGGTCCAACCTTCACAGCCATCCATTGCAACTGGGGAAACCATAGCCTTGATTAGATGCACTTTTGTTGGCATGGTGATGTTTCTGCTTTTTAGTATGCTGTCTAGACTTGCCATAGCTTTCCTCCCCAGGAGCAAACATCTTTTTTTTTTTTTTTAATAGCAATAGCAGTAGACTTATATACCGCTTCATAGGCCTTTCAGGTCTCTCTAAGCGGTTTACAGAGAGTCAGCATATTGCCCCCAACAATCTGGGTCCTCATTTTACCCACCTCGGAAGGATGGAAGGCTGAGTCAACCCTGAGCCGGTGAGATTTGAACCGCTGACCTGCTGATCTAGCAGTAGCCTGCAGTGCTGCTTTTAACCACTGCGCCACCTTGGCTCTTGATCTTTTAATTTCTGGGCTGCAGTCCCCATCTGTGATGATCTTGGAGCCCAGGAGAATAAAATCTGTCACTACCTCCATTTCTTCCCCATCTATTCCCCCATCTACTTCATGGTCACCACGATGTAGAAAAGATGTGGAGACTCTAGAAAGAGTGCAGAGAAGAGCAACAAAGATGATTAGGGGACTGGTGACTAAAACATATGAAGAACGGTTGCAGGAACTGGGTATGTCTAGTTTAATAGAAGAAGGACTAGGGGAGACATGATAGCAATCTTCCAATATCTCAGGGGCTGCCACAAAGAAGAGGGAGTCAAACTATTTTCCAAGGCACCTGAGGGTAGAACAAGAAGCAATGGGTGGAAACTAATCAAGGAGAGAAGCAACTTAGAACTGAGGAGAAATTTCCTGACAGTTAGAACAATTAATTAGTGGAACAGCTTGCCTCGTGAAGTTGTGAATGCCCTAACACTGGAAGTCTTTAGGAAGATGTTGGATAGCCATTTGTCTGGAACGGTATAGGGTTTCCTGCTTAGGCAGGGGGTTGGACTAGAAGACCTCCAAGGTCCCTTCCAACTCTGCTATTCTATTGTATTGCATTGTATTGTAGTTGCCAGGAATTGAGAGGGTCAAATTGAGATTCCTGTAAGGTCAACTAACTCAATCCCAAATGATTGAGGACACTCTACTTATCAATATCATTTCAGTCTAACATTACTTTCTACTCCCTTGTTCCTTCCAAAATAAATGCTCATATCACTATGTCAGTCCCTTTATCCATCAAAGAGTGACAAGGAATCCCCAGGGAAGGAAGGAAGATATTTTATGCGTATTGCCCAAATATGCTATGAGTAAAACATGAATATTAGATTAACTATAGACATGCCATCTTTTCTGTTTTTCAAGGGACAGTTCATTGTTTAAGATATAATGTAAATGTAAAGGTTCCCCTCGCACATATCTGCCAGTCGTTCCCAACTCTAGGGGGCGGTGCTCATCTCCATTTCAAACCAAAGAGCCAGCACTGTCCGAAGACATCTCCGTGGTCATGTGGCTGGCATGACTAGATGCCGAAGGCGCACAGAATGCTGTTACCCTCCCACAAAAAGTGCTCTCTCTCTCTCTCTATGTTTCTACTTGCATTTTTACATGCTTTCAAACTGCTAGGCTGGCAGAAGCTGGGACAAGTAATGGGAGCTCACTCCATTATGCGGCACTAGGGATTCAAACCGCCGAACTGCTGACCTTTCTGATTGACAAGCTCAGCGTCTTAGCCACCGAGCCACTGCGTCTCCCAAGATAAAAATGTAGTGTAGCATTAATAAGTAATGTAGGTTGCTCCACCCCTTGGCTTTGAGAAATTGAATCCAAGCTTGGACCTAACCTGGGATTCCCTATAAATCATTTGTGATTCCATGCCATTCAGCTCTGCTTTTCGCTTGCAATATCAGTTGAGGAAAAACACATGTAAAAAAAACAAAACCCTCAGAACAGCATACTCATAAGAAGCACCATTGAATGCAATGAAACAATCACGACCCGCTTAAATCTAGTGATCCAATAGGTCTTTGTTACAAGTAATTTAGTCTAAGTGCTTCTCATTCAGTGTAGAACCATGGTAAATAAATTTTAGATGCTACAACAGTTTCACGTTCAATGACATCTGGCGTACACCATTTTATTAAAGCCTTACAAGGTGTTCCATTATCCTGAAAGCACTTCAAGTGGCAAGCTTCTTTAGTTATGATTCAGAATTGCGCGAGTCAGTCTTTAGAGCTTTAATCAAGGTCTGAGCTGTTGTAGCTCCATACCCTCCATTAAGAAAAAATCCTGGAAAATTAACTTATTCTTAACAAGACACTACCCTTTAGGCTGCTTTTCAAGTAGGTTGGAAAGGCATTGTGAAATCGATGAAGACATTTTCAATAGCTAGATAGAAGCATTTTGGAAAACCCCATTAGTTCCCCTCCCCACTTCTCATGCAACTCTTGAACTAAATAAAGAGTTCCATGTGTAGCAAACAAAGCTAAATATATGTGTCCCAGGATAATTGTTCTGACCGAGGCATGAACAAAAAATGTTCCTTGTCCTGACAAAAACCCCTTTTATTAATTTACTGTGAATTCTGCTCATTCACAACCAGCAAAGTCTTTCAAGGGAGGATTTATAGTCACAGACCTTATCTGGCTAAGCCGATAGCTGCATAACTTGGCAAGGAGTCTTGGAGAGTCACAAACCAATTAAACAAACTAACTGTCTCCTGCAACCTCCACTCCCCTTTCGCTCCTCTTTTATTTACTCTGGGAGGGTCCATTCATCATCTGCCCGCAGCCTTACTCTCAAGTCGACCCCTGTTCTTTAGCTGTTTCCTTCGTCTGGCAATTCTGCACATGCACACACTGGGAATAGGCTCCAGTTGTTCATCTGCTTCACTGATGTCTGACTCTGAAGGCAGCTGATAACTCGCATACGGCTCTGGCCCCCTCTCTGCCTCTGACACAA
Source organism: Thamnophis sirtalis (assembly GCF_051295495.1). Taxonomy (NCBI): domain Eukaryota; kingdom Metazoa; phylum Chordata; class Lepidosauria; order Squamata; family Natricidae; genus Thamnophis; species Thamnophis sirtalis. The sequence continues at coordinate 50,905,735 of NW_028261393.1, read as the reverse complement.
AGCCCTCATCAGAACCTTCCCCAGACTCCAGGACTGGCCCATGTTCCTCCCCAACCTCCTCACTATCTAAATCTGCTGATACCTCCCCTGCAGAATCGAATCTGAGACACTAGGACCAAAGGTTTATTCTTGCAAGCTTTTGGCCCGTGCTGGATCCATCATTAAGCAACTTCTTTCTTCCAGACTGTGTATACTATCAGTGTGTATGTGTGTGTGTCAGCAATTAAGACACTGGACTTGTTGGCTGAAAAGCCAGCAGTCCAGGTTTGAGACCCGAGTGCCTTGTGATAGGTACTCACATGGCTCCCAACCTCATTGCAGTTCCTGTCAACCTAGCAGTTCAAAAGCATGCAAATGCAAGTAGATAAATAGGTACCACTTTGATGGGAAAGTAGCACTGTTCTGTGATGTCATGCTGGCCACATGACTACAGAAATCCCTGCGGACAGCGCTGGCTTAATGGGCTTGAAACAGAGATGAACATCGCCCCCTATCGCTGACTAGCAGAATAAAACCTGCAGGGACTCCTTTATATGCATATATGTACCCTATTCGTTTCATCTGCAAAGGCTGCAGGATGACTATCTGCCTTGGGAACACAATTTGTACTGCCCGATTCACAACCGTTTCTGCTTTTTGAAAAGCAGAGGAAAGAGCCCGCCTGCTTTCAACTTCTCAACAGAGGATTGGAAGGGCAGAGGGTACATCAGAATGTGTTGCCGTTGTGGCACTTTAATTCAATCAGCAGCATAATTTCCCCATAGGAGGAGGATGCAAATTCAAAACATTCATGGATGGGCATGTCATGCTGTGATATCAATTCCCCACAATGATCAAAACAGCATTTTTCTTAATTTGAAGGTTCTGTGCCTCGGATTTATAGCTCCACTTTATTCATTTGCCCCCCAGTTGTGGTTGTGTATGTGGGCGTGATTGTTTATTTATGCTTCAGCATGGAAGCCATCTGGGTCATTCTGGGGGGAGGGGGAGCCTCGGAGTTAAATCATTAGCTACATTTGAAACAACTGAGTTTTACACCTTTACAACTGGTGTCCTGTCACCGGGAGACTGAAGGTCCCAACATCTCTGGAGGGATGTTTATGGTAGCCATGTGGAATATATAACTTTGATGTCTAACTAGAGATAGCCATGGGAACGTGTGCTTTATTGACTCCCAGGGCAGAAGAGTTAAGGAAGCATCTTCACACTTGTGTATTGGTCAGAATCTGCATTCGGACAAAGGGGAGGAGTCATTATCAGCTTAATCCCATTTGCATGGCCTAAAGGTTTTCAGATGCTGCTTTGCTTCTAAGGGTTTCCATCCTGCTTGATTAAAGGTTCGTTTTGAAATAATCCATTTCAAGAGTCTTTACTTTCTCAAGTTAGGAGAGGAGCCATTACAGACTATCTACCAACCCATACTCAAAAAGCATGATTGTTTATGGGCAGGGATCAGCCACTTGTTGCTGGTCAGTTAAAGGAAAAAGGATGCCACATAGGAGGAGACTCTATGGTAGGGGAACAGGGCTTCTGGTCAGCAGAGGAAAAAGGATACTATGCTAGGAAGAGACTCTATGGTGGGGAAACCGGACTTCCAGTCAGCAGAGGAAAATTATGATGCCACACTAGGAAGAGACTCTATGGTGAGGGAACCAGACTTTCCGTCGCTTCCAGAATTGAATGTGGGGCTTCCGGTTACAACCTTTGTGGCTCTTTGAGTATTTAAGGTTGCCGACCCCTGGTTATGGTTATGGTCAGTGAAGAGCTTTTGGCCCTGCACTGCTTTGTATATGTGCTTGTGTGTATGGAATTGTTTGTTAAAAGAAGGTTATGAATTCATAAACATTTATTGCTTGCATGCAATTTATGTATAGAGACAGTTTGGTCCAGTGGTTAAGGTAAGAGGCTAGAAACCAGGAGAGTGTGAGTTCTAGTCCCACCTCAGGCACAAATTCAGCTGGGTGACCTTGGACCAGTCACTCTCTGTCAGCCCTAAGAAGGAGGCAATGACAACACTATTTCTGAATCCCTTGCTAAGAAAACATCATGGAATGTATCTTCTTCTGTTTCTGCAGATAATCCTCTTTCTTTAAAACAAGGAAAAAAGGAGAGAATTTGCAAGAAATAAAAGCAATGCACTCTAGTTGAGGAAACCAGTGCATGTAGCACATACTATGATTGTAACAGGTTTGATTGCCATGAAACTGTATTACTTATCCCCATTGACAGAACAGTGTTCAAAGTCTTCTTTATGGCTCAGGTCAGATATAATGATCTCATCCCTATAAACTCAAGAGTTATTGAGCTATGAATAAGCCTTTGCCCCTCCTGCCTTCATAGCCTTAACCAGATTTATTTAAACGTTAACCTCCCATTACAGTAGAATTGAGTAAATCGTCTTTTTTGGAAAGCAGAATACAGCACGTACAGCTTACTATAGTCTGAAAAGTGGAATTAGTAAGAGAAAAGTAGATAGCCTTGGCACTTCTAATATATTATCAAGACATGAATTCCTCAGCTAAGGAACTGAACAGTCTAAATGTAGATGGTATTCTTCGAGCATCGAGTGGCTTTCTTTTCTCTCTCTCTTGTACTTCTTACTCGCTAGGTCACCCTAGTTGGCTATTTTGATAGCCATGTGCGTTTCACTTTTGGAGGGAGGATATCCAAAATTGCCTTTCATAGTTGGATACCAGAATTTCTATCGTGAACTAATTAGCATTTGGAGAACTAAACAGTGGTTTCATTTAAAGATCTGCTTACCCATATGCCTGGTATCCTCCAGTTATTGGACTATAACTTCCACAATGCTTTGCCTTTGCTAACACGAATTTATTTGGGTTTGAAGCCCAAACATCTCAAGAAGTACGGATGTTGGACATCAATCTGGGGGAAGGTTCAAGTGAGGAATTAGTCTGGACTCATTAGGTAAACACAAGAGGGCAAGGTTTGATCACCGGATGTCTTTAAGCGTTATCTAGTTCTCCCCAAAGGGGACGCGGTGGCTCAGTGACTAAGATGCTGAGCTTGTCGATCAGAAAGGTCGGCAGTTCAGCAGTTCGAATTCCTAGCGCCACATAACGAAGTGAGCTCCCGTGACTTGTCCCAGCTTCTGCCAACCTAGCAGTTCGAAAGCACATGAAAAATGCAAGTAGAAAAATAGGAACCACCTTTGGTGGGAAGGGAACAGCGTTCCGTGTGCTTTTGGTGTTTAGTCATGCCGGCCACACGATCATGGAGACGTCTTTGGACAGCGCTGGCTCTTCAGCTTTGAAACAGAGATGAGCACCGCCCCCTAGAGTCGGGAATGACTAGTACATATGTGCGAGAGGAACCTTTATCTTTACTTTAGTTCTTCCCAAGCAAGAGCTGCCAATATGGGGAGATTCTTGTATAATAGGCAGAATAAAATAAAGTAGTCAGCTAGAACTGTGCATGTGTAGCTCTGGTTACTTGTGCCTGACAACAGGAAGCCTATGCCTGCTAAAGGTTATTCTTGCTTTTTGCTTTTCTATTCATCTTTCCCCCTCCCCCCTTACCCTTCATAAGCAAAGCAAAATGCGAAACCGGTATTGCAAAAACAAATATAAGCAACTCTTAATCAACTAGATAGTTTTGGATTCGGCCATGTAATATCAACTCCTGGAAGAGCATCATTATTGGCTGCATCATTTAAGATCCTGGTTGTCAGCTTCACAAAGCCCAAGCCTTGGTTTTCTTCAAGATACCCTTCTCGCTGTTGAATCTGTCTATTCAGTGAGATCTGAAGACAGAAGAAGTGTTAAAACTCCCATCTTGGAGGAAGTCCAATATACAGTGAGAGCCTTGTTGAGTCTTTTCAGTTTGGTCTTCAAACAACTTCCCCCACCTTTAATATCTTGACCTCCTTCTCCCTTTGATCCTTTAGGAGAGTCATGAAGTCATAGATCTTTAGGAGAACATTTGAAGATGTTGAGATTTAGATCATTTCCAGTCATGGTAAATCAAGTGAATGTTTGTGGTTTGGAGCAGTCTTGCATATGTCCACAGTTAAAATAGTATGCTTGTTGTTGGTGTCTATTGAGATTCTCCATCATCCAGGTCATGGTTGTCCCAAAGGTGCTTTTTCAAGAGGCAACTAGACTCTGGTTTTTCTTTGAAGAGGTTTCGCTTCTTCATCCAAGAAGCTTTTTCAGCTCTGACTGATTGGTGGGGGGAGGGGAATGCTGTTGGTGATAACCAGTGCAAAGCCTTTTGAGAACCGAACAGCATAGAAGTTGCAATAAGTATGTCAGTAAACCAATCCATAATGTAATCCTTAGGGTTTGCTTGCAGTAGATTCATGCTAATTTTTTTCCTAAACATTTTGTTGTCTGGGGATTGGAAGATTTGCATGGGAAGCTTTGCATTACCAGCATTTGAAAAGGCGGGTAGAGAACTTTAAGCTTGCTTGTGTTGGGGAATGACATAAAACGGTGATTGGTTTCGTGTTTCATACATTGACAAACTTGATAGTCGTAACTGCTCCAATTAGGGTTCCATGAAATCTTAGTCATTGCCATGTACATTCCTGTCTACTGCTTCCCATGCATGGTTCGGTTCAATTACAGGATAGATTTCAGTTCAGCAATTCTTTGGGTTTTCTCCCTTTGCAATTTGTTTCCCTAACCCAGTTTTCTATGATTTTGAGTTACACCGCATTGTAGGCAGTACGTGCTGTGCTTTTTTTCGGCGGCCATCAACGCGCACAACCATGAAACACACAGACATGATTTGTAAGCAACAGCTGTATGCAGATAGGAGGCTGGGATTATTGCCTTTAGCTGGGTTTTGTAGTTAAATCTAACTTTACAACACTTCCGTTATGAAAGAAATCACTGTTTATGAGCCAAGCTAGCAATCCTGATTCAAATTGATTGGGCAATGGAAAATAACAACAGTGGCGGGGAGAGAAGGACATACAAAATTAATTTTTATGGCCTGGAGGATGTGATTTTTCTTCACTTTAGACTATCGCTGCTCAGAGCTACGTCCTGCTAATATCTGAACGAGGCAGGAAAGGAGGAGGCAGACATCCAGACAACGGATGTTGCTGATTTCAACTGCAAATATCACCCCTGTGGCAGATATAACAACCTAATGGAATAACTCTGACTCGAAAATAAATTGAATTCCCATTACAACTGGCCTGATTTATATTTATTTATTTTTCCAGAAGCCGGCCACCCAACCGCTAGTGTGTTGAGTTGCAGATTCTCTGGCTTCCTGCGGAGAAGAGAGCAAATGATTAGCTTTCTTAAGCCCACCTTGGAGGTGAAGCATGGCATCTACCTCTCTAGCCGGGCGATTCATACACATGGCTTCTCCGTCCAACGTGCTGTGTGGAGGGGGAGAGAGATAGGAGGACAATGAAGCACTAGGCTGGTCCTTTAAGTAGGTCATGGACTGCCTAGAGTGGTTATTATCAGCAGCCACCTTGTGTGGAAAACAAAACCTGTCAATGTGGAACACTCTCTGCTTGTAAACAAACCTTTATGAAAGCTGGCAGGACTTGCTGAAAAATATGGAGTTTGGCATAAATAGGATTAGGTAACTTCCGACTTCATTACTGCGGGAATACCAAAAGGCTCCTTGTAAATAAATGGCAACCCGCTTGTGCCCTTTCTCCTCTTTGATGTGCTGCAGAATCTGCATTGAGTGTGTAAAGAATCTCATCCGTGTCATGCTCAGACAACAATGGGAAGAACCATCGCATGTTGAACGGGGATATAGAGTACGCTACAAAAACGACGATAAATCTGATGACGTACAAGTAGCTTTACGATCACAATTGAGTCCAACGCTTCTGTTATGGAGTGAGACTTTTGTGAAGTGGGTTTTGCCCCGTTTTATGGTTTTTCTTGCCCCAGACGTTAAGTGAATTACTGCAGTTGATAAGTCAGTAAGACAATTGTTAAGTGAATCTTGCTTCCTCTGTGACTTTGCTTGTCAGAAATTGGCAAAGGGGCATCAAATGGGACACTGCAACCATCATACATATGAGTCAGTAGCCAAGCATCTGATATTTTGATTACGTGGCCATGGAGATGCTGCAATGGTCATAAGTCTCACTTCCCCCCACCCCACTGCTGTTGTAACTTTGAAGGGCCACTAAATGGACTGTTGTAAGTCATTAAGAATCGAGTGGTTAGAATGCAGTACTTCAGGCTATTTCTGCTGACAGCCGGATGCCTATAATTTGGCAATTCAAATCTCACCAAGCTCAAGGTTGACTCAGCCTTCCATCCTTCCGAGGAGGGTAAAATGAGGACCCAGATTGTTGTGGGCAAGAGGCTGACTCTGTAAACAGCTTAGAAAGGGCTGTAAAGCACTGTAAAGCAGTGTATAAGTCCAAGTTCTATTGCTATTTTACAATAGTTCCAGCACCGAACAAATAATCAAAACGTTTTTTGTTGACTTGGACATGATTTGAATTTGTAGGCTGAAGAATTTTACTGGAGTTATTTTTTGCTCGTTAGTGTAAGAGATAATAGATTAAAGTGCTTTTTCCAAAAAGATATAATCCTTGTCATAGAGAACAAAGGATGTGTGCATTGCATTTTGCAAGCAACAAATAGAAGAACTGTTAAGGTGCTCACTTTTTTTCTAAGAAATAATTAGGAGCCACAAGGACTGCTATGAAAGATACAAATGGAGCAGGATGTCTATGGAGATTCTCCATCATCCAGGTCACGGTTTTCCCAAAGGTGCTTTTTCAAGAAGCAACTGGAGTTTCTGGTTTTTCTTTCAAGATGGTTTGCTTCTCATCCAAGAAGCTTCTTCAGCTTCTGAGGAAGCTTCTTGGATGAGAAGTGAAACCTCTTCAAAGAAAGAAAAAAAAATCAGAAAGTCCAGCTGCCTCTTGAAAAAGCACCTTTGAGATTGGAGCAGGAAGAAGGTGTGATTAACTGGCTCGTCGCTATGACTGGTTTACCCAACTGTGATGTATGAAACCTGAACACCCAACCTCATTGCTCATGTCCAGTAGCCTGACAGTTCTTGATATTTTCCTGTGAGAGAATTCCAGGGGGGGCATTTCTCCACAATTTGGTGGGAAAGGAGATAAATAGAGGCTCAAATGGACTTGCCATCCAGAGCCCTGGCCTCCAGTTGCCCCGCTCGTTCCTAATTTGTGCAGGCCGCCTCTCTAGGTATCCTTCACATTGCCCGCGGAGGTCTATGGGAGTGCCTGGTGTACGTTGACGGAGTTGAACTCCAGCCTTGTTGCAGCCTTGAGTTTCCATTAGCATTCATACTTGTTGGAGCCACAAGTTCAAGTTTTGACAGATCTCATGTAGTGTTTAGACATGAATTTTTTAAAAGGCCATTACTGGCTATTCCCCAGCTTGCTCACTGAGTGTGCTTGAAGCAACTGAACTAGCTCCTGCAAAGAAGCTGGGAGATTTTCTTACTAGGTTTGAAAAATGACACCTGGAAGACAAATGGGAGCTGTCATAGCTAAGCCTCTGAGGAATGCCTTGCAAGCACGGTGGCTTTACATAGCTAAATTTTGGCGTGCCGCTTCAAAAGGTTCTTGCCCTGGAGGTGCTTATGGGGGCTCTTGCTTCCGTCAGGAACCATAACTACCGTCAATCATAAATTTATTTTAAACATCTTTCTCTCCTTGGGATTTTCAAGGCAGCTCCCCTTGGGTTTATCATTATATACAATCCCTTATATACATTTTCCTGAAAACGGCTAATGATCAGCTGTGAGTGGAAGAAAATATGGTTGACTTTGTTGTTGTTGTTAGTTGCAAATTCATATCCGACCCATCACAACCCCATGGACAACATTCCTCCAGGTGTTCCTGTTCTCTATCATCCCCTGGAGTCCATTTAAGCTCATGCCGACTACTTCTGTGACTCCATCCAGTCACCTCATTCTCTGTCGTCCCTTTCTTCTTTTGCCTTCAATCTTTCCCAGCGTTAGGCTCTTCTCCAGTGAGCCTTCTTAGTTTTTTATAAATATTTCACAGAGTCCTAGTGGTTACGGCTTGGTGTTTTTTTTCCCCCAGGGTGTCTGAAAATAGATGGGCCAGACCTAATCAAATGCAGATGAAACTATTATGATCAAATTTAAACCCAAAGCAGATGAGATAAATGCAGAAGATACTTCCCTTATCCAGAGTTAGAGGGACTTGTGATGTTTTCCATGGTTCCAATGCAAAGCTTCCCCTTTCTGACTCGTCTGAAATTATTATAATCATCCCCCTGCTTTATTATAGTTAAACGTTGTGGTAATTGGAAAAAAAAATCCACTGCGTGTTGGTCAATAACACCATGGCCCTTCGGGGTATTTTAAGGGATCACAGCAGGGCAATAAATAAATAAAATCCCTAACTGTCAAGTTCTATTATGTTAACATTCCTACAGGGCCTTGTCAAAGACGAAGAAGAAGAAGAAAAAGTTGCGTTCAGGCAGGGTGATTGGAGAAATTCAGGGCAAGGGGACAAATCAGCATATATCCCTCGACTTCTAAGGAAGCAGATTTTCTCACTAGCTGTCAGAGGGAAGGAGCGAACAGCTTAGCTTGTCTTTGTGTAGGAGGGATGATAGGCTGAAGCTGGAAGGGACAAAATTGCAATGTGGCAGCTCTCACCTCATCTGTCTTAATGCAAGCTCGGTCTTTTGCTGAGGTCCACAAACGATCACATTCTTCTGGGTCTTACAACAGGCTCAAAGAAGAGGAGGGGAGAGAAAAAAAGAGAGGGACGGGCGCACATCAAACTGGCTTGTAATCAGCACTTTTTGGAAACCTGGACTTTCTGCTGCTTCCCCCCCCCCTTTTTTTTTTTTAAAAAAAAGAATCGGATTAAAATGTACATTTCCTCTGCAGGAAAGCAAAACAATCAATAATAGAAGCCTTCAGGCCCACACCTATAAATCACCATGAAAGGCTGAACCGAAAAACAAATCGTATGATGCGACAGCATGATAGTGCCATGTGCATAGTATATAGGTACGGGCACAAAATATAGCTGCTGGCTTTTGAATAACAGTCAGAGCTGTTAAAAGTTGAAGGCAGCCCTCTATGCTTTTCTCTACCGGATTGATTTTTCCATCCAGAGGATTTTCATAACTAATTATTGGTAAGCTTCCTGTGAAGCTTCTAAGCTACAAGAAGGGACGTCTGCAGGAATGAGATGAAAGGCTCGGAGGCGGATCATAAGCAAGAAGGACCCTAACCTTAACCCAAATTCAACCCGATTGAACGAGAGGAACGATTATGGAAAGGGACATTAGGAGGAGGAAAATATTCAGTGTAGCCCAGGGGTGGGTTTCTCGCCCCGTTCCAACCGGTTCGGTTGGAACAAGGCCGGTGGTGTCCTCGCACGCACGCGCGGCGCGCACATGCGTACTAGCATCTGCGTGATGCTCCAGCTGCTCCTGGAGGATCGCGCAGGCGCTGTATGCGTTCTGCGCATGCGTGGAAGCGCAGAATTCATAAAAACCGGGTAAGGAGCAAGCGCGGGTGTGCGGGCGCGCGCGGGCACGGGGTGGGGGGGCTTCACCGTTCCCGGAAGTTACTTACTTCCGGGTTCGGCGACCAACCAGATCGCAGGGACCGGTGCAATCCGGTTGAAACCCACCCCTGGTGTAGCCCCATCCAGAGTTTTCCAGGGTATATTTATTCCATTAGAAGCTTTATAGCTTTAGTCTGGCAAGATTCTGCTAATAAAGATCTGTGAATCAATGCGCGTTAACTTTTTGCGATTTAGAGCACAGTTAGGGGAAAACTCCGCAAAACAAATTACAGGTAGTCCTCAGCATACGACCAAGAATTGAGCCCAAGAATTGAGCCCATTTCTGTTGCTAAGCAAGACATTTGTTAAGGGGTTTTGCCACATTTTATGACTTTGCTTGCCATGGATGTTAAGTGAATCCCTGCAGTTGTTCAGTCAGGAACAAGGTTGTTAAATGAATCCGGCTTTCTCGTTGACTTGTCAGAAGGCTGCAAATAGGGATCACATGACCCTGGGACACTGCAACTGTCCAAAACATGTCATAAACATGAGCCAGTTGAATGTTGATCTTGAGGATACATCTAAGGTGGCGTGAGAAGTGGTCGTCAGTCACTTTTCTCACTGCCGTTGTTGCTTTGAATGGTGACTAAACAAAAGGTTGTAAGTTGAGGACAACCTGTAGTTTAATTTCATTCCCTTACTTCAGTTCATGTCACAGGATCTGGAAGATGAAACGTACCCTAATTTTGGAGCTGATTTTGTGGACAAAATACCAGAGTGAATTCATGCCCAAGTTCCTGCTTACTGTAATAGCATTCTGATGGCCTTGCCCATGGCTTCCAGTTTTGAGAAATATGGTGATCGATAATGATACTGATGCCTGAAATTCTGTTTGCAAAAGGTTCCTCATCTTCAACATGAGATATGCAAGAAGGAAGGAGAGAAGAAAGAGAAGAAAGTGGGGTAGGAAGGAGGGAGGGAAGCAGGGAGGGAAGCAAGGAGGGAAGGAGGGAGGGAAGGAAGTAGAGAAGGAGAGAAGAAAGGAAGGAAGGAGGGAAGAAAAGAGGGAACCTAAGAGAAAAGAAAGAAAGGAAGGAGGGAAGGAGGGAAGGAAGGAGGGAATGTATGAGAGAAAGAAGGGGGGAAGGAGAGAGGAAAGGGAGGGGGAAGGGAAGGAGAAAAGGAGAAAAGAAAGGAGGGAAGGAAGGAGGGAAGGAGAGAAGGAGGGAGGGAAGGAAGGGGAGTGGCAGAGAAGAAACGAGGGAAGGAAAGAGGGAGGGAGGGAAGAAGATGCCTAACTTTTGATGTCTATAACGATTTTGTTATTATGGAAATGTCTCGAAACGTAGTCAAATGTAAAGCAAAACAGTGGCGGATGTTGTATTGTCTTTTGCAATCTATTGGCTGTTGTATTTTTCTTTTACTAATAAAAAATAATAATAATAATAATAAAAAGAGATATGCAACCAAATTTGGCCACCATACGACAAAAAAGATCTGGTGAGGTGTTCATTCCCTCCAATCCAACAGTATTTTACCTCAGTGGAATATTTTACCTCAGTCACTTGAGGTAGGGCTCTCTCACGCCACAAAATCAATGGGTTGGGTTTCTGCGTCTTCTGAGCCACATGTTTTGGCATGCTGCCTTAGTGTGCCTAATCAACGAGAAGATTAACAAACAGCGACTAAGTCAAAACTCATAACCTTACAGTCCTGCTGGGTTAGGTTTTTTTTTTACAAAAAAGAAAGAAAAGTGTGTGGGGGGTGGAGGGGGGGAAGAGGGACCCCCACAAAGCTAAGTTTTGCATAAAGCAAGCGAAGCCACTTTTCTCTCCTGACTTTGGAAGGCAGCCATAATGGTGTAATTATCCACGATGACCTGGAAGACATTTTGTTTGTTTCCCTTGAAAGTAAAATTCAGCCACTGTCTCTCGCCATAAAAGCCGAGGCATAAATCGCAATGGAGTCAGTGAATCAGCCTTAGTGGTATGGCTCCTTTCAGGGCTGTGATTTATTCAAATAGGGTTTGAGCAACTTACAAGAGGCCCTGCCATTATGCCTTATGTTTGGGAGTTGACGGGAGCATTAAGGCGCTGCGGTCGGGAAGAGGGGGGTGGGGAGAGAGATGTAGAAAGCTGAAAACCCTGCTTTTCTTTTTTTCCTTTTTACTTCCCTAAACTTTGCATGGCTCGGATGAATTATAGGGGGTTCCTTCCTCTGTAATTGTTGTGCTTTACCAAAATGAATTATTGACATTTCTACCAGTAGCGGCTTTAGTGCGGATTGTGCAGCTCTGAGCTACGGGGAGATTTTTTTCTCTCTCAGATAACCGCTTAGCTCTTGCTCTCTTTCCCAGTTTTATCACGGGTGGTGGCCCCATGAATAACTGTGAGATTCAGGTCCTGCCATTGCGATTATTACTTTTTCCTTAAAGGACTCCAAAGGATTCTCTAGAGCTCTGCCTCTGAAGTATTCATGTTTTCCCTTGACAATTGCCTGTCTTGGCTTTCCTTGGAATAGGATCACAAACATTAACAACAATGGAAAACTTTTCTAAGTTGGTTAGTTAGAACAATTAATCAGTGGAACGACTGGCCTCTAGAAATTGGGGTGCTCCAGTCCTGGAGGTTCTTAAGAAGAGATTGGACAGGCATTTGTTTGAAATGGTTTAGGCCCGTGATGGTGAACTGTTCTGACCCCCCTCGTTCCACACCAACACACTCCGAGTCAAAGATAAGTTACGGCATTTAATTAACAGACAGACAGGTCCTTGGCAGCAAACCGGCACAGACAAGCTTGGGCAGCAATCCAGCCTGCCAAGCTCACAATAATGTTCTCCAACATTAGTTCCTGCCTTGACTTCTGCAAGAGGGGTGTGTGCACAAGCAGTCCTTTTATAGTCTGGCGAGGAGCCTAATGACCACCAGCTGTGTGCAATTACCTCCTGTAACTGCTCAACTGTTCCTGACACCTATTAGCTCTCCGGTGCCAGGCATCCAGGAACAACTCACTGCTGGTGTCTGGATCACTCTCCCTTGTCTCCTCCCCACTGGTCCAAGGCTCAGGTGCCTCCTGGTGGCCGACCAGCCTCTCTGCGCCCTGCTTGGAGTCGGAACCCTGTCCAGGGTCCTCCACATCCTCCAGAGCCGACTCATAGGGCCCCTCGCTGCCGGAGTCTGGTGGCAGCTCCAACGGCTCCTGCTGGGCCACAACAGCGAACCTATGGCATGCGTGCTGGAAGTGACATGCAGAGCCATCTCTCCCAGCACCCCAGCCAGTAACGGGATTCAAATAATTTAACAACCGGTTCTCTGCCCTAATGATTTCTTCCAACAACCAGTTCACAAAACTGTTCAGAAAGTTAACAACCGATTCTCGCCAAGTGGTGCGAACTGGCTGAATCCCACCACTGACCCCAGCTGTCGCTCTTTGCTTTTCCGGGTGTCGGCACGCATGCACACACCAACCAGCTGGTCTTCACATGTGTGGGAGCAGCAGAAACAGGAAGAGCAACTCCCTGGCGGGCATGTGCATGCCGGGAAACCAAGCTTCCAGTTCCTGGCATGTGCATGCATGTAAGCCACACATGTGCACTGGGGAGCTTCTTTTTCGGTTTCCGGCATTCCCCTGCACACACGTGCACACACTCCCGTTGTGGCACTCGGTGCCGAAAAGGTTTACCAACACTGGTGTTGGCTTTCCTGCTTGAGCAGAAGACTTCCAAGGTCCCTTCCAACTCTGTTATTCTATTATCCTAAGCAGGCCAGATGTGGTACGTGGCCACTTTAATTTCTTCAACTGTCATTTCTTAGCCTCCCTTGTTTTCTGCATCCAGAACGTCGTTTCTTTCATCTTTTGTCATCCCTGCCTTGTTGTTTCCTGTCTTCCCCACTGTCAACTTTGGATTGTAAACCCTTTGGGGCAGAACAGTATCACTCTGGGTGTTTGTGTGTGTGATTATGCAGGCTGATGACACTTAATTATTCTGCCTGCCTGCTTCCCACATCAGTTAGAGGGGTTAGTGCTATCATGTTTAATTTGCTTTGGATGAGAGAGTGCAGGGGGACAAAAGATGGCTTCATGGTGACCGGCTTCAGATATGCAATTGGAAAATTGGAGGACGCCGGGCAGTTTCATTATCCCAGAAACAACGCGTTCTGCCAACTTCACAATTACCTCTACATATGAAGACCCAGAGACAAGTTTATATATTTAACAGAATACGTTGGAAGGGACCTTGGAGGTCTTCTAGTCCAATCCCCTGCTCAGACAATGAAACCTATGCCATGTCAGTCCAATTTTTCTCATTGTTCTCTTTCTCATTTTTAGCGAAGATTTTTCTCTCTCTTAATGAACCTATTTTTTCCCTCTAATGCAGGGGTGTCAAACTTGATTTCATTGAGGGCTGCAACAGGGTTGTGTTTGACCTCAGGCACCAGGCGACATCAAGCTGGGCATGGCCAGCTCAATGTCACTCCCACATGGTCCTCCCGGTCTCCATTTTTTCTGGCAGAGGCACCATGGGCTGGTCCTTTGCTGTTTCCAGGGTGGCCTCCTGGGCCAGATCTAAGCACCAAGTGGACCGGATCTGGCCCACGGGCCTAGAGTTTGACACCCCTGTTCTAATTTAGTTTAACATGTCCTTCATTCCAATAAATATTTAAACATTTAAACATTTAAAAATGTTATTGTTAATCCGAATTGGTTTTGTTTGGAATATTCTATTTAATTCTTTTTAACTTTTGTAATATGTTTTTTTTTTAATGTTGTACGCCGCCCTGAGTCCTTGGGAGAAGGGTGGCATATAAATTCAATAAACCTAAACCTAATATATTGCCTGATGGGCTTTTGACCATTGTCAGTGCCCTTAGCTCTAACATCCTTTTGTGAAATTTCCCTATTTTAGTTCCCTCTCATTGATTATCAAGCTCCTCGTCATTTGAACATGATGCTTCTCCATATCTTTGAAAGTTTGTTGTAATAAATGTGACGGGATCATTTTGAAGATGATCCAAATTCATCCCTTCCCCTTCCATCCTTCCATCCTTCCATTCAGGGGTGGGTTGCTACTGGCATTACTGCCAGTTTGGCGTGATTTTTTTTTTTTGTATGTGCATGCTAGCTTAACTCGTACGGAAGCCAAACATGCACATTTGCAGCTAAAAGGTCTATGTATGCGCAGAACATTAGAAAATGGGGAAAACAAATTTTTGCAATGAAGATTTTTCTGCGTATGTGCAGAACCAAAAATCAAGATGGTGGCACCAATGATAGAACTGGTTCTGGGGCATGGCAAGACAAGTTACTACCTACTTAGCCGAACTGGTCCAAACCGGTAGGAACCCACCTCTCCTTCCTTCCTTCCTTCCTTCCTTCCTTCCTTCCTTCCTTCCTTCCTTCCTTCCTTCCTTCCTTCCTTCCTTCCTTCCTCCCTCCCTCCAATGGTGGGATTCAAATAATTTAACAACCGGTTCTCTGCCCTAATGACCATCTGGGTAGGTGTGGCTCGGTGCTCATGTGACAGTGTGGGCATGGCCAACTCACCATCACTCAGGTCGATGGGCGCTTCACCTTAGCTGTTACAATGTAATAAGGGTTAACCAGAGAGACTGTTTCTGTAAGCAGGGCAATAAAGGTTAGCCTAGAAACAACCCCAGAATGTTTCCTTCCTGCCTTCCTTACAGGATTAGCCCTGTAAAGTGGGGGGGGGGAATGAGATTTCTTCCAACAACCAGTTCTCCGAACTGCTTAGAAAGTTAACAACCGGTTCTCCCGAATAGGTGCGAACTGGCTGAATCCCACCACTGCCTTCCTCTTTGCATTTCAACAGACTTGCAGGTAATCCATCGCTTTTAGAATGACTGGACACCGCTTCCCTACCAAAAGAAGTCAAGGGTTTCCTCTGCAGCTTCACACATCGAACTCCAGAGTAGGAACTCCATCAAAGAAACACTTAAAAAAATATATAAGTAAATTGTCCAGTCTTTCCTTGATTATTTGCCTCATCCTCTGCCTACTCTCTGCTTGTTCCTCAACAGTACCAAAACGTAATAGCCCTGTTATCACCTCATTAACTTGGCAGAGCTGAAAGAAATATGCCAACTGCATTTGCTCTTCAAGAGATGACATGATTGATGTTCCTCCACGAAGCCAAGGGGGCAAAAGAAAAAAAAAACAACAACTCCTGGTGCTAAACTACCTTGTAATCTCCCTTTCTTACACCACCATTTTCTGACATTAGACCTTACACACTTCAAGATTCTCTTAAAAGTACCTGGGAACATAAACACTTGTTTTTCGCCTAACATTTTGAAGGGATAAAAAAAAAAAACCCGACTCAGCAAAAGCAGGGAATGAGGACGATTAATCATGATAATGTGCCCAACTGCACCTAATCCATGAAGAAATCCCACCCATATCTCTTGAACTTTGGCCAGTGTGGGAGAATAACTCATTAAGAGATTAATTTTTGGATCAGGGCCGTTCTCCTGCTTCATAATTGCTATTGATTCAAGGTCTGATCTCTGAAGCCCACTGAAGTTGAACACGGCCGTCTGGCTTGGTACCAAGATATTTCGGGTTGTAATTATATTTAGGTGGGATGTTGCTCCTCTTCTCCCCTCCCCATCCCCCCCCTCTACAACCCCCCACAACTTTCCGGTATTGTTTCCTTTTGTTCTGCCTACAGATTGCAAAAAAAGATTAGGGTGGGGAACTGAACAGGTGGCCTGCTTTATTTTTAGCGATCATTCAGAAGGTCGGGCGGGAAGGAGGGGAGGTTTGCTTTAAAAAAAAAAAGCAACATAAATATTGATGCTTTTCTCACAAACTATTGGAGCAGTTTGTAGACTCCTTTGGAAGAAAAATGCTGTAATCAAGATGGAGGAATTGAGGGCCCGGGGTAATCCATCTTGTTTGCATTGTTGCAGAACCATGCAATGTTTCACTCCAACTTGTTATAGCTTATGGAGGCTGTTTGCAGAATATCAGAAATAAGAGTCCCTGAACTCCAAAGCAGCTGTTGTAAGCAATGATTTTACAATCTTTATGCCTAGCTGCCATTGAGCAATGGCTTCCTGGTGAAGAATTGGGCTTGGGTGAAAAAAAAGTTCCAGGATCAGAGAACACTCGTGATATATTCTTGTGGTCTCGGATTTCTGTTCCCTAGCCAGCTTTCTGCTTATACGGTAAGGATCAGTGGTGGGATTTTTACTACTGCTTCTATGGGCATGGCTTGGTGGGCATGACAGGGGAAGGATATTGTAAAATCTCCATCCTCTCCCAATTCCAGGGGAAGGATACTGCAAAATCTCCATCCTCTCCCCACTGCAGGGGAAGGATACTGTAAAATATCCATTCCCTCCCCACTCTAGGGGAAGGATACTGCAAAATCTCTATCTTCTCCCCACTGCAGGGGAAGGATACTGCAAAATCTCCATTCTCTTCCCACTCCAGGGGAAGGATACTGCAAAATCTCCATTCTCTCCCCACTCCAGGGGAAGGATACTGTAAAATATCCATTCCCTCACCACTCTAGGGGAAGGATACTGCAAAATCTCCATCCTCTCCCCACTCTAGGGGAAGGATACTGCAAAATCTCCATCCTCTCCCCACTCCAGGGGAAGGATACTGCAAAATCTCCATTCTCTCTCCACTCTAGGGGAAGGATACTGTAAAATCTCCATTCTTTCCCCACTCCAGGAGAAGGATACTGCAAAATCTCCATCCTCTCCCCACTCCAGGGGAAGGATACTGCAAAATCTCCATCCTCTCCCCACTCCAGGGGAAGGATACTGCAAAATCTCCATCCTCTCTCCACTCCAGGGGAAGGATACTGCAAAATCTCCATTCTCTCCCCACTCCAGGGGAAGGATACTGCAACATCTCCATCCCCTCCCCACTCCAGGAGAAGGATACTGTAAAATCTCCATTCTCTCCCTACTCCCGTGGAAGGATATTGCAAAATCCCCATTTCCTCCCGATCAGCTGGGACTCAGGAAGCAGAGAATAGATGGCAGCAGGGCCAGTCAGAGGTGGCATTTACCGGTTCTCTGAACTACTCAAAATTTCTATTACCAGTTCTGCAGAACTGGTCAGAACCTGTTGAATACCACCTCTGGTAAGGATTTGGTTCAGTCAGTCAACATTCCTATCGTGGGTGGGGAGGACAACCCAATGGAAGTAACAAATGAGGATTGTTGGAGAAAGGCTAAGGGTGAACCAAGAAGAAAATAAATGGAATACTGTTCCATCGTGTTAACTCGTCTTTATAATAGAATGTGGAGCTGAAGGAGGAGTGGGGAGAAATGTCAAAGATGGCTTCGCAAGAAGGACCCCCACATTCCAGGGAGGGCCCCAAGGCAAGAGATTGCATAGACCTGAACTGGATGGTAAGAGGAGGAAAAAAAAATCAGGGTAGCCACACCTTAGAATTTCCCAGGGTATATTTATTACATTAGAAGGTTATTGCTTTAGTCTGGCAAGACTCTGTCTGTTAGTTTTGAGCTAATAAAGCTCTGGAGCCAAGTGGATCTTATTGCGTCATCTCTGAGATTTGGACCTCATGTATTACGCTTAAAGTACAAGATATTTTACCAAGAGTCAGAGAATGATGTGTCATTTTTTAGATTGTTGGTGTCTCCACCTTTTAAAAAAATAATAATGCTGTAATCCCTACCTTTTTTCATTTGGTTTTTGATGTTGTTCTTACTTATGATTTTATAGTATGATTTTTTTAATTGTAGGCCACCCAGAGTTACTTAAGTGAGATGGATGGTGTATAACTCCGGAGAGATGGACGGAGAGACTCCGCCCTGAGTCTCTCGAGAGTGGGCGGCATACAAACCCTATAAATATAAATAGGAAGGAAGGAAGGAAGGAAGGAAGGAAGGAAGGAAGGAAGGAAGGAAGGAAGGAAGGAAGGAAGGAAAATTACAGGAAGCAAACAGACGTATTTATTGATAGAATTTAATCTGGAATTAGCTTCCATAGTGTGGGGTAATGACCAATGGTTTAGAGGGCTTTAAAAAGAGAATGCACCTTATGAAGAATCAGTTCAGAGTTAGGATGTTTCTGATCCACCTCCATCAACCCATATTTAGTCTACATAGTTTCACATGTTTTAAGTTGGAGTTCATTCTGTCAAAGATCTGACTCATCCTGTAGTTAAACAAAGAGATAATACTAAGAAAAATGGCGTGGTTGGTTTTTTTTTTTTTTTTTCCATTCAACTTGTCAAACTCTTTGGAATTTTGATGCAAGATATATTTGAGATTAAACTTAGTGCTTGCCAGTGCCATGACATCTTCTGTTTTTGAAGATCACGCATCTCTCCTGGGGAGAACAAAGGATGGGAAGGGAAATTGAATTCTTTACCTCTCTAACTAACAGTTTCTGGAGAGGAATAACAAGAGGAAACTATTGTCTTTCTATTCTGTTTTGCTCCAGAAAATATCCACTTGTCCAGAAATGGGACTATTTTGTTGAGGAGACTTTTTTTACTTAATTCTGCAGACTTCCCATGCTTACGTGAAACAGGTTCCGCTCCTATAATATGGAATTTTGAGCTCGTTTTATTTCGTGCCTTTCCCTTGTTATATTCTTATATGTGCTGATCTGTTTACACAAGCTGTGACAGGTGAGTTATGCAACCCGGTTGCATAAAAGCTCAGTTGGAGATCATGGTTTGAATTGTATTTGCCGTGACCAACGGAGGACGAATTGTGACTTGCTGTGGACCAACAAAAATGAGATTTTCACAATGTGCGTCAGAATTAAACACATACTAATTGCGCAAATAGCAAAATTGTTTGGATACGGTCAAATGACTAAATCCATAATGTTCCCATTCGGCTCGGGAATAAAATTGCTTTGCTCCTTTGTTTTTAAATTGGTGCATTTGAAATGAGAAGAAAATACAACACCTAGTGTTTTGTTTTGTTTTTTAACTTAGGCATCTCCTATGCTGCTACCTGGCTGTATCTTTTGGGAAAGAAGGAAGTTGTGTAGGTCAACCAATGCAAGCATAATCGCACGCTGTAGAGAAAGATACATTCCCATGTTCAAGGGTAATGGCTGGAATTAAGTACTGTGAGTTCTCTACAGGGTGGATTTGATTTAAATCGAGTCAATTTAAATCATGATTTAAATCACTACATCATGATCTTAAATCACTAGTAGAAAGGCTTGATTGAAATCAACTCGATTTAAATCACCATTTTTAAAGAGCAGCTGTCATCTCTGTTTTTCAACGACTCCTCCTCCCACTTGACTCCCCGACAGTCCCAATATTGCAGAATATATAGAGCCTCATTCTACATAACGAAGCTCCATTTCATGCTGAATAAACTAAACTATTAATGTATCTTAAATAGAAAACTATCTTGAGATAGAGTTTTACTCCAAAAAGCATTTTATTAAAATAAATTCGATTAAAAAAAACGATTTAAATTTTTAAAAAATCAGATTTAAATTTTAAATAATCTGGTGTTTTTTTTAAAAAGCATTGATTTTTATCCACCCTGGTTCACTAAGATGGCACACTAATGTAAAAGTGGGACGCTCTTAACAGTTCTTCATTTTTAGAACCACGCTGGGCATAAATTCTACTTCAGAATATTCCGATAGAATAGGTTGATTGAACAGCCCTTATTCTGGTGTCTTTGCGTGTGTAAGAGAGTAGTATTGGTCTGCCAGGAATCCCTGCAACAGTGTTGGTATTTTTTCAGTTTGGCTTTATGTGCTGCACAGAGTCAATGCATTTCTGGACAAGGCGCATGTGTGTGAGTGGAATTTTAATGACGCTAACCCATTTCAGAAATAGGCCATTTGTTTTGGTTAAACAGTACTATCTACTTCCAATTAGACTGTGTTAGAGTGATCAAAGATTTTATCTGTCTTGTGTGTGTTATACAACCCCCTTCAGTGTTCAACTTTTCATCTGCATTAATGATAGGGAGACTCCCATTACTGGTAATCTATTTTTATTTATTTTCCCCTCTCCTTCAGGAGAATAAACGGGAAGAGGAAAAATAAGAAAGAAATCAGGAATTGTGTCCGGGAGATGCTTAGATTCCTTTTGCCATTCGGCAGAACTGATGTCCTTAGTCAAACATTGGGCTGATGATTTATCTAGCATAAAAAAGGGAAGCATTTGGTACATGCCATAGAATGAGGGGAAGGGTGGCTCAGTGGCTAAGACGCTGAGCTTGTCAATCAGAAAGGTCAGCAGTTCGGTGGTTCAAATCGCTAGCACTGCGTAATGGAGCGAGCTCTTGTAACTTGTCCCAGCTTCTGCCAACCTAGCAGTTTGAAAGCACATAAGAATGCAAGTAGAAAAATAGGAACCACTTTTGGTGGGAAAGTAACAGTGTTCTGTGCACCTTCGGCGTTTAGTCATGCTGGTCACATGACCACAGAGATGTCTTCGGACAGCGCTGGCTCTTTGGCTTTGAAATGGAGATGAGCACTGCCCCATAGAGTCAGGAATGACTAGCACCAGTGATGGGATTCAACCAGTTCGCACCTATTCAGGAGAACCGATTGGTAACTTTCTAAGTAGTTTATTGCCCTGCTTACAGAAACTGCCTCTCCGGTTAACCCTTATTACATTGTAACAGCTAAGGTGAAGTGCCCATCGACCTGAGTGACCTTGAGTTGGCCATGCCCACCCAGTCACATGGCCACCGAGCCCCACCTACCCAGATGGTCATTAGGGCAGAGAACCGGTTGTTAAATTATTTGAATCCCACCACTGACTAGCACATATGTACGAGGGGAACCTTTACCTTTATAGAATGAGGGATGAAATACATTTTAAAGCTCTCCATAGAATTTGTGGGCAGAAAAATTGGGTGAACATTAAAAAAATGTAGGGCAAGGAGACAAGGAGATTGCACAATTCTGAATTCCTGATAATTTTATCAGGAAAAGCAGAATTTGTCATAGCTGCCTTGGTCACTGTGAAGGTGTGCAGAAGTCTGTAGGGAAACAAAAACTTAGCCCAGGAAGACAGGAAGTGGTGAGAAAGAATCTCAAGATTACCCCATCTTAACATCCTTTGGTATAAGAAGAAAGGAGAGGAACAGGCTTACAAACTTATTTCATTATATTGTTTAACACTAAAGTGGAATTCTAATATTTCCTGTGGTGGCTGATCTGGCACTCAAATAGTTGACTCTTGCAACTAAGTTTGTACAACAGTCTAGCTGCAAAATTTTGTTGATTTTTTTTATTTCTTTCAAAGAACTAGAAATCTGTAGAGATTCTCAGTCATCCAGGTCATGGTTGTCCCAAAGATGCTTTTACGGGAGGGAACTGGACTTTCTTGTTGTTGTTGGTTTTGTTTTTTTTGAAGATGTTTCACTTCTGAATTTGAATTTGAATTTGAATTTACTTTGAATTTGAATTTACTTTATTTGTATGCCGCCCTTTTCCCTGAAAGGGACTCAGGGCGGCTCACAATTCAAGGGAGGGGAAAAAACAAACAAAGTTACAAAACATAAAACCATACACAGCTAAAAACACAACAATCATACCATTCGAAGTGGGGCTGCAAGTCTTTAGCCCCAGGCCTGTCGGAACAGCCAGGTTTTAAGGGCTTTGCGGAAGGCCTGGAGGGTGGTGAGGGTACGAATCTCCACGGGGAGTTCGTTCCACAGGGTCGGAGCAGCCACAGAGAAGGCTCTCCTCCGGGTAGTCGCCAGTCGACACTGGGCGGCTGATGGAATTCGGAGGAGGCCTAGTCTCTGGGATCTTATTGGTCTAGTGGAGGTAATTGGCAGTAGACGTTTCGCTTCTCACTCAAGAACCTTCTTCAGTTCTTCCCCACTATCTTGTAGAGCTGAAGAAGCTTCTTGGATGAGAAGCGAAATGTCTTCAAAGGAAAAAAAAACAAGAAAGTCCTGCTGCTTCCTGAAAAAGCACCTTTGAAAAGACAACTAAAGGAATTTCCCTTTCATAAATTGAATGGGAACTTTTAATGAAAAGAGACATGTCTCTGATTTATTCAGTATCTCTGCTCTTCCCCAACCAGGTGCCTCCTAGGTGCATTTTCTTTGCTTCCTGCCAATTTAAGTGATAAGCCAGAGAGGGAGAAAAGCAAGAATATAAGAAGGATTTGAAGATTGCCACCTTCCATCTCCCGCACTATGGACTTTGGCAATTATTAGATCTGATCTAATCTGATTGCTGATCCCAAAGCTCTTGTCTTACTCCAAATCCCATCCTTCTGAGCACCCATCTCTTCATAAACTGCATCCTTTGCTTTTCAGCTGTTAACAGAGTAATAATTGTATGCAGTAGCTTTTCATCTACCAACAGTATCAAGTAGCATTTTAAGAAAAGTGGGGGTGGGGGTATGGTAGTAATATAATAGTATAGCATTTCTACCAACCTTATTTTACAATAGCTCCATGCTTGCATGCTAGAAATTTTTGGTCTTTGTCTCTCTTCCACCCGCCTCTTTCTATACAGTGTTAAGTCAAGTAGTGTGTTACTCCACAACGGCTAAGTTATACACAACACAATTTAGGTCAGGAAAGGTTGCCCAAAAAGAATTTGACCCAGTTGGAGCTCTGGGAGAAATGACAATAGTTGTCTATTAGTTAATTTCCTGATTTTTGTCTCCCAGCAAGACTTAGGCTTTGAAGTGATCCCAGAGCTTTCTTGAGAATAGAATGATCTTTCCCCCTTTCCCCGTCTACAAAGTAAATGATGGTGTTTTTTTTTTAATGTTGAAATGTTCTGTATTAGTTAGTTCCTTTTCTCCGACTTTGAATATATTCAGGTCTAGTGATCACCATCCTTAATCGTTGCTAGAAGGAGGGCTTGTCATTTTCTTATGAACCTGAGGCTGCCCTTGACCTGCAAAACATTTGTCAGAGAAGAATGGGGACTGTGTAAACTCTGCAGTCCTGCTGGGAGGCCCCAGAAGCCAGCAACAAACCTGGGAATTTATCCGTACCAAAAGCATTCTCAACTTGTTTAGAAGAAGGAACATAATTCTTTTTCCATCCAAGAGCTGCTCTAGACGAGAGAGCTGTGCAGGGCCAAACAAAGACTGCACTTGATTTGTTTGTTTGTTTGTTTATTAGTATTTATAGGCTGCCCTTTTCCCTAAGGGGACTCAGGGCGGCTTACATAAAATAAGGAAGGGAGGGTACAGACAATAGACACAAACAATACATAGAAGTAAAATAGTAAGCAACATTCATTCATCA
Source organism: Thamnophis sirtalis (assembly GCF_051295495.1). Classification (NCBI taxonomy): domain Eukaryota; kingdom Metazoa; phylum Chordata; class Lepidosauria; order Squamata; family Natricidae; genus Thamnophis; species Thamnophis sirtalis. The sequence goes on along the minus strand of NW_028261393.1, from coordinate 50,882,032 downwards.
TTCGGGTGGGGACAAATTATCTTTATCCCCAGGCCTGACCGGCTAGCCAGGTCTTAAGGGCTGTGCGGAAGGTCTGGACGGTGGTGAGGGTACGAATCTCCACGGGGAGATCGTTCCAAAGGGTCGGAGCTACTACTGAAAAGGCTCTCCTCCGTGTAGTTGCCAGTCGGCACTGACTGGCAGATGGAACTCGGAGGAGGCCTAATCTATGCGATCTAATTGGTCGCAGGGAGGTAATTGGCAGGAGGCGGTCTCTCAAGATTTATTTATTCAGCTTTTATTCTGCCTCAGCCTGGTGACTCTCAGTAGTTACAAGGTGAGACCGCAGCTAGGATTGTATTTGCGCCAGATTGGAAAAGGGAAGAGATTAGGAAAATATTAGAACGTGCAGAAACGAATAGGATAACACTTGCCATTAAAGAGAAGGAACACACTGAATGTTATACTATATGGGAACCGTTCTACCGATAGCTAGAGAATATGTAAATATGCAAGTTAGAAATGAAAGTAGATTAGTGAAAATAGAAAATACATAAATAGAATTAAATAGGTTAAAAAGATGATCGTTATAGTATTAGAAATGCTAAGAGTAGATAAATAATGAACATGGCTGTCAATTCAAATTGTTGTCGTACAAGATATTTGTACACAGATGACACACTGTTTAATGAAAAATGGATTTTTTGCATTAAAGTAAAAAATTTGGAAAAGAAGAAGAAGGAGAAAAGATTAGAGGAAATACAAGAGGAGGATTAAAACAACATAGAAGCCAAACCGCAAAACCAAAAAAATCTTGGAAACAACAATAGTAAGAATAATAAGAGGTCTGGGTGATGCTGTTGATTGATTTATTTATTTTGGGCAGTTTTCTATTTTTAAGGACTTGGCGTGGAGAACTAGTATGTTTTAGCTTTGGCTCCTCTGATATCCTATAAATGCGTGAAAACAAAAAGTCCCTACCTCCATGATCTAGCTAACACACTGAGCCAAATCCAGTTAAAGACCCCAAATTTCAAAACATGAGTTTATACCTGCACTTTCAATCTGTACTTGGAAGTGAATATGATGTATGGGGATACATCACAGGATAGGTAAAACATTGTCAGGCATATGCAACTGAAACCCACATGAGTTTCAAACTAGCTACTTCATTGTTCTCTGCCAGTAATGCAGGAATCTTCCCAGACTGGCAGTTTTCACCAAACAAGGCTCAAAGGCATTCAAGGGAACAGTCGGGCCTTACCCTCTTGTGTTTTTGTAAGAGTCCAGATTAATTCTCCACTTAAGCCCTCTTCCCAAAGTTGGGAGCCAATTAAGACATGGGTCATCTCATTCTGAACTAATTGTAATTTCCAAGTTCTTTTTAAAGTTAGCTCCATGTAAGCTGTAATTCAGTTCCCCCCCCCCCCCGTGTGTGTGTGTGTGTGTGTGTGTGACACTAGCCTAAATTACAGTCAGTAGCTTTTCTGCATCAGGTAAGGAGGCAATTGTCTCAGGGGTGAAATTCAGCAGGTTCTGGCAGGTTCTAGAGAACCGGCCATCTACCGGCCAATGCCGATTGGCTACCACCCGGAGGAAGGCCTTCTCTGTGGCTGCTCCGGCCCTCTGGAACAAGCTCCCCGTGGAGATTCGGACCCTCACCACCCTTCAGGCTTTCCGCAAAGCCCTTAAAACCTGGCTGTTCCGACAGGCCTGGGGCTGACGAGTTCCCGTCCCCGCTCGAATTGTGTGCTTGTTGATTGTTTTTAAATTGTTGTAGTTGTTTGTCCGTTGTTTTCTTCTTTTTTCCCCCCCTCCTGTTTGTACCCCCCCCTTACTTTGGTTTGTGAGCCGCCCTGAGTCCCTCTGGGAATAGGGCGGCATAGAAATGCAATAAATCAAATCAATCAAATCAAATCAAACCGGTAGCAGGAATTTTGAATGCTTCGGAGGACCAAATACCACCTCTGGCTGGCCCCAGAGTGGGATGGGAATGGAGATTTTGCAGTATCCTTTCCCCTGCCACGCCCACCAAGTCAAGCCCACAGAACCGGTAGTAAAAAAAAATTGGATTTCACCACTGAACTGTCTGCTTGGCTAAAGAGAATATGTAGCAATAAATTGATTAATCACAGTTCATATGACCACAATCTAATTTTAAAGTAACCTTTTGCTTTGTGAACCATTTTTGGTGGAACTCTGAGGATTCACTCTTTTTTTTTTTTTTTTGGAACTATGCAGTTCTGTTGTTTATTTCCTGTTTAGCATCTTCCGTCATCTTACTTCATCTAGAACATTGCAAGCTGGTACATGACAATGTACCTAAAACATTTTCACACAAATATAGAAGTGCAATATGATAAAAGGACACAAATGATAGAAAACCGCTACAGCTTATGTAAGTTAACACAATAATGGTGGGGGGGGGGGGAGAGAAACAAGCTAATACTCTAAAGACATATGACTTCCATAAAGTGCTTAGAAAAGTAAGATGGTTTATGTTCTTAACTAGAGGTGTTAAGGGATGGACAATTCATAGGACATTTGTATTTGTATATTAGTTTGTCAAACTAATTTATAAGATAGCAGGTGTAAATATAAACATGGATATAAATGAAAGAAATGAATGCAAACAGATGGGGACAGTAGGATATGGACGGTAGGCACACTGGTGCGCTTACACATGCCTCTTTTGCAGACCTCTTAGGAATGGGGTGAGGTCCATGGTAGACAGTTTAAGGTTGAAGCTGTGAGAGTTAAGAGGATGTAACAACGGAATCAGGAAGAGCATTCTAGGCGTTGAGCACTCTGTTGCTGAAGTCGTATTTTCTGCAATCGAGTTTGAGACATATTGATTGTTTGATCGTGTATTATTGAGATTGAAGCTGAAGAAGTCATTGACAGGTAAGACATTACAACAGACCATTTTGTGTACTGTGCTTAGATCATACTGCAGGCAGCGCAGTTCCAGATTGTCCAAACCTAACATTTTGAGCCTGGCGGCATAAGGGATTCTATTGTGAGCAGAGGATTGGAGGACTCTTCGCGTGAAACATCTCTGGACCTGCTCAATCATATTAATGATATACAGTGTGGATTCCAGTGGTGGGATTCAGCCAGTTCGCACCTATTCGGGAGAACCGGTTGGTAACTTTCTAAGCAGTTCGGAGAACCGGTTGTTGGAAGAAATCTTTTGTTTTTTCCCCACTTTACAGGGCAGGAAGGAAGGCAGGAAGAAAATATTCTGGTGTTGTTTCTAGCCTAATCTTTATTGCCCTGCTTACAGAAACTGCCTCTCCAGTTAACCCTTATTACCATTGTAACAACTAAGGCGGAATGCCCGTCGATCTGAGTGACACGCCCACATGATCACATGATCACTGAGCCCCACCTACCCAGCTGGTCATTAGGGCAGAGAACTGGTTGGTAAATTATTTGAATCCCACCACTGGTGAATTCCAATCAAAAAACATGCATGCATGTGCCAGCCAGCTGGTCTTTTGGTTTCCAGTACTCCAGAGCACACATATGCATGCACATGTACACACATTCTGGTTTGGGCACTCGGTGCCAAAAAGGTTGGTCATCAGTGACCTACCTTGTGTGAGATTAAACATTGAATACTTTCCAGTTCCTCTGTTGTCCGTCATTACTTCCATTCATCTCCATGGCTCATGTGGAGAAGCAGAATTCTTTGAGAAGTACACCACTGTTATGCACCAGGCTAAAGCATGTTGATGATGAATGGATGAGCAAAATCTGTTATCTAGAATTATCATCAAAAGCAGGCAATAATAAAAAAATGTTTTATTAGGCATAGACATCAGAGGGAGAGGCATTCATCAATGCAAAGGGAACAGGTTTTCTCCTTTTAATTTAATCTCAGGAAGGACCTTTGGAAGCCACGGTTTAGGTATAAACCAATTAATTTTGACAATATTATTTTTCCTTTCCAACTTAGGAGCTTTAATAGCAAGTATATTATAGGCTAAAAATTACGAATGGATATATGGTTTAGGATCAAATGCGAAAATAATAAATCTAGATAACAGCTGTCTCCAACTTGACATCTAGTGGTGATGTTGATTCATATCTCCCATATGTAGATATTACAGGAATTGCAATTCAATAGGTTTGGAAGTTATCAAGTGCATAACGTTTGCATGTATGTAAGGACAATTATAGCTGGTTTTAAAACATAAAATATCGAATCCCAGGTCCGGAAGGATTTTGGAGGAGGGCTTTTAGTTCGACCTTCTGCCCAAGGCAGGAAAACATATACCATCCTGGACAAGTGGTTGTCCAATCTATTTTTTTTAAAAAAAACTTCCATTGATGGAGGACCAACAACTCCAGGAGGCACGCACTTAGATTGATTAATTGCTTGCATTGTTAAAAAATTTCTCCTTATTTCTAAGTTGGATCACTTATTAACAAGCTTCCATACATTACTTCTGATCCTGCCTTCTGGTACTTTGGAGGGGGAAAAAAGTCACTCCCCTCTTCCCTGTGACGGCCTCTTAAGTACAGGAAGACAGCAGAGGTGGGTTCCTACCAGTTCGCACCTATTCGGTAGAACCGGTTCGTCAAATCTACCGTATTGGTTAGAAGAGGTTCCACCAGTGGACCCGGAGAAGAGGTTCCAATTTTTTTTTGAAACCCACTACTGGTCCTTGGATATGATTATTCTACACTATCATGCTCATATTTATAAAACTCAGTGCCTCTGTGAAAGGGAAGGATGACTACTGCGTTTGTGGTGCAATCAGAACATTGCGTGTGTTGAAGTTGTTTTAACGCAAACCAAAGATGCCTTTTAAAAAACAAGTTTACATCATATCCTTATTCATGTCAGTGCTGTGTGTGAGGTAATTTAAGGTGGTTCTGACAAGTGTCGTCGGCATCTTCATATCCGGTCACATGGGCAGCAAGCCACTCCCATCCAGTCACATGGGTGGCAAGCCACTCCCACAAAGGAGGCCACACCCACAGAGTAGGTTCGAACAATTTTTGAAACCCACCACTGGAAGACAGTGAACAGAATAACAGAGTCAGAAGGGACCTTGGAGGTCTCCTGATCCAACCTCTTGCTCAAGCAGGAGGCCCTGTAACATTTCAAATGAACGGTGGTCCAATCTCTTCTTAAAAACCTCCAGTGTTGGGGCAACCTAAAGCCTCTGGAGGAAAGTCATTCCACAGATTAATAAAGTCATTCTGACTGTCAGAAAATTACTCCTTAGTTCTAGGTTGGAAGTAAGTGATCATGTTCTCCGCAATCTTTCTCTTCTCTTCCCCCTTGCTCCTTCCTTCAACCGTTCATGTAATTTCATTTAATTTAGCTTCTCCTTTGTTGCTCTTCTCTGCACGCATTCTAGGACAGTGATGGCAAATCTTTTTTTCCCCTCAGGTGTGCATGTGTGCTGACACCCATAATGCAATGCCCACCCCGCAGCCCCACCCCACATGCACGTGTGCCCCCATGCGCTTGCCACCACCCCCACGCATGCATGCGTGATGCCTGTTTTGTTGCTAACAGTCCTCTCTGAAGCCTCTGGGGACCAAAAACGGAGCAAGGGGGGCTTACCCCCCATGCATGACTGTGTGACCCCCCACCCTGGCGCATGTGCGCATGTCTCCCAGCAGAGACCCCAAAACCACCATAGGTTTGCCATCACAGTTCTAGGATCTCGTTGTCTGTTTTTGTATCATGGTGGCCAGAATTGGATGTGGCATTTGAAGTGTGGCTTGCAGTATAAAGCGGTATTTTCCCTTTGCACTTTTGTACTTCTTTTACCAATCTCTGTGGGTTCTGTGAAATAGATGACCTCGGCGATAGTTGGAGCGACTGAATTAAAATATGAATCTAAATCTGCCCAATCTTAGTCTCGCCATTGTCTCTGCTTTCCTAGCTCTAAAGAAGGCCCATAAAAGAAATCGCAATGTATTTCTCATCAGTCAAGTGGCCATTCAGCACCAGCTCTTATTATAAACTACAGTGAGATTTTAGGAGATGATTGCATAATGAAAGAAGTAAGGAAAAAGGACTATGGGAAATAAATATATCAAGTTCCGGACTTTTCAAAGTCTCCCCTGATTGGGGGGAAAAAAAATAAGAAAGAAATTGTCTCAATTTATAGTCTGTCAGCAGCCTGTCTTTTTCTACCTCCAAGGTGTATTAGACTCCCCATTCTCCCAATTTAGCAATTATATTATTATGGTAAGACAGATAAAATTGCTTTTGAAAATCCTTCCCACTCTCTTAATTCCCTTGCCATTTACTGAAGGGAGTTTTTTTGTCATACCGTGGATTTCCTTGGGTGATTTGGAGGTTTCTCATTTTCTCCTCCCTTCCCAGTTATCAAACCGTTGTACAACAACCTACTCCAATTTGAGATCATTCATTTTTGCTGAAAATACAGGACTGGAGTTAAAAGTTGTAACCAACTTATTGGAGTGTTTGGAGATGGAGATGATGGTATCAAGATCTGGGTGGTTTTTTTTTTCCAGATTAAAAAGTTTGTTGTTGGTAGTTGTGAAGTCGTGTCTGACCCATCGTGACCCCATGGACAATGTTCCTCCAGGCCTTCCTGTCCTCTACCATCCTCTGGAGTCCATTCAAGCTCACACCTACTGCTTCAATGACTCCATCCATCCACCTCATTCTCTGTCATCCCCTTCTTCTTTTGCCCTCCATCGTTCCCAACATTAGGCTCTTCTCCAGGGAGTCCTTCCTTCTCATTAGGTGGCCAAAGTATTTGAGTTTCATCTTCAGGATCTGGCCTTCTAAAGAGCAGTCAGGGTTGATCTCCTCTAGGACTGACCGGATTGATGGCCTTGCAGTCCAAGGGACTTGCAGGAGTCTTCTCCAGCACCATTGTTCAAAGGCTTCAATTCTTTGGCGCTTAGCCTTTCTTATGGTCCAATCTTCACAGCCATCCATTGCAACTGGGAAAACCATCGCCTTGACTAGACACACTTTTGTTGGTAGGGTGATGTCTCTGCTTTTTAGTATGCTGTCTAGCTTTGACATAGCTTTCCTCTCCAGGAGCAAGCATCTTTTAATTTCTTGGCTGCAGTCCCCATCTGAGGTGATCTTGGAGCCCAGGAAAATAAAATCTGTCACTACCTCTATTTCTTCCCCATCTATTTGCCAGGAATTGAGAGGGCCAGATGCCATGATCTTATTTTTCTTAATGTTGACTTTCGAGCCAACTTTTGCACTCTCCTCCTTCACCCTCATCAAGAGTTCATTAAAAAGTAACCAGTGCTAATATATTAGCACTGAGATGAATGTTATCCTTTTAGTCGAGAGTCTATTTTTTCCCTATAGTAAATATCTATCCCTGTTCTCCCATACAAATATGTGTCTCACCTTCCTTTCAGCCAACAGATGGTATTCAAGGCAGTTAATGAAAAATGGCAATGAAGTTAAAAAGCACAATTAATGAGGTAATTAGGAGCAAATTAAAACGCAACCACAGGAAGTGGAAACGTTTCTCCTACCTCGTTTAGACAATATGGACTGGTGTTTTTTTTGTTTTTTTGTTTTACAAAAAATGGTGGTGGAAGGGTAATGGTAGGTAAGGATCAGATATTCTGCCAGATGTTGGTGGGCTTCAATTCCCATCGTTGCGAACAATCATGATTAGTGGTTAGATTAAATGAGTTGGAGTCCAGGAATACCTTCGCAATTATCATCGCTCACCAATGAAGCAAATAAGATGTGAAAGCTGTAAATGTATAAATAAAGATGCAGCAATGTAACATCGCTTACCTGGGAAGCATTTCTCTGTGGGTTTCCATTTTAATCGAAAATGGAATGAGATGATGAAATATGAGCTATTCATAATCGAGCCAAGTTATACTTCGTGACTTGTACTTTGATTTCTTTTGCACATCTCGTATTTCATTGTCCTGATCGAGGCTTCCTTAACAAGCATGAAGCAAAGTCTTGGTCCTGGCAAATCCTCTTTTATTTATACGACTGTAAATTCCTTTCGTTCACAATCAGCAAGGCTTGGCGAACAGTCTTTCAGAGGAATGTTTATCAACACGAACCTTATCTCATTTGGAGAGCTGCCAGATAACTAGTTTCCCAACGCAGGGCAAGGCCAAACTTGGCACAGACTCTCTTATAATCACAAACAGAACTTTCCACTCTTGAAACGACCAAAGGAACAAATTGTTCCCTGCAAAAGCCCCCTCCCCATTCGCTCCTCTTTTGTTTCCTCTGGGAGGGGCCAATCACCTCCAAGGTGTGGCTTTATTCCCAAGTCAACCCTGCTTTCTTAGTTGTTCTTGTCTTCTGGCAGCTCTGCGCATGCACACACTGGGAACAGGCTCCAGCTGTTCCTCTGCCTCACTGCTTTCTAGCTCCCTCTCTGCCTCCAACGCAGAGCCCTCATCTGAGCTTTCCTCAGCCCCCAGGACTGGCCCATGTTCCTCCCCAACCTCTTCACTGTCCGACTCTGCTGGCCACTGGCGGGCCACAACATTCATTTTGTTTACGTTCCTTTAACAAAAATAATGTTCAATCCTATCTTGATCAAGTGACCAAGGGGATGCATGCAATGGTTGTGTGTAAAACTGTCATAAGTCCCTTTTTTCACTGTCATTGTAGCTTTGAACTGTCACTAAACTAGCTGTTGTATCAGTGGTGGGATTCAGCCAGTTCGCACCACTTCTCGAGAACCGGTTGCTAACTTTCTGAGCAGTTAGGTGAACTGGTTGTTGGAAGAAATCATTAGGGCAGAGAACCGGTTGTTAAATTATTTGAATCCCACCGCTGTGCTGTATGTTGAGGACATCCTGCAATATTGTTACAGTACTTTAAGCAATCGTATTTTTAAAGAATGACAGGCGATACCTTTCACGAATCAAATGCTGGAAGATTGAAGGAATGAGTCTGTGTGAGTTAATAACTCTTCTCAAGTTTAAACCTGAGACTTTGCTGATGCTATTTATCCATTCTTTAGAACTTTGGGCTTTGTTTGACCAATTTAGTCAGATCTGTTATGTTTTTTGATGTGGCATAGCTAACTTCCAATATGCAAGCAGGGGCATTTTCCAAGGAATATGTGTGTATATCTATCTCAGTGCTTTTAACAATTCTGACTTGAAATCACTTTGAACAGAAACAACAACAACAACAAAGAAATAAGTAAAATGGAAGTGATCCTCTGAGGATGAAGGATTTCAACATGTTTCTTGTGTTTGCTTTTCAATTTCTGCAAAGAACAGACTTCAAGTCTACTGCAGCTCCCAACAGCCATTATTATAAACATGACAGGGCAGTGAGGGAATTACCATCTACAAATATAAATCCTTAAATGGATTTTCCATTCTCAATTTGGAGACTTTCTATATTCTGTGCATCTTGCAAGTTTGCAGCCTTCGTTTAACCAAATTGGTAGGGAAAGGAAGAAAAAAAAAGTGTTATAATATAGGAAAAAGTAATCTGCTGGTATATATTAAATAATGCCCCAATGGGAGAAGAACAGATCTTGATTTTTTGACTTGTTTATTGTTTTGAGGGCCTTTCCTTTTTCTAAACAATAAAGACTTGTTCCTAGAAGAAAATGTTGATGAGACGATAAATGTTGTTTCTTGATATTTTATATAGACAATTTTTAACACACACACACGCACCCAAACATACATATAGAAAGAGCAATTTTGAAAAAAAAAATGTGGTTTGTTTTTGCTTTTATTTTATTTGCATGCCTGTTATAAGACAGATTGCTTTCAGAATGATGAATAACTCTTTTGCAAATTATCAATGAGTCCCGGGGAGAGCCAAGCAAATGGATTTGTTCTGCACCATATAACAATCTGCAGCCATGATGGCGAATTCAGGGCATGCCCTCTCTGCTGGCATGCAAGCCATCACCCAGCTCAGCTGCACCGCGCAAGCATGGAGGCCACCTGCTGGCTAGCTGATTTTCAAGTCTCTGCCATGGATGCGGGAGATGCGTGCGCATTCACAGGAGCGGGGGGCGGGGAGTCACACACACATGTGTAGGGATGGGGGAGCATGGGGGGGGGTTGCAGCACTCCCACATGCCCCATTTTTTGTTTCAGGTTTCAGAGAGGCCTGCTAGGCCCAAAATGGGCTGCTGGGGGGTGGGGGTGTCACACACATGCGCGGAGAGAGCAGGGGGTTGTGCACATGCACAAGGAGTACGGGGGATTGTGCGCATTGGAGGGAAGCGCACATGCACGGGGAAGCAACGTGAGTGGGGGTTTTTTGCGCACCAAACCGGCAGCAACCCACCCCTACATCACAGATTCCTAAATGTTATAAATCTACCACTACACCAAGATTTTGTTCTTCAAACATTTTTGATGTTTCAATTTCTTTGGAAAGTCTTTATGTAGGAATTTGAGGCATCCAGAGTCAGATTTATGGAATAGCACTGGAGTAGTTTGTGTTTAGGATGGGAATTTTCCCAGATGGAAGAGTAGAAAAGATGTTTTCCAATATTTTATTTTCTCTTTGCTTCCAAATTTAACCCCGTGGTCCAGGGATTCCATAATAAGTGTCCCATCCAAATACTAAGCACATTACACCCAGCTTAGCTCCTCAGAACAGGTCTGAGTAGCTACAATTATCAGCTCTTCAGAGCTGAAAATGCAGCATGGTGAAACTCCCTCTTTCTCAAACTCTCTGGGCATTTTCAGTCTCACACAGAGTACTTAGACTTACTCTTTACTAATTAAGCGATGGAGTTATTTATGGTTATAATAGCTGGGCAACGTTGACATTTAGAGTCCAAATATGTTCATTTGTGTTCATGGGTGGGAATCTACAGGTATTTCTTCTACAGCTTGACGAAGGTTATGTTCAAATTTAGGCCAATCACTGTCAGAAGTTATGAATATAAAATGAAGCAGAAATACCGTAGAGATAAAGAGTTTCTCTCTCTCTCCCTCTTTCACACACACACACAAACACACACACACAAACACACATACACACACACACAGAAACCACAAACACACACACGGCTTTCTTTGATCTCTTGGGGAAAACCTAGGATAAAAATCTAACAAACTACAGTAAATAACACGAGAACAGATGGTACTTGAAGATTAATCAGCAGCTACGTAAGAATATTCATTTCAGGGAATATTGTTCCCCTTGTTAGATATGCTGTTGGGCCTCTTGATAGCAATGCCAAGCCTGTGGTCTAGACTCTCCATTTATGGCTTAAAATTGGCATGCAGGGGGAAAGTTCTCCCATTGGTCAATTTCCCAAAACTGTACTCAGGTTATTTATTTAATATTATTAGCTTTGGAGTTAGACCCCAATATAATATTTGCTGAGGGCACCTAATAGCAATAGCAGTTAGACTTATATACTGCTTCATAGGGCTTTCAGCCCTCTCTAAGCGGTTTACAGAGTCAGCATACCACCCCCACAGTCTGGGTCCTCATTTCACCCACCTCGGAAGGATGGAAGGCTGAGTCAACCCTGAGCCGGTGAGATTTGAACAGCCGAACTGCAGAAGTGCAGTCGGCTGAAGTAGCCTGCAGTGCTGCATTTAACCACTGCGCCACCTTGGCTCTTGAGATATCAAACCACCCCATTACTTAGACCAGTGGTGGAGAGGTGGTATTCAACTGATTCGAATGAGTTCACCCAAACCAGAGGTGGGTTCCTTCCAGTTCGCACCTATTCGGTAGAACCGGTTCGTCAAATCTACCGAACCGGTTAGAAGAGGTTCCACCAGTGGACCCGGAAAGCAGGCCACACCTACAGAAGAGGTTCCAACATTTTTTGAAACCCACCACTGGTCCTTGGCTATGATTATTCTACACTATCATGCTCCTATTTATAAAACTCAGTGCCTCTGTGAAACGTAAGGATGACTACTGCATTTGTGGTGCAATCAGAACATTGCGTGTGTTGAAGTTGTTTTAACGCAAACCAAATATGCCTTTTAAAAAACAAGTTTACATCATATTCTTATGCCTGCCAGTGCTGTGTGTGAGGTAATTTAAGGTGGTTCTGACAAGTGTCGTCGGCATCTTCATATCCGGTCACATGGGTGGCAAGCCACCTCCATCCAGTCACATGGGTGGCAAGCCACTCCCACAAAGGAGGCCACACCCACAGAGTAGGTTCGAACAATTTTTGAAACCCACCACTGGCCCAAACCGATAGTGGAAATCATGGGTGGGCCTTCCCACCTGCCCCAGTTCTATGCTGTTCTACTTAGGCACATTTTCACGGCCGGGTGCATGGGCGAGAAAAACGCATGCGCGGAAGTCTGGGCCCATGTGTGGAAGGGGTGGAGCCCAACGAAGCAGTGGTAACAAAATGTGAAACCCACAGCTGCAGAGGTGTCAAACATGATTTCATTGAGGGCCGCATCAAGGTTGTGCTTGACCTTGAAGGGGGGGGGCTGGGATGGGCATGGCCAAGGTGAGCGTGGCCAGCTCAACATCATTCCTATCGGGGGCTCCTTTGGTGGCCCGAGTGCTCTGGCAGAGAAAACAGGCTCCCGAGCTCCGTTTTCCGCTGGCAAAGGCACTGCGGGCTGGTCATTCGTGGTGTCCATAGTGGGTCAGATCTAAGCACCCAGTGGGCCGGATCCAGCCCCCGGGCCTTAAATTTGACACCCCTGATTTTTGACCATCCTGCCTTTCTTCACATGAAAATCACCAACTGAGGCATTGATTAAATAATAACAATCAGAACTTTGGCTGCAGGGTCCACAATCTTGAGATGAAATTTAATGTGCTAATAGCACTTCGCTGCTATGGCTGTAGGCTTAGTATGTTATATAACAGAAAATACTTCTCCTGTTATCTTTTATCACAAAGGCAATAGAAAAGGGGGGAAATACACCCCACCCCCACCGACAAAAGTTGATGTTTCTGGAATCTTCCTTCAGGCTGCAGAGAAACTGCCGTATTTACAGCAAAGTGCAGTCATAACTGATATTCTAATCTGTCTTTCAAACGTAGACTCCGTCTCCTGCTTTCCGTAGTTTGTATAAATGTGTCTCCACGGAGCTAATGGACTTTGATAGGAAGAAGAATTAGCTTCCCTCGTTCTTCATCCCTTTTCCATTTTTTTAGATCCTCTGACTTTTGCGTGAAGTGGATCCTGCGGAGACCAAGGAAGGACCTCTACAGATTATCATTTTTCTCCTTAATAATTACTTAATAACAGAGGAAATGGTTAATAGATGGAATAGATGGCGGATCTGGGCCCTGCTTTTGAAAGATGGCTGTGCTTCAAAACATTAGAACCATTAATTTCTTTTGACTATTTATGGATCCAAAGGCATTCTTAGAAGTATGTGGATGTTGTGGCCCGCTGGTGTCCAGCAGAGCTGGCAGCAGTGAGGTAGTTGGGGAGGAACATGGGCCAGTCCTGGGGGCGGAGGAAAGCTCAGATGAGGGCTCTGCGTCGGAGGCAGAGAGGGAGCTAGACAGCAGTGAGGCAGAGGAACAGCTGGAGCCTGTTCCCAGTGTGCACAGGCATAGAGCTGCCAGAAGACAACTAAGACTTGGGAGTAAAGCCACACCTTGAAGTGATTGCCCCCTCCCATAGGAAACAAAAGAGGAGCGAACGGGGAATGGGATTTTGCAAGAAACAATTTGTTCCTTCAGTTGTTTCAAGAGTGGAAAGTTTTGTTTGTGACTAAAAGAGATTCTGTGCCAAGTATTGCCTTGCCTTGCATTGGGAAACTAGTTATCTGGCAACTCTCCAAGCAAGATAAAGTTCGTGTTGATAAATATTCCTCTGAAAGACTGTTTGCTAAGCCTTGCTGACTGTGAATGAAAGGAATTCACAGTCGTATAAATAAAAAAGGTTTTGCCGGGACCAAGACTCTGCTTCATGCTTTTTAAGGAAACCTAGGTCAGAACAGTGGAGAGTGTTATAATAAAGAACTATGAAGCGGTATATAAGTCTGAGTGCTATTGCTATTGCTAAAGATGGTTGTTATAGCGACACTTGATCTTAATATTTGCAAAAATATTATAGCGACACTTTATCTTAATATAAAGCAAACATATTTAGACCGAGATTCTTATGGTTGCTAGGAAAGGGATATCAAACAAATTGATGGATCAATCCTAAATACTGCAGTTTGTGGAATTCAGATTTCTCATTTTAAATTGTTGGGTCTTTTTGGAAAGTGCATGCAATATGATGGTGCATGGAGAAAACCAGCAGAAATAGATAATTGTTGAAATTGTAATCTGTTGTTTTCCCTGTTGAACTCTTTATTGTCTCGCTCTTCCTTTTATCTCTTCATCCTTAAAAGTTTAGAGTGGAGGAAGAACTAAACAAAGTATGCAAACCATGGTTTACGGCACTGTGCAAAGCCAGTCTATGAATGCAAAGTCACCTATGCATCGTATATATAACGTGTTAAGTTTTCAGCATGCTAAGCTGGAAAGATTGACGGGACTTACTCAAACTCCTCGGCTTGCAGACTTAATGACATTATCAGAGAAAGATCTTGTTCTCCCTCCAACGCAGTGTATAAAGTGCTTAAGCTGATTAAAATCAATGTCTGAAGGCCACTTAACAGGATTTCCACTACTGAATGTTACCGTTTGCATGAGAGTTTGGTGCAGCCTACCAGCTAGTCCAAACTTGGCAGGAGGCCAGACTGTTTGACAACTGATGTTGTTGCCCACTTAGAAGGAAGGTCTCTAAATTCTACACATCTGATGGCAAAATATTGCAGCCCCATTCTGTGATCTCTGCACGTCCTACCCTCATGTAATTGATTGCAAGCTAATGCGACTTTGGATTGTGCTTTGAAATCAGAGGTGGTATTCAGCAGGTTCTGACCAGTTCTGGACAACCGGTAGCAGAAATTTGGAGTTGTTCAGAGAACCGGTAAATACCACCTCTGACTGGCCCCGAACCACATCTATTCTCTGCCTCCCGAGTCCCAGCTGATTGGGAGGAAATGGGGATCTTGCAGTAATCTTCCCCTGGAGTAAGGTGGGAATGCAGTTTTTACCGTATCCTTCCGCTGCCACACTCACTAAGCCACACCCACCAAGCTACAACAAGCCCACCAAGCCACGGAACCGATAGTAAAAAAAAGTTTAAATCCCACCACTGTTTGAAATGTATAATCAAAAGCTTTGAAATGCTAACCGAAGTATGTAAAGTTTAGATTTGTAGCTCAAGAAATATTGTACACTATATCCCCTGGTCATTGTTTTCATTCCACACGCACCCTCTCCCCACCGCTATATACTGACTGAATAATTGCACGCATAAGAGCTAAGTTTGCTTCAATAACTCTAATGGTCCATCAAATCTAGTAAAACTACTGTAATATTTTTGATGCAGGACTTGACAATATTAAGCTGCTTATATTGTCAAACAATCCGGATATAACCAGCCATTTGAATTGTTCTTCCCTTGAATTAGAACTGAGTTTTTCCTTTCAGCCATCATTATATTCTTTTGTGTTTACACTTTGCTGTTATGATCCTGCCATAGAATGAATAGCCGATACGTTACGGTTTTGCATCTGGAAAAACTGAATTAATGTTAGAAGTAAGGTAGAGACATGGGAGCTTTCCAACAAGAGGCTCTCCCTCTTTCCCTATTCCATTCCAATACTGATATTATTTTCTGTTTCGGCAGCCCAACAAACGTTTTGTATTGTTTACAAATATAGGAAAGTTGTAGGAACTTACGGATTTGCAATTCACCCTGTTGCAAACAAATGAGTACAAGGTAATTGGCTAATATCCAAGAAAAAGTCCTTATTTGTGTTCCGTGGGGAAGGTCAATCTTAGGGTTTTTTTTTGAGAATCTAAGATGTGGGAAATAATTTATTTTATTTAAAGGTAGTCCTCGACTTATGACCACAATTGATCCCAGATTTTTTTGTTACTAAGTGATACATTGGTAAATTTTGCCCCATTTCTTGGTACCCATTCTTAAATGAATCACTGCAGTTGTTCAGTGATTCTGGATTCCCCAGTGATTTTGCTTGTAAGAAGGCTGCAAAAGGTGAGCCTACAACCGTCATAAATATGAGTCAGTTGCCAAGCCTTCTGAATTTTGATCAGGTGGCCATGGGAAGCCTGAAACGGTTGTAAAAACACCCCTAAGTCACTTTTTTCAGTGCTGTTGTAACTTTGAATGGTCACTAACTGAATTGTTCTAAGTCGAGATCTGCCTGTATTTAGGTAATGCCCATCTCACTCACAGATACCGGTGCAAAGAAAATGAGCATTGGAATATGTCTATCTTGCATGTTTCAATTGACTTTCTTATTGAAAGCTTGTCTTAATTTTTTAAAATCTCACTTTCGCCCGGTAATTTATTTATACTGTGAAGCCATTATCATGGCAGCTCTACTGCGCTGTACAGTAGAAGCCATTTTAAGGCACAAAAGGCTGTATCTTAACAGAACACACACTCAGAGGCATGTTAGGGATGTCTTACCCCCACAGTATTTGTTTCCAGAGAGTAAGTTATCTGTGTAGCAAGTTTGGTTAAAATTGCTCGAGGCGTTCCAGAGCTATGCTGGAACACACAGCCACACACAGACACACACACAGCCATTACATACATATATACATACATACATACGTATGTATGTAATGGAGAATATATGTGTATGTATGTATGTTTATGTGTTTGTGTGTGTGTATATATATATATATATATATATATATATATACACACATTATATATATATATATATATATATATATATATATATATATATATATATATATATATATATATATATATATATATATATATATATATATATATATATACACACATTATATATATATATATATATATATATATATATATATATATATATATATATATATATATATATATGTGTGTGTGTGTGTGTGTGTGTGTGTGTGTGTGTGTGTGTGTTTTATTTATATAAAACATATTTATATATTTATTTTTGATATATATATCCATATCCATATCCATATCCATTACATACATGCTGGTCTTGTTGTATTCGGGTCTTTTCCCATGTAAGATTGAGATTGTCTTGGCAACGTTTCGGCGAGGTCTTACTCATCATCTTCAGGCTGGTGTTTTCAGCTTAAAGCGTTGTCGGAGCTGCCGTCTTTCTATAAATCTTGGTGTGTGTGTGTGGAGTGCCGGCTTTGTTTCAGTAAGTGGATTGCTTGTTTACGTGGTTGTATCATGATTGGTAGATTGGTGCTGATTGGTGCTGGCTGTGTGTCCGTTGTTGAAATATTGCCAAGATAATCTCAACCTTACACAGGAAAAGACCCGAATACAACAAGATCAGCATACCTACACCTGTGAAAATCTACAAATACACACACACACACAGACACATTATATATATATATATATATATATATATATATATATATATATATATATATATATATATATATATATATATATATATATATATATATATATATATATATATCTTGCATTGTTCTGCTACCACACTTACGTATGTCTCTGCAGAAGAGAGATGCTAAATATTGAATGTTTTCTTGTGCATTTCAGCAGCCTAGCTGCATTGGAATGGAAGAGTAATTTTTAAAAAGTTATATTTGAATTGAGACTGTTCTTTATCCTTAAAAAAACCCTGATTCCTTCTGAAACATTTAAAGAGATACTTTCTCGTTTTTGTATTTACATGGCAGCCCAAAACAGCTTCGAAAAGGACTTTTGGATCCATTACAAACGAACAGGTAATTACATACCCACACTCAGATGTCCATCCTCCCTCCTTTTTGATTCTTTAAATATGGTCAAATAACAGTTCTTTGATAGGGACACTGGTCGATTTTTTTTCAAAATGCTAAAACGGGTTTTGAAACAGGACTGAAATGTTTCTATAAATTTGAAATTATGAAGGTAAGTATGTATTTCAATAAGTCATGTGTATTATAATTTCTTTAAAAAAATCTCCCTAGTAAATTAAATTTTGGCTTCTGCATGACATCTAACATTAGAGCTTTGTGATAGCTGCATGCACATCCCTAAATGTCACCTGACAATTCATCGTTTGATGGCTGGAGCAGGTCCTCAGTGAAAATAATTACATTTTGGGGATGGGAAGCATTTGTGATGTGGTGCCTTCTTCATCTCGGCTGGTTGTTGCTTCCTGTCGCAGTCATCAAATTATCAATATATATTATTCTGCTCATGAAGATTGCCACACATAAGCCGATTGTTGCCATATCAAGTTTGTAGAATTTGTGTTTAGTGATATCCATTGCTGTCTTTTCACATCTTTGGTTATTCAGGCACCACTTTTTCTTCTTCTTAAATGAAATCTAAATGAAATATCGGAGCAATCTTGTCTCTGATGATGGAATATAAGTTTTGCCATCCTGCATCTAAAAGGAGGAAAAAGCATGACAACTCACAGTTAAAATTATTTTTCTTTCTTTTTCTATTCACCTGCTCTTTTGCATGTTTGCCATTATGCATTAACACACATTTACTGTCCAGTTCCTGTGTGTATGTATGTATATGTGTATATGTGCATATATGCATGTGTGTGTGTGTAAAGTAAAAATAGAGCTAATTACAGGTGGGAGGCGGGTAGATCAGCCTATCACGTGTGCAATAGCTAAATTGATTAATGATGTATAAAGGCAGATATCTCCTCAATGATAGTTTTTGCACTCTGATGAGGTTAGCGAAAGTTAAGTGGGTAATATATTTTAAGTTCCAGAGATTGCAATGTCTGTCTCTTCTTTCATATGTATATGTAAATGTATATGTATACGTATACGTATATGTATACGTGTATGTATATGTCAGTGGTGGGTTTCAAAAATTTTTGGAACCTACTGTGGGTGTGACCTCCTTTGTGGGAGTAGCTTGCAGGCCATGTGACCTGGTGGGAGTGGCTTGCCGGCCATGTGTTTTCTCTCTCCCTCCCTCCCTCTCTCTCTCTCTCTCTCTCTCTCTCTCTCTCTCTCTCTCTCTCTCTCTCTCTCCTTCCTCTTGTCTCTCTGTCCCTTTTTTCTTTTTTCTTTCATCTCTCTCTCACTCTTTTTCTTTCTTTCTTTCTTTCTTTTATTTATTTATTTATTCCTTACTTTCTCTTTCTCTCTGTGTGTGTCAGTCTGTCTGTTTCTCTCTCTCTTTCTCTCTCTCTCTCTCTCTCTCTCTGTGTGTGTGTGTGTGTGGCAGTGGTGGGTTTCAAAAATTTTTGGAACCTCTTCTGTAGGTGTGGCCTGCTTTCCGGGTCCACTTGTGGAACCTCTTCTAACCGGTTCGGTAGATTTGACGAACCGGTTCTGCCGAATAGGTGCGAACTGGTAGGAACCCACCTCTGGTGTATTTATATGTATATGTATGTATAAGCAAAGTCAATGGGGGAAGCGGATTCACTTAACAATTCTATTACTAATTTAAGAATCACAGTGATTGGCTTAATAGCCTTGGCAAGAAAAGTCATAAGATAGCGCAAAACTTTCCTTGCAACAGAAATTTGGAGCTGAGTTTTGGTTGCCAATCAAGGACTATCTGTATATGTGTTGCTGTGCACTAATATAGGCACTTAAATAATTCCCCCCTGTTTTAAACCTTTTTTTCTCTCTCTCCTGCTTCCCCTAAAAGTATTTTAAAATCTCAACAAGAGGTGGGGGGGAGTTGCATCACAGCTTTGATGAAAAAGGTGAAAAGTTTAAAGGTATTAAAAAAAAAGACAGCTCTGATCATCTGTGTTTGTTGAAAAAAACAAAATGCAGAGCTTCTGCCTGAATTAAAAAAAATATCTGGGTTGTAGCGGCAGCGCTAAAGACAGAACAATCAATGAGTGATTGTCAGATTGCGTACAAATAAAGGAGCGTATGGAAGCAATCCCTCCCACTCCTGCGAGGTTGCTTTCTTTTCTTTTCTTCCCGATTCCGCAAGCGAAAGAAAACAAAGCAAAACACCGCCAGTCATAACTCAGGAGCTTTGCAAGCAAATAATAACAACAATTAAAACACACACACACACACACTAAGAAAAAAAATGTGCCTACAATTCTCAAACTATTTTTTGTTGTTGTTATTAGTTGCAAAGTCATGTCCGACGCATTGTGACCAGTGGTGGGATTCAAATAATAATCTCTGCCCTAATGACCAGCTGGGTAGGCATGGCTCAGTGGTCATGTGAACATGTGGGCATGGCCAACTCAATGTCACTCACGTCGATGGGCGCTTCACCTTAGCTGTTACAATGGAATAAAGGTTAACCGGAGAGGCAGTTCCTGTAAGCAGGGCAATAAAGGTTAGGCTAGAAACAACACCGGAATGTTTCCTTCCTGCCTTCCTTACAGGATTAGCCCTGCAAAGTGGAAAAACAAAAGGAGATTTCTACCCAACTGGTTCTCCCAACTGCTTAGAAAGTTAACAACCGGTTCTCCTGAATAGGTGTGAACCGATTGAATCCCACCAATGCCACACCATGCAAAATCATGCCCCCCCCAATCCGTGGGATCAACTTTCTCCACGGAATCAATCCCTGGCATTCAAAAGGTTGGGGTGGCCTCCCTTGTAGACTACAAAACCTTGGGCCTCTCTGGTCTAGATTTGCAAGGTTGTGTTACACCAGGAAACGACAGCCAGGAAGAGCAAAGAAGGAATGAGATGCCCTTCGATCTTTCTTTCGCATTTTCACCTCTATCCTTGGTGTTTCTCCATTATCGCTCTCTTTCTCCTTTGTTTGTGATGGCCGTGTTCCTTTTTGGTGCCTGTCAGCACCATTTTCCATCATTCACAGAGATGCTATTGATGAATACTAATCACCTCTTCCTCCTTAGGGGGAAAAGTCTTTTGCAAGGCTTTCTTTTTCTTCTTTTTCCCTTTCTCTCCTTTCCTTTAAAAGGAAAACAAAAATGAGGAGAGGGATTCAACCTTCCCAGTTTGATACGTCCCATCTGGAAGTGAAAAACTTTATTTCCCCCTTTCATTCTACCCCAGGGGTCGGCAAACTTAAACACTCAAAGAGCCACAAAGGTCCTAACCGGAAGCCCCCATTCAATTCTGAAGCTGACCGGAAGTCCGGTTCCCCCACCATAGAGTCTCCTCCTAGCACGGCGTCCTTTTTCCTCTACCTGTCCTAACCGAAAGCCCTATCCATTGTGGAGCTTACTGGAAAACCCGCCTCTTGCCATAGAGTCTCCTCCTGCACGCCCTGCTTCCTCTCCCTCCCAAACCGGAAGCTCATCTCAAAATTGTGGTGCCAACTGGCGACAGGGAGCCACAGCAGAGGGATGAAAGAGCCACATGCAACTCCAGAGCTGCAGGTTGCTGACCCCCTATCCAAACCTTATTCTTGTATACTACATGCAGCATTTATTTTTATTCCTAGGTATTGGTTTTCATATGACAAGGGCAGTCCCCATGCCATGACCCCCCAGACCTACGTCTGGTTCCTTATCACTCATCATACATTTATAATGATTGCATTATTTGTAATATCTGGAATGCTGATTTTTACCGCAGCCTTGAAAAGCATGCTGATAAGAAAAAAGATAACAACCCAGAGATGCTTAAATGTCTTTATCTTGATTTCCTTGCAATTCAGTTGCAATTTTGGCCATTTCTGTTCCGTATGAAAAGTTGCTGGCAATTTGTACTTAAAAAAAAAAAAAAATAGGGCAACCCACGAATATGGCAAATATTTAATGACAAAGAATATTCAATGACTGGGGGAATCATGTACAGAAAATAGCTGGCAGTCAGATGTTACATATGGAAAGCAGCTGTACTGTGTGACTGAGGACAGCTGTATTGCCTGGAGTCCCATATTCAGCCATCCACAAGTTCTCCCAACTTAAAGGATGTGTCACGTCATTAGGCTTTTTGAAGTTGGATGAGAGTTAGGGAACATTTAAAAAGTTGAAAAGTGCTGCAGAAGCTGCTTTGGGGGAGATGAGAACATTTCGAACTCTCGTTAGGAAGCTTAAGGACACGATTAAAACAGGTTCAAAAGATAAAACCTCCCTCAAGTCAAGCTTGACTCTGGGTGACCTTATGGATCAGACCTGGGTTTTTTTTTTTCTTTCTTTCTTGGCAACGCTGCAAAATTGTTGCTTTTGTTCTTCTCCACTTGCTTGTCTAGCCTACAGCCTTGGTATCTTCTGGCAGGCAGTCATCCAAAAAGAACTTGTGTCTGATTCTGCTTAGCTTTTTTTTTAACATCAGCCAAGTTTAGTTCGGTTTTTGCCACTTTAGTTCAGCTTTGTCACGTTGGTGGCTCAGTGACTAAGACGCTGGGCTTGTCAACCAGAAAAGTCAGCAGTTCGGCGGTTCGAATCCCCTAGCGCCGCGTAATGGAGTGAGCTCCCGTTTCTTGTCCCAGCTTCTGCCAACCTAGCAGTTTGAAAGCATGTAAAAATGCAAGTAGAAAAATAGGAACCACCTTTGGTGGGAAGGTAACAGCATTTTCTGCTCCTTCGGCATTTAGTCATGCCGGCCACATGACCACGGAGACGCCTTTGGACAACGCTGGTTCTTCAGCTTTGAAATGGAGATGAGCACTGCCCCCTAGAGTCAGGAACAATAGCACATTTGTGCAAGAGGAACCTTTACCTTATAACCTGCTGGGTTGCTAGGAGGCCACTTTGGGTGAATTGAACCTTGGTCTAACATTGTGAAGCTTTTTGTTATTCAGGGACAAAGATAAAACTTTTAAATAAAAGGGGATATCCATCCCAGAAAACCCACACAAAGATAGATAGATAGATAGATAGATAGATAGATAGATAGATAGATAGATAGATAGATAGATAGATAGATATGGGGATGGGGATGGGGATGGGGATGGGGATGGGGATGGAGATGGAGATGGAGATGGATAGATAGATGATAGATAGATAGATAGATAGATAGATAGATAGATAGATAGATAGATAGATAGATAGATAGATAGATAGATAGATATGGGGATGGGGATGGGGATGGGGATGGGGATGGGGATGGAGATGGAGATGGAGATGGAGATGGATAGATAGATGATAGATAGATAGATAGATAGATAGATAGATAGATAGATAGATAGATATAGAGATAGATAGATAGAGAGAGAGAGAGAGAGAGAAAGAGAGAGATAGTAGATAGATAGATAGATAGATAGATAGATAGATAGATAGATAGATAGATAGATAGATAGATAGATAGAGATAGTAGATAGATAGATAGATAGATAGATAGATAGATAGATAGATAGATAGATAGATAGATAGATAGATAGATAGATAGATAGATAGATGTGTTTGTGTGTGTGTGTTTGTGTGTGAGTATATATATGTTTGTGTGTGTGTGTGTGTTTGTGTGTGTGTACATACATACATACATACATCTGGTACATACACACACACACACACATACACACACACACACAGGCAGACACTGTTTCAATGAAGTGGTCATTGTTCTCTGTTATCATATAATATTTCCATGGTTCTTGTTAAATACCACTATTTCTTCTTTATCGAAGATGGTAGTTAAATGTCCAATGTGTAAACAGGAGGAACCCATCACTCAAAAGATAATGTAGTTCATGCTTGGATGACATGAGAGACATAGCTTATGGTTAGTTGTGAACATGATTGATGGCAAACAGCTGTCTCGTTTAATGCTTTTCAACATCCAGCTACCACCAATGAAAGAAACAAAACCAAGGAAACAGCTGATTTCTTTAATGTCAGTCCTGGGTTAGTGAGGGTAGTAATCGGGGTTTGTTGATGCAGGAAGTCTTTAAAAAGCCTACAACGGATGCTTGATGCATCATGTTTTTATCTATAATCAACCATTCAAAGTCACTGTACTGAGATGGGTAACTCCATACATTTCAATAAATAGTTTGTTGATAAGCCTATCAGATAACGGGAAGGAATTAGTTGGCATGTAGGAAACCACAAGTTCTGCTTGTCATGTTGTCAACATATGTGCACCAATGAATCTAGATACCTGCAATTTTGCATTTGCACCAAAATCTTCCATAAAAAGCTTGTCTAAACTGATGTCTCCTTCCTACCCCCTCTTGATGAGTATAGTTGAAAGCAGTGGTTCTCAACCTTTACCACATACCTTTCATGGCACCGACCATGGCTACTGGCAACAAAAACTTAACTCAAGATTTAAATCATAGCATTTTTTTCAGGCCTTCTCAGACCCCCCTGTGATGACATTGTAGCTCCCCTGGAGGGTCCATGGACCACAGGTTGAGAACAACAGGTTTAAAATCTTTCGGTACCTTATTTTCAGAATTGTCTACATTCAACAGACCAGGGCTCCCCAACCTGTAGACCTTGGCCCAATACTAGTCCATAGCAGAGGTGGGTTCCTACCAGTTCAGACTGGTTTGGCCGATTAGGTAGTAATTCGGCCGGCCACATCCCTGAACTGGTTCTATCGGTGTCACCGTAGGCATCGCCATCTGGTTTTTTGCTTATGCGCAGAAGCAATTTTTTAACTTCTGTGCAAGCGTGTGTAACACGTCCCAGAGCAAACTGGCAGTAACAGAAGCCACAACCCAACCCTGGTCCATAGCCTATTTGCAACCAGGCTGTGTGAGTGGCTGACTGGTGTGTATGTGTGCAAGCACACAGTCCCACTCACATGGGCATCACAGGGGCTCATGGCCCCACTCATGTACATGTGCTTACATACACACCCATGTGCCTGCCCCTCCCACAAAGCCATCCACTCTTTCCCTGTCCCTGCTCCGGGCCATCAACCCAGAAAGGTTGGGGAACTCTGCGGTAGACAATTGTCTCGTGGATATATTTTTTTAAAATGAAAAACACCCTATTAGTTATTATTGGCATTTTTGTAAGCATGTTGGTTCTCAATTATCAACACTTCCTAAGCTTTTGAAAAATGTTAGATGGTCCTTTGGAAAAGTTACAGATGAATGTCAGTCCATTAGATGGGAGATATGATGGAGGGGGGATGTATGAACTTCCTGCTTCCCCTGACATTCCTTAAAAGGGATACCATATTTTTTAAATATATTTTTATTCTTTTTAAACAAAACAACACATACAAAACAAAGCAAGGAAGAAAAAAAAACAACTTTCCTCCATTTCATCAAGCATGTCATTTGGTTACAAGTTTTTGCGCATCAATTCTTAAGATTAAGAATAACACCACTGGTTTACATTAAACAACTGAATATTTCGCTGTCATTGAGCATTATGTGTTCAAATTACCATTAATATTTTTCATACCATATTTTTCAGAGTATAAGATGTACCGGAGTATAAGATGCACCAAGATTTTGAAGAGGCAATTTTTTTAAAAAAAAAATTCACTATGCAGACCTCTGAAAAATGGTCCGTTTTTTGTGAAAACGGGCCCATTTTTTGTCAAAAAAATGGCACGCACAGTCTTTAGGAGGCTTGTAGAGTGCCCCTGGGGACTGGAGGGGGGCAAAAATGAGCAAAACCAGCCAAAGTTTTGCTCATTTTTGCCCTTCCCAGCCCCAGAAGCACTCTAGAAGCCTCCTAAAGGCTATGCACAGCCATTATTGCAAAGGGGGTGGGGTTTCAGGAGGCTAAAAATGCTGCATTCCATGTATAAGACCCTCTTTTTTGTGGGGGGGAAGGTGTGTCTTATACTCCAATAAATATGGTAATCACAGAACTTCAAACCCATATATGACTCATGGATGAATACCAGTTTAAATAACTGATGCCAAATTATCCTTGAATATTTTGAAAGCTAAGGATATATTTAATTCAAATATCATAATTGCCTCTAATTACATTTAGGATCAATTCAAACTCATGGTTTGCTAAAGGAGATGACCCATGGAATTAACATGGATTTTTTTCCAAGGTCACAAGTCTTTAGACTTGCATCTTCTTTGGCATTACAACAAAGCATAAACATATGTGGGGGAATTCAGATTGATACATTTCAGAGAAAAACCATACCGTATGTCAGAGTTTGTTGCATAACTTCAAATCCAGAAGGAGACATAGATAACTGATGCTGAAATGTTCATTAACTTCTTTATATGTATAAGTATAGATGAATAAATGGACAATGCCAACAGGTGGTTCTTCCAAGTAAACACAAGACAGGAGAGTTACAGGCAAGTCCAAGCAGTTAGCTTCATTTCAGAAGACAAGCCCAGACAGACTGCTAGTTTACTTCTCAGAGCAGAGCTTACTTCAGCTAAGCCACTCCCAGACTTCTTATGTATGTTTCTGTTTCAATTCTCTGCACAAACTCAGATCTGTTTAAGCTTCAATTGGCTGATTTAGTTGCTATGCCTATTCAATGGCTGGCCTTGTTCCCATGTCTCTCCCAGTCATGAATATTTTAACATTGTATATATAACAGATTTCCACAGTAATATATTCCCTTCTCTCTCTCTGTGTCTTCTAGGGTCAAAATGTATTTGGACTTGATATAATTGAAACACCTGAAGGAGACAAGTGGCCCCAGTTGATAGTGCAACAAATTCTTGATAGGGAGCAGAAGGACACCTATGTGATGAAGATTAAAGTGGAGGATGGTGGAAACCCTCCGAGATCCAGCACGGCCATTCTCCAAGTCACCGTCACTGATGTGAATGACAACCGTCCGGTCTTCAAGGAGAATGAAATTGAAGTCAGCGTTCCTGAAAATGCACCTGTGGGCACCTCCGTTTCTCAACTTCATGCCACTGATGCCGACTTGGGATCCAACGCCCAGATTCACTTTTATTTTAGCAGCCAAATATCCAGCTTAGCCAAAAGGCTGTTTGCCATTGATAACATCACTGGTCTTATCACAGTCAAGGAGCCCTTGGACCGGGAGGAATCCCCAGTACACAAATTAACAGTTTTGGCAAGCGATGGCAGTTCCACACCCTCCAGGGCCACTGTAACAGTGAACGTCACAGACATTAACGATAACATCCCCTCCATAGATACACGGTACATTATCAATCCAGTCAACGGGACTGTGTTACTGTCCGAGAAAGCACCGCTCAATACTAAGATTGCCCTGATAACCGTAATGGATAAGGATGCTGATCTTAATGGCAAAGTTACTTGCTTCACAGACCACGATGTCCCCTTCAGGTTAAAACCGGTGTTTGACAATCAGTTTCTCCTTGAAACAGCTACTTTCTTAGACTACGAGGCCACCAGAGAATATGCCATCAAAATAGTGGCCTCGGATTCAGGAAAACCACCCTTGAACCAATCTGCAATGCTACTGATCAAAATCAAAGATGAAAACGACAATACCCCGGTGTTCACGCAACCCGTGATCGGGCTCTCCATTCCTGAGAATAACGCTCCTGGAACCCAGCTGACCAAGATAAGTGCTACCGATGCCGACAGCGGCCGCAATGCTGAAATCAGCTACATGCTGGGATTGGATGCTCCCCCTATTTTCAACCTGGATCGCCGTACAGGGATTCTGACAGCCGTGAGGAAGCTGGATAGAGAAAAACAAGATCGCTACTCATTCACAGTGCTGGCGAAAGATAACGGCATGCCACCTTTGCAAACCAATGCCACCGTGACTGTTTCTGTCTTGGACCAAAACGACAACAGCCCCGCTTTCACACACAATGAATACAACTTCTATGTGCCAGAAAATCTACCCATGTACGGCACTGTTGGACTGATCACTGTGACAGATGCGGACTCTGGAGAAAATGCAATAGTGACCTTGTCTATATTAAATGGCAGAGATAATTTCATTATCGATCCTCTCACTGGAGTCATAAGGCCGAATATTACTTTTGACAGGGAGCAGCAAGGATCTTATACTTTTCAGGTGAAAGCGGTGGATGGGGGCAGGCTACCACGCACCTCCACAGCTAAAGTGACTATCAATGTTGTCGATGTGAACGACAACAGGCCTGTTTTCGTCACTCCTTCCACCAACTACTCCTACGACTTGGTTCCGATGTCTGCCAGTCCTGGCTCCGTAGTGACAAAAGTGTTTGCTGTGGACAACGATACTGGGATGAACGCCGAGCTGCGTTATAGCATTATTGGTGGGAATTCGCGAGGGTTGTTTATGATTGATCAGTTAACTGGCAACGTCACCTTGAAGGAGAAAGTCATCTCAGCAGATCATGGGTTGCACAGACTGGTAATCAAAGTCAACGATTTAGGGCAGCCCGAATCTTTATACACCATAGCACTAGTGCATTTATTTGTGAATGAAACAGTCACCAACGGATCCTACGTCCAAGAGTTGGTGCGCCGAAACATGGAAACACCGGTTGGCCAAAACGTCGGGGATGGAGACATTACCCCACAAACCAATGACTATGTCAAAATCATCATTGCCATTATCGCAGGCACCATGACGGTGATACTGGTCATTTTTGTGACAGCTCTGGTACGTTGTCGCCAAACTCCTAGGCACAAAGTGGTCCAGAAAAGCAAGCAGAGCGGTGAGTGGGTTTCCCCAAATCAAGAAAACCGTCAGATCAAGAAGAAGAAGAAGAAGAAGAAGCGGTCTCCCAAAAGCCTTCTTCTAAACTTTGTGACCATTGAAGAATCTAAGCCTGATGATCCTGGCCATGAACACATCAATGGCACCTTGGACATTCCTGTAGAGCTAGAAGAACAGACTATGGGAAAATATAACTGGGCCACGACACCAACCACTTTTAAACCTGACAGCCCAGATTTAGCAAAGCACTACAAGTCTGCCACTCCGCAGCCCACGTTTCAGATTAAACCTGAGACTCCAGTACCACCGAAGAAACACCACGTCATACAGGAACTGCCTCTGGATAACACATTTGTGGTGGGTTGTGATTCCCTCTCCAAGTGTTCTTCCAGTAGCTCGGACCCCTACAGTGTCTCCGAATGCAGCTGTCAAGGAGGGTTCAAGGCTCCTGGCTCTGTCCACACCAGACAGGTAAGAACAACTTTTGCTTTACATCTTTTTTTCTTTGCTTTGTCACCCTCCCTCCTTTCTGATTTAGTTTCTTCCTTGTGTTATAAACTCTGCCCTTAGAATGTAGATAAATGATAGATGATGATAGATAGATAGATAGATAGATGATAGATAGATAGATAGATAGATAGATAGATAGATGATAGACAGGCAGGCAGGCAGGCAGGCAGGCAGGCAGGCATGCAGGCAAGCAGGCAGGCAGGCAGACAGACAGACAGACAGACACAATAGATAGATAGATAGATAGATAGATAGATAGATAGATAGATAGATAGATAGATAGATAGATAGATAGATAGATAGATACCCGTCTTTCTCTGAAAATAAGACAGGGTCTTATTTTCTTTTGACCCCCGAAATAAACACTTGGCCTTATTTTTTTGGAGGTCTTATTATTTTTGAAGTGCAGGAGGAGGTGAGCCACCTCATGGCTACTGTGTTACAATATTTTTGGGGAGGGCTTATTTGATTGCATGCAGTCAAAAGTCCAATTGGGCTTATTATCCAGGGAGGTCTTATTTTCAGGGAAACAGGATAGATGATAGATGGATGGATGGATGGATGGATGGATGGATGGATGGATGGATAGATAGATAGATAGATAGATAGATAGATAGATAGATAGATAGATAGATAGATAGATAGATAGATAGATAGATGCCCACCCATCTTTTCCCGAAAATAAGATAGGGTTTTATTTTCTTTTGACCCTCAAAATAAGCACTTGGCCTTATTTTTGGGGAGGTCTTATTATTTTTGAGGTGCACGAGGCAGCAAGTGTGGTCACCTCTTGGCTACTGTGTTGCAATATTTTTGGGGAGGGCTTATTGGACTGCATGCACTCAAAAGCCTGATTGGGCTTATTATCCGTGGAGGTCTTATTTTCAAGGAAACAGGATAGATAGATAGATAGATAGATAGATAGATAGATAGATAGATAGATAGATAGATAGATAGATAGATAGATAACTGAGAAGTAAACAGCTTGTGATTCATCAGTACTAAAAGGGAAAAAATGTAGTGACTTTTAGCTACAAGTAAAATTTGATTGCTGAATGTATGTGTTAGGGGGTAGCTCTTGTCTGCAGATGGCAGTGTGGCACTTCTTCCTTTGCATGCATAAGAGCAGTTCTGCAAAACAAAAGAGAGGTTACAGTTTACTCCAGCTAGCAAGGTATGCTTGGGAATCTAAGAAATCCAGACTTGGTGGAACTCATGAAAGCTCTTCAGGATCACATAAATTGTTCTTAAGGCTGATGGAGTCTGGAATTGGCAATTCATTTCATTGACTTGGATCAGTTCCTCCCAGGTTTCTCAGAAGCAATCCCAATTTTATTGCCCCTTCCCTGCATTATAACTTTTAGGAATTGAGTGTCATTTTCAAGAATAGACATTTACCGCTGCTGTCTAGAACCCTAAAAACTAGCCGCCTGACACAATCAATGGAAGAAAACAACCCTAAAATTAATCTTGAGTGGGGTAATCACAAATCCAGCTTTTGGAAATGAGCACAGCTGCCCATTCCTACTTTTGCCTGTGAATGGGTTAAAATTGCAGCTCTGATCTGCAAGCGAGGATAAGGAAGATGTTTGTTACTTGGTAAAGATAATGCAATAGAAGGACAGTTCTAAAATGTCCTTGTAGAAACTGAAACTGAGTTAAAAACATTCAGATATGAACTCGCATCATTGCAGGCAGATTGTCACTATTAAAAGAGCCAGAATCTCATTTTTACGAGGTGTAAATCTGTCGCTGGGGATTGGAACTTAGGTCATTCATGGGACGAGGAGTTTCTTACCTAAAACTGTTCCAGCTAGGAATTAAGGTTTTTTTTTTTTAAATTTGCTTACCTTTTTGGTTGCTTCTATCCAAGGTACCCAAATGTTGAAGGAAGTTACAACAATGGTCTTCTGAACTTTTAGAATAGGATGACTGTACTTTCACACAACTAGTTATAATCTCAGTTTTATAATGTTATAAAAGGAGTCAGTTTTATTTGTAATGCAAATGGCTGCAAACCAGCATTCTAATTGCATGGCTAAAATTTGCCTTATGCTATTAGGCTATTCTCTTAGGCATCAACGCTTAAGATGTCTCCTATAATTTGGCAACCAGGAAAATCCTAGTCCTGTACATTTTACCCTGTTTCCCTGAAAATAAGACCTCCCTGGATAATAAGCCCAATCGGGCTTTTGAGGGCATGCACTAAAATAAGCGCTCCCTGAAAATATTGCAATACGGTAGCAGCCATGAGGTGACCATGCTCGCTGCCTCCTGCACCTCAAAAATAATAAGGCCTCCACAAAAATAAGGCCAAGTGCTTATTTCGGGGGTCAAAAGAAAAGAAAACCCTGTCTTATTTTCGGGAAAACACAGTGTATAGTTGTGCTGTCCATTCTAGTTCTTGGTAGCAAAAATATACCCTATAAACTCCCCCTGCTTTTTTTAAAAAAAACCTGCTTCTCTTACACATATTTTTCATCATTCTTGACTGTTGCATTTTCCAGTAAAGCTACAACAATTGAACCAGGAACCTTTATGTTGATTCCATTGTTTTTCTTTCTATTCTTTCTCTGCGCACAATCCCCTCTTTCCCCGGGCTTTATGTCTCAATAGTAAGTAGTCTAAAAAATTCTCAAGAGGTTGAAGCACTGTCATGTTGGTGGTAATAACTTCACTTATAAAGACATACATTCTTTCTAGATTCCTTGACTTTAGAGAAGTTCAATAAAACCAAAGGCTCAGGGAAGAGATCCCTTCGGGAGGGGGGGGGGTATTTTATAATGATGTGAAAATTGTATTTACCAAACTTTGAACCTACTGTACTTTGTACAGCAGAGTGTAATGCAATAGACTGACTTATGATAAAGAAAGTAGATCTCAGGGGAAGTATATGTAGAATGAACCCATATTGGAGATGTGGTTTGTTAGGAAAAGTAATTTATTTTGCTGGCCATTGCTTTTTCCAATGAATTCTGGGAATGTGAACTATTCAGTAGAATATGCAGCAAGTACAATATTTTCAAAACATCCTAGGATGTTGAAGTTTGTGGTATATCTAATAACCTGCTAGGGCAGCTTCTGTGAATAATTGTTCTGTTGAGTGGAAACTTCTGAATCCTCCATGAACATTCAATGGTATCTTTTAGCAATAGGAGCACAACTGCTTTCCTCTCTACTTGCTCAATTGAGTTGCTATTTATCTGATAGCAAATAGTGACTGTGTTACTATTATTATTGCTTATTATTATTGCTATTATTATTGCTTATTAAAGATTATTGCTGCATTTCCCCCCCCCACACACACCGTTTTCATTTGTTTTGATTTTAAGCACATAACAACCAGTTATATTTTCATGCATAGTTGATGAGGTTTTTCAATGGATCTCATTTGTGGGGCCACTAAGGGGTGTATTATGGGAGTTTAATTGCTTATGCAACAGTAGGCAGTTCCCTGGTCTTCTGATACCCTAGTAAATTGCCAGGGAAGAGTCATGACAAAACATGTCCAAAATTAGTGAGGGAAGGATATCATCATCATCATCATCATCATCATCATCATCATCATCATCATCATCATCATCATCATCATTGTTATCCATCATCCCATCAGGTACCACATCCCAAAACTGTTGCAACTATTTTAATATTTTGAGAGTGAGATAGAAAAGCAGAAACATAATCTTGCATAGCACTAAAACTTTTGAGGGATTTGGTGGGGTTTTTGGGAAGAGTATTGATAGATACCAAACTATCACCAACCTCTAATTTATTCTGGCCAATATTTAGATTTAGGAGGTGCCCCAGGGGTGAAATTCAGCAGGTTCTGGAAAACCGGTAGCGGAAATTTTGAGTAATTTGGAGAACCAGCATATACCACCTCTGGCTGGCCCCAGAGTGGGGAGGGAATGGGGATTTTGCAGCATCCTTCTCTGGAGTGGGGAGGGAATGGAGATTTTGCAGTATCCTACCCCTGCCAGTGGTAAAAAAAAAATTGAATTTCACCACTGAGGTGCCCCCACCTCCAAAAAGAATTTCAGAGCAGGAAATAAGAGAATGCACAGTGTGCTAATTCAGCTAAACGAAGTGAGGAAAATAAGGCAGAATTTGAAATTGTAAACCAATCCCTGACCATAGACAATGAGCGATTTGCGTTCATTGCATTGGTCATTGCCCGAGGCAGATAGGACCAGGTCTCTTGGCAGCTGATATTCCATAAGCCAATATTTAAAATGATGAGGGGAGATGGGTTGGTTAAGACCAAGGCTATTCTCATGCTCTTTCTCTGTTTGCCAGCTCTGAACGTCTTCGCATCAACTGTTAAGTACCGAAGTCGTATACACAATGATGTTAAGCCAGCAAACATGGAAATATGGGCATAGCACGAGAAAAGCCCTTTGTCTTCCCTCCCTGATTGCTGAAGAATTTTATCGTCTGATCTCCAGAGGGTTTTCGAAGTGGCGTTGAACTGTTCAAGCTGCCCTGCTCAAAGGTATTCAGGGCCAGGACACTTAACAATTGGAAGGAATGCAAAGGAAAAGAAAGGGAAAACAAAAACAAAAACGAAAGACCAAGAGACTGTAGAACATTGTTCTATAATGTTGTTTTTATGCTGAAAGAAAAGGGAGGGTGGGGGAGAAGTGATACTGACCACTACTCTATGTGAATGGTTAGTAAAGTATGAGATACACCTTTCATTCTCTTCGGTTGCTTCCAGCCGCATTCTCTTTAATTGATCCATTCCCTTTAATTTATTTACGTTCACTATATCTGTGGTCCGTTCCTCCCATTCCTTATTCACATTGAAGAGAGAGAGAAAAGGAGCAATAACAAGTTATGCATATAGACTTGAAACAGACAGTGGTCCAATTCTTTATACTCCCTGCCTTTCTCGATAAAACGGATGGCTTTGTGTGTGCTTCACACTGGGGTTGGAGAAAAAAGGTTATTTATTTTTGGAATATTTTGTAGGAAGACCAAATGGTCGCTGTTCAGAGTATCCAAATCCGGAGCGGTTGGATTGTTCTTTTGTTTTGATTTACAAAACTTTAGTCTATGTGAGTTCATTTCAAGACTGGTGATCTTCTTGGCATGATGAGAGAGCACTTTCTCACCCATTCCACACATATTTGTATGAGAGGGAAAATAGACGTTTCCAATTAAAAGTTTCCAGTTAAAAGTTAATACAAGCCAAACTTTCAGGATGAGAAATTTACAATGTCGCCCACCTCCACCCCTAATCAGGAAGAGTCTGGTAGCACATTTGAATAGGTTTATAAATAAGGCATGGCCCTGGAGAGCGTATTGATTATGATCTTTCATAAACACATTGGAGACCTTGATATGATTCATGGCCTGGGTGTGTGTGTGGGGGGGGAGGGTGTCAGGAAATTAATTGGCCTGTTGATTTTGTCTGTCTGTCTCGGTTTAAGAACCAGTTTACCAACCTCCTGAGGTGGGTAAAATGAGGGCCCAGATTGTTGGGGGCAATAGGCTGACTCTGTAAACCACTTAGAGAGGGCTGTAAAAGCATTGTGAAGCAGTATATAAGTCTAAGTGCTGTTCCTATTGTCCGTCCTTCCTTCCTTCCTTCCTTCCTTCCTTCCTTCCTTCCTTCCTTCCTTCCTTCCCTTCTTTTCTCCCTCCCTCCTCATGGTTAGAATGCAGTAGAGCAGGCTAACTCTGCCCACTGCCAGGAGTTCGATCCTGATCGGCTCAAGGTTGACTCAGCCTTCCATCTTTCTAAGGTGGGTAAAATGTGGACCCAGATTGTTGGGGGCAAGAGGCTGACTCCATAAACCACTTACAGAGGGCTGTAAAAGCACTGTGAAGTGGTATATAAATCTAGGTGCTGTTGCTATTGTCCTCCCTCCCTCCCTCCCTCCCTCCCTCCCTGTGGTTAGAATGCAGTAGAGCAGGCTAATTCTGCCCACTACCAGGAGTTCGATCCTGACCGACTCAAAGTCGACTCAGCCTTCCATCCTTCCGAGGTCAGTAAAATGGGTACCCAGATTGTTAGGGGAAGTATGCTGACTCTGAAAACTGCTTAGAGAGGGCTGTAAAGCACTGTGAAGCAGTATATAAGTCTAAGTGCTATCACTATTTATCCTTGGTTAACTTTTTTTTAAAAAAAAATATTTAATGCATTGTTAACTCCTTTGAGTTACATTCAAAAGACGGACAGGAATAGATTTCAATAAAATAAATAAATAAATAATAAATAAATAAATAAATTTGTTTTCGTGAGCTGCTGCTCTCATCATGTGAAGATCCTCTGAAGGTACCATCCAATTGGTTCTGATTTTTGGATAAAATGGACACTGTTCCTCCTACAAGCACAGAAAAGATAAGATGTGGGAGGAACGTAATAATACGAACTAGACCAATGTGCTTATAAAGCAGGCTATCTACCTGACATATATTGTTAATTACTTAAGGTGAAGTTAATATTTTAAAGAGAACCTACATTGGTACAATATATGCTGAATTCCAGTTCTCAAGTAAATATAAATCATAATTTTAATGTGATGTATGGCTGTTAACAACAGAGGAAAAATGACTGTGAGAATTGCAAAATTACAGTAATGTTAAAATGGCTTCTATCTCAGTGAATTTTGAAGAAAACAATCCTACTTAATCTGTCCTTGTTGGCATAAGATGCAACAATTTCATTCTTTGTTGGTGTTTATCATATATTGAAAATGTGCACTGCTATGCCTGGTGCAGTTGTGTTAGTATGTTTCCTCGTCCCATCTTTCAGGCAATAAGAAATAGAATACTGTATACTTTATCTAACAAATCTTGCCTTTCTTATACAATTTAACGGGCAAATGCCCACATGGAAAAAATAAAAATAAAAACACCCGGGAGAAACAGACCTTCTACTTAAACAGAACTGATATTCTTCCTGTAGAATTTATTGGACAGAAATTCCTCAAACTTGTTCTTGTTTTCCTTTAAAACTAAAAGGAAAACTTCCCTTTTCCTTAAAGAGGAAAAAGGGGACATAAGGCTATTTTCATTTAAAACAACAACAACCAAACTATTACAGCTAGTCCTCAACTTATGACCGCAGTTGAACCCAAAATTGATGTTGCTAAGTGGACTTTGCCCCGTTTTACAACTTTACTAGCCATATTTGTGTTAAGCGAATTACTGCAGTTGTTAAGTAAATCTGGTTTGACTTTGCTTGTCAAGTATATTGTAAACTAGACTTCAGTGCAAATTCCCACCCGATATTGACTATTGAATTCTTCTGATGGGAAATGGTTACTTCAATCTCTGGTTTGTAAACTATAATCAATTATAGTTTGCAAAAGGGATCATAGGATTTACTGGGTCCATCATAAACCTGAGCCAGTCATCAGGATCTGAATGTAAATCACGTGACTAGGGAGATGATGCCACAGTCGGGAAAATGGTCATAAGTCACTTTTTCAGTGTCGTTGTAACTTTGAACGTTCACTAAGTGAACTGTCGTAAGTCGAGGACTACCTGTGTTCTAGGGGTGCTATTGGAAAAAAAAAATCATTACGTGGGGAAAAAGAGGACTGCACCCCTAACTGAATTCTTTGTATTTGACTGCCACAAAAGGAAGCCTGTTTTGCACATTTTGTTACTGTATGTGTACCAGGAAAGCAGAAATACACACACACACACACACAACACACAACACAAACACAGACAGAGTTTTTATTACATGTATTCTCCATGTCTTCGTCTGGAGTTGTTAGGAACTTCATGGAAGCTTCAGACAGTACAATGTATAGTCAACGCTAACTACTCTGTCGAATCCCTTTTCTTTTCCAACCCACACTGTTAAGAGTGCCTATCTTAAGCTTAATGCAGTCTACGTAGAGATGCTTCCTCAAGATCAGTTCTTCCTTAAAAAGAAAAAAAAAAATCAACTGGAAGTCCATGATGAGCATAAAAGCTTCTTATGCCCACTGGAATTCAGTACACCGGTGGTTCTCAACCTTGGTATCAGGATCTCCAGCAGGGGATGTGATGTTTCCCAGGGGTTTTGCAAAAGGCTTGAAGAAATCTTATGATTTAATTTTTTTTTGGGGGGGGATGTCCATGGTCTTTGGCCACAAAAGGTATTTAAAGGGGGGGGGGATCTACGGGAAAGAAAAGGTTGAGAATCACTTCAGTACACAATTTTCAAGGAGGATCATGAGCTTTGGTATGTCTGAATAAAAAAAAAATACTTGCACGCAATAGCCTTTATATTTAATTGAAAACTCAATATCTAATGTAACCACACTTTAAAGCCAATTTGCTGTACTCCACTTCCTCTCCTGTCCAACAGTATATTGTAAACTAGACTTTAGTGCAAATTCCCACCCAATATTGACTATTGAATTCTTCTAATGAGAAATGGTTACTTTGGCTCTCTGGTTTGTAAACTATAATAAATTATACAAAGGATACATATATATATATATTGTCATTTATCATATCGCACAACATATATTTAGAGGGGGCTATTGAGGGGAGGGAAAGAAGCAGGTAGGTTATTTAACCCGTTACAAGGAATCACATCTCTTTGGTTTCACTAGGAGTGGTTTTCTCTATAATTACCGTTTATATCTTCGTATTGAACATAGGATCCTAACTGGAAGAAACATCTGGTTGCAAGGACACACCTTTTCACATGCATACAGAAGAAAGAAACAACAGCTTTCTCTCTCTCTCCTAATTCAATGTAGATAGTTTGTTCTGGGACTTGATGTTCAATACAAGGATGATGTTTGAAACACCTTTTGCCCAGCCTGCCTGTGATGCTCCAGATGTGAGCATTTCAACTCCTAGAATTTTCAGCCATGCCCAGTTGGTCTCCGCACATCTGGACAATGCCCAGATTGGACCAGGTTCCAAGAGAGGCAGACAAATGTGTCATTCTTTGGAGTGAGATCACATGTTTTTAAGCACCAGGGAATTCCGTTCCATTTTCAAATCGGTTAGTAACGTGTTGTTTTCGCCAATGTTCTGCATGAAAATTGATGCACATTTTATTTCCAAAGTATTCTGTTGCAAAGCTTTTCCCCGCATGTACACAGTTTTCTTTAATTCACACCTGCAGTTCCCCCCCCCTTTTAACATGCACATTTTTGTATGATGATTTTTAACTGTAGAACCGCAACACGGAATTAGTGTGAAAAACTGAAGGATAATTATCTTACATTATTGCTTTGGAATGTGTAAATGAGCTGAGCTTATATTAAAAATGTAAAGTAAATGAAATTCATCCCCATGAGGATCAGGTGACGGGAGGCAATCCAAATGGGCAAGACAACAGAATATAGTATATGCTTAAAACTTTAATTTAATTACTGTGATTTTAGGAAGTGGGTAGAAAGAATAAGAAGGGCAACTGGTACGGAGCGAGAAGCACCCTCCCAATGAAGGAGAGCTCTAGGGTGGGAAATAAGGGCTTTGACTCAACTACCATTAATTTGAACTGTTGAAGTAAGTACACTGTACAGTGTATGACTGTAGGTACATTGTACAGCTCTGTCAGGCATGAAGAGTTCAAGTTGGGTAAAGGTTGTGTCGAACTCTAGAGGGAGGTGCTCATTTCTGTTTCCTAGCTGAGAAAGCCAGCATTGTCTGAAGATGCTTCCATGGTCATGTGGCCACCATAACTATACACCCAAAGCACACGGAATGCTGTTATCTTCCCACTAAAGTGGTACCTATGTATCTATTCACATTTGCAAGCTTTTGAACTGCTAAGTGGGCAGGAGCTGGAGCAAATAACGAGAGCTCATTCCATCCCACGGCTGTCGGGTCTCAAACCTGGGCTATTGGCTTTCCAGTTGACCATCTCAGCATCCTTAATCATTGATCCACTGTGCCCCCCCTCAAATTGACTACCTTATTGCAATTCTGTCTATAATACATGAATCCCAGTTCACAAACATACACACACCATCCTATCCTATGCATTTGATATCTTTGGTCTAGGGGAAAAGCTTTGCTTTAGTCTCTATCATGTTTCCTTGTGTCATTTTTTTCCCCAGTCTTTGAAAATGATTGCTTCTCTCTCCTAGGATATTATCAATCTTCTTGTCCTTGGAAAAACAACACATTCTTTTGTTCTACATCTTTATACAATATGTTCATGCAAGGGTTGAAAAGCAGGGCTTGAACCTTATCTTGTGGTACCCTAAGCAGTTCAACCCACAGTTTGATTCAGGCTGATATTTGTAGCAAAGCACAATAGCTTATTTCACAAGTTGTGTTGGGTTTTTTAAATGAAAAAAAAAAATCCAGGATTTGTATTATGTGTCAGCTGAGCCTATATTTCATATCACTTCAAGCAGCTAATGCTTCTTGGTGATCCAGGTGATGAACCTATGTATTCTACCTGGCTTTGAAGAAGATTGAGTTCAAAAAAGCTATCTTTCCAGCATTCGGCATCGCCTTGGTATTAAATCTGTGACTTTCCTTGTTGACTTGAGGATGAGAATATCACTAGAAATTTAGCTATTGGTTCTGGAACTTAAGCAGTAGTATGGAGAAGCAGACGATATATAAATCTGTTGCTAAACAGACATCCTGTCTGAAATAAATAAAAAGTTGAATAGATGTGCATCATTTTTTAAAAAAGAAGTAAGGAAGTTTGCAGTGATAGGCAAGACTAGAAAAATGTATCTAATATTTTTCACCATGTATATCCCTATATATCACCTGTCACTTTGTCAATTGTTAGGTGAAGAGACACACCTTAAGTATTGTTATATATTTTTGTCATATTTACTGACTTGGTTCTAATCAGTTGGTCTTCCCAAGAGGATTTATCAAAGCAACAGCTACTCTCTGGTACTAAAGCACAGATCACTGAAGCAGTGAAGATGCACATAGGTCAAGAGGAATATAGATTACTTTTTTTTGATCATGGAACTATCAGTCCAGAGCATGTGGCATCATGGCATCCCACAAAGTGTTCGCTTCTTACATCTTTTTTTTTTTGTACTTTTGTGAATCACAAAGAAAATCAACATTTTTTTCTTCCTTTGTGTAAGCCTTGGATTGGATGGGCCTAAAAATATTTTTGGGGAACTTTTGAGGGGATGCGGGGAGGGCAGAGTTTTTAAAATGCTTAAAAGGAAAATCTCACTGAATTGCTTTGTTAGCTTGGGGAGTCAAGGCTGAGATTTCATGATAGTTAGAACAAAGGATCAGTAGAACAACTTGTCCCCTTGAGGCTGTGAGTGCTCCAACACTGGAGATTTTAAAGAAGAGATTGGACAGCCACGTGTCTAAAATGGTATATAGGGCTGCTTGCTTGAGCAGGGTGTTGGACTAGAAGACCTCCAAGGTCCCTTCCAACTCTGTGTTACTTTTTTCTAGTATTGGCAAAACTTTCCTGGTATTAGTTCTTCACCATTCAACCCACAGGGACTGAGTGCCAAGATCAAACATGGATTGGGTGTGTCACTTAGCAGCCAGAAATATTCCACACTTTGATGTCTTCAGAAGTTAGTAGGTGGTTCAATGTCTGTCTATTGAGTGTCTGTCTATTCAGTAACCCTAAGTGGGAGCAGGACGGCATATAGATCATAGGCAGCTGGACTTCATGAGGTGTTTCCTCTTCTGGAGGCACCTTGTGCCATATCTCTAAGATGTCTCACCCCAAATGTAGCATCATGCCTTTACTTTTTAGTTGAGATGGAACCCATTTTCCCCAGTAGGCAAGTTCTAGCTGTGCAAACTGTAATTTTTGTCAATACACAATGCAGGAGATGGAGATACTCTCCCTGACCTGGAGTGGAACATTGCTTCATTTCAGAAAAGCATTTTGAAGGGGGTGGCTCAGTCAAAAACTTGTACACCAAAGCATTCCCCTGAAGATTTTTAATAATCCTAGTAAACAGCTCATCCTATCTTCTCAGAGTGGACCTTGGAGAAATCCAATTTTCTGTTTTAAACAAGGATTCGGTTTCATGCGACAGCATTCATTTTCAGAGAAATGAGCAGGTGTGGATAACTGTCTTTTGTTCTTGGGTATGGAATATTAGCAACATATGGACATTTTAGAATAGAATAGAGTAGAGTAGAGTAGAGTAGAGTAGAGTAGAGTAGAGTAGAGTAGAGTAGAGTAGAGTAGAGTAGAGTAGAATAGAATAGAATAGAACAGCAGAGTTGGAAGGGCACTTGGCAGTCTTCTAGTCCAAACCACTGCTTAGGCAGGAAACCCTACGCCACTTCAGACAAATGATTATCCAATATCTTCTTTAAAACTTCCAGTGTTGGAGAATTCACAATTTCTGGAGGCAAGCTGTTATACTGATTGATTGTTCTCACTATCAGGAAATTTCTCCTTAGTTCTAAGTTGCTTCTCTCCTTGATTAGTTTCCACCCATTGCTTCTTGTCCTGATCTCAGGTGCTTTGGAGAATAGCTAGACTCCCTCTTCTTTGTGGCAGCCCCTGAGATATTGGAAGACTGCTATCATGTCTCCCCTAGTCCTTCTTTTCATTAAACTAGACATACCCAATTCCTGCAACTGTTCTTCATATGTTTTAGCCTCCAGTCCCCTAATCCTCTTTGTTGCTCTTCTCTGCACTCTTTCTACAGTCTCCACATCTTTTTTATATCATGGTGACCAAAACTAGATGCAGGATTCCAAGTGTGGCCTTACCAAGGCATTATAAAGTGGTATTAACACTTCACGTGATAGACGTGATTCTATCCCTCTGTTTATTCCTATTGTATTTTGGTATCATTTGGAAGAACAGACTCTGCTAGTTCAGCAAGAAGCTATAAGAGCTAAACAAAGGGGCTTGCTCCACTTTTTAAGCAATGCTTTTCATCCAGATCTTGGGTTGGGGGTGGGGAGACCAATTTTGCTGATGTGGGAAAATATAGCAGGCCCTATCATTAAGCATGGGGAGCCATTCGGCTCGGATACCAAGTTTTTTTTCTCCATGACATGAATGAATTGCACTCTCTTTCTCTTAATCAGTAGACAGCACTGTGGGTCAGAAACACACAGGCAGGATTTGCTGAGTCTTTGTTGTGGCAATGATTTTTTTTTTTTTTTACTGGATTCCATCCAGAGAAGGCCAATTTTCATAGGATCGATGTAGGTCTTCCTTTTGATCACCAGAGAAGTCCTACATCAATGACATTGCCAATCTATTTTTCATGATGCAGTATATAAATTTATCGGTTCACTGACAAATGCGCGGACGAAAAAAGTGCGCTGACAAAACCACGGCAAGAAATCGCGCCCACAACAGCGCGCCGACAACAGTGCGCTGACAAAAGTGCACCTTCAACAAACAACTCGAAAACAACGTAATAACACTAAACCTAACCTAACCCTAACCCAAACCCAAACCCTAACCCTAACCCTAACCCTAACCTTAACCCTAACCCTAACCCTAACCCTAACCCTAACCCTAATCCTAATCCTAAACCTTACCTTAACCGTAATCACGCTTTTGTCAGCGCACTGTTTTGTCAGCGCGCTGTTGTGGGCGCAATTTCGCCGACGTGGTTTTCTCACCGCAGTTTTGTCGGTGCGCTTTTGACGTGCGCGCATTTGTCGGGTCAGGAATTTATCTTCACTTGGAGACTAAAAAGGCATGGAGGTCTTCAAATCTATAGCAACAGACTTTCTCGGAAACAGCAAGGCAGATGTCTATGAAAAACACATGGAAAATTTGCTTAAGTCCTATGAAGCACTTATGTCATATAAGCCAATAGGTGCAAATATGTCGTTGAAAATTCACTGCTTACACTCACATTTAGACAATTTTTTTAAAGCTGTGCGGCAGTGATTTTGATCTGCATGGAGAGATACCCCAACTATCTCTATTCCCCCTTCTCTATCCTTTTTCTTCGGTTTTTCAGCACTGAAGTCTCAAAATGGCCTCAGCCAGACCCGCTTCAGGGTTGACACACTTATCTGAAAGAGTATAGGTTCTCCTGCTTGAGCAGGGGGCTGGTCTAGAAGACCTCCAAGGTCCCTTCCAGCTCTATTCTGTTCTAATTTTGCATTCTAGAAGGAAATTCAGGAATTGTAGCCAAGTGAGGATTGCACCAAGGATGCTTACATATTGGTTTTTTTTATAGGGAGACTTAGTTAGGGAACCACTGAAGCAAAAAATCGTAACACAGTGGATGTCAACATATAAAAGAGTTTCCTTGGATATATGGCAGGAAATGTGCACACAAATCCTCTCAAATGTTATGTCTATCATATACGGCAGCCCAATTATTAAAAAGCATTTAGCAACGAAGAATGATAGATTGGTTACAGTTATTTGGCTTTGAAATACTAACTTGGCAAAGATGAATATGTGCTTAGTTGTTTACGAAATTCCAGCATCTGTCCTTACAATCCTCTTACAAGAAGGGGGAAAAAAAAGCAGTTCAGAATTAACAAATGGCAACATGGATTTTGAAAAGGAGATGGAATCCAGCAGATTATCTACCAGGGAAAGATTTGGTTTCGTTGTTTTTGTTTTCCCTCTGTTAACTGCTTTT
Source organism: Thamnophis sirtalis (assembly GCF_051295495.1). NCBI lineage: Eukaryota > Metazoa > Chordata > Lepidosauria > Squamata > Natricidae > Thamnophis > Thamnophis sirtalis. Next base: position 50,838,661 of record NW_028261393.1, on the reverse strand, counting down.
AACCTTTGTGTTAAACTGGATTCATCCTTTGCAATGTTTTAAATGCTACCGACGCTTCGGTAGCAAGAAACATTTTAAAAGGCATTGGAGAGCTTGAAGAAGAGCTAAAGATATTTTTAACTGAATTTGCAAGACAGCCAAGTGCAGTCTTAAAAACAGTGTGTGTGTGTGTGTGTGTGTGTATGTATATATGTGTGTATATATATATATATATATATATATATATATATATATATATATATATATATATATATATATATATATATATATATATACACACACACACACACACACACATACATACATACATACATACACACATACACACATATATATATATACACATACATATATATATATATATATATATATATATATATATATATATATATATACACACACACACACACACAGACAGACATACACATACACACACATACAGACATACATACACCACACAGACATACATACACATACACATATACACGTATACATACATACATATATATATATATATATATATATATATATATATATATATATATATATATATATATATATATATACACACACACACACACACACACACACACACACACACACACACACACCAGTGGTGGGTTTCAAAAAAATTTAGAACCTCTTCTGTAGGTGTGGCCTGCTTTGTGGGAGTGGCTTGACGACCATGTGACTGGGTGGGAGTGGCTTGCCAGCCATGTGACTGGGTGGGCGTGGCCAACTTGTAAAATGTGGTGAAACTCGCTTAATAATGCTCTTGCTTAGCAACCAAAATGTTGGCTCAGGAACTCTGGCATTTGAAGCACGCAAGTCTTAAAGCTGTCAAGTTACAAGACCCTGGCACCCCTACCCTTTAGAAAAAAAACCCAGCGGTGTTCAAACTTGAAAGCTTTAAGACTTGTGGACTTCAACTCCCAGAATTCCTCTTCCAGTCATGTTGGTTCAGGAACTCTGGCATTGAAGTGTGCAAGTCTTAAAGCTGTCAAGTTACAAGACCCTTGAACCCCTAACCCTTTAGAAAAAAAAACCCCAGGGGTGTTCAAACTTGACAGCTTTAAGACTTTAAGGTTTAGATAGGACTCTTAGAGGCAGGTGGGGCAAGCATGGTGCGGACAGGCAGGGGGAGGGAGCTGGAACTGTTCTAAATGGCATGGTAGATTTGTGGAACCTCTTCTATATAAGAGGTTAGAACTGGCAGGAACCCACCCCTGATAAACACACACACACACACACACACACACATACACACACAAACACTTTTACATACACACCCACAAACATGAGAGAGAGGGAGGGAGGGAGAGGGAGAGAGAGAGGTGGGGGGGGTTATATGTCCTGTTCCAAGTAAATACAATTCCTTACAATTTCTGGTGAACCTTATTTTAAAATTGATTTACTTGGACATTCCTGGGTTTGGTGATCAAAAAATATCACCTATGACTGTGTGAACAAATCTCTCCTTCCTTTCCTGTATGTGCTCCTGTTGACATTGAAATGGCTTCCAAAATATAGAATAAAAAAGCAAGGGAAAAAATCATCAGCCCACTCATGCCAGCCTGTCCCCTTGACGGTTAAAATATATTTTTTTCGGAATTGTTGCCCTACGGCAACAATAGGTGATGATGCGATTAAAATTATTTATTCAAGTAAATAGAGTGAAAATATAAACATAAGTCCTGACCACAGCCAGTTCCTTCCTCTCAGGCCCAACCAACTACATTCTTATGGTGATGATAAGCAGTTCCAAAATAGAACTGATTAAGATGATTAAGGGCCTGGAGCAGTGGTGGGTTCCTACCGGTTCGCACTAGTTCAATAGAACCCGTTCGTCAAATCTACCAAACCGGTTAGAAGAGGTTCCAGCAGTGGACCCGGAAAGCAGGCTACACCTACAGAAGAGGTTCCAAAAATTTTTGAAACCCACCACTGGCCTGGAGACTAAAACCTATGTAGAACAGTTGCAGGTATTGGGTGTGGCTACTCTAAAGAAAAGGACTACAGGGGATATGATAACTATGTTTGAGGGTCTGCCACAAGGAGGGGGGGAGGTCAACCTATTTTCCGAAGCACCAGAAAGCAAACAAGATGCAATGGATGGAAACCAATCAAGGAGAGAAGCAATCTAGAACTAAGGAGAACCTTCCTAACAGTGAGAATAATTAACCCATGGAATAGCTTGCATTCAGAAGTTGTGGATGCTCCATCACAGGATGTTTTTAAGAAGAGATTGGACAGCCATGAAATGGTATAGGTCTCCTGCTAGAGCAAGTGGTCGGATGAGAAGATCTCCAAGGTCTCTTCCAACTCCTATTATTCTATATTCCATTCCTCACTGTGACCAAGGAAACTTTCAGTAGGAACAATGCATGGAACATTAGAACATTGCAATGAATCAAATAAAATCAAATGTTCTACATCTTCATCAGCATCTTGGCATGTCTAAGCTCCTTGGCCTTAGAGAGAGGGATACAGTAAAGGAATTTGCAGCATGGACGTGCTCCAAACTTCGATGTTGCAAAATGTTCTTCTGTCCCAAAGGTGATTTTTCAAGAGACAATTGGACTTTCTGGTTTTTTTCCCTTTGAAGATGTTTTGCTTCTCATCCATTCTTCGCTTCAGAGCTGAAGAATTATCTTCCAAGAAAACCCAAGAAAGTCCAGTTGCCTCTTTAAAAAGCATCTTTGGGACAACCATGACCTGGATGATGGAGAATCTCCATAGACATTCCTTGTGAAAGGTTTCTACAGTCATCTCAAAGGGCTTTCCCCCCAAAAAAAGGACAACTGAACTTTGTTGTGTGTGTTTTATTCCTTTGAAAATATTTCACTTCTCATCCAAGAAGCTTCCTCAGTTCTTCAGATGGACCTTGGAGGTCCATTCTTCATGCATGGACATTCATTCAAAGAAGATGAGAAGTGAAACATCTTCAAATAAAAGCTAGAAAGTCCAGTTGCCTCTTGAAAATGCACCTTTAGGAGAACCGTAACCTGGATGACTCCATAATCTCTTGTTCTGACCCCCTCCTCTGTCCAGTAACGAATGCCGAGACAAGCTTAACTGGAATGTCCTTTAATAGCTAGACACCAACACCTCGGTGGCTGAAAGCCAAGCATAACAAACAGATAAGGACCTTGGCAGCAACTCAGACAAACTCAGGCAGCAATAAACACAGATAAGGCTTGGCAGCAATCCAGCCTGCCAAGCTCACAGTATTATCCTCCGACATTCAATTCCTGCGTTGACTTCTGCAAAGAGAGCCGTGTGCACAAGTAGCTTTTTATAGTCTGTAGCGGAGCCTAATGACCACCAGCTGAGTACAATCACCTCCTGTAATTGCGTAATTGTTCCTGACGCCTAGTAGCTCTTCATCCAGGAACAACTCACTACTGGTCTCCGGCTCACTCTCCCTTGTCTCCTCTCCTCTGGTCCAAGGCTCAGATGCCTCCTGGTGGCCAACCAGCCTCTCTGCGCCCAGCTCAGAGTTGGAACCCTGTCCAGGGTCCTCCACCTTCTCTAGAGCCAACTTAGAGGGCCCCTCACTGTCGGAGTCTGGTGGCAGCTGGGCCACAACAATCTCCATAGACAAAATGCTGTTCTGCACCCACCTCTATAAGGCCGAAGAGCTTAGACATGCTAAGATGCCAATGAAGATGTCGGACTTTTGATTTGACTTGATTCGTTGCCACATTTGTTCATGACTTTGACATTGCAAGAAGGTCTCAAGACTATTTCTCCTCTCGCAATTTTTCTAGTACAGAGGATCTGATGCAGATTTCTTGCTGGATTTCCTGGGCCTGAGTGAAGTTTGAATGATTGTGTTCCCCATCAAGAGCTGCACCTGTTGGCCTCTGGCCCATTTTCAATCTAAGATTACTATATGGCACTTAAAGCTGTCCGCGTTAGGAGCTGATTCAATAAATACGTATCAACAATGGTGCCTCTGTGCATTTGTGCATACAAATATTTTTAAAACTGTCCATTGCTTCCTCATAGGCAGAATCCAAAGATAATTACAATGCATCAATAAAGAAAAATGGTTTTGACTTGAGTGCCTTTATAGTCTCTGAATTGCAGTTCACACCTCTCTAGCAGTGCAAGCAATTTTTCCATTTCTTCTAATGCCTCAAAAATTATAGTCTTTTTCTCAACAATAAATCTAAATTACCATCTTCCTCCTGCCTCTGTCTTGTGCCTCTGTCCTACACATGCCTCATAAAAATCACTTCTGGAAATTTCCAGACTCGTTCAACAATGACCAGCGTAAAAGCTACAACAAATGTTGGATCTCGCTAGGGAGTTTCTGCGCACACTTTGTGCTGCACAAAGTCACACCGAAAAAGTATAGGGGGTTGGAAAACAGCATCTTTTAAGAAAGAAGCGAATGGGTCATCTGGGTGAACTTGTAAAAATAGCCAGAGACTTCTGAATTCAAATGCATACAATGACACAAAGATCAACGTTCAGTTGAAACCACAACTTTTCTTGCTCGGCTTAATGGATTGTTGTGGCCCACCAGTGGCCAGCAGAGTTGGCAGCAGATTCAGACAGTGAGGAGGTTGGGGAGGAACATGGACCAGTCCTGGAGTCTGGGGAAGGCTCTGATGAGGGCTCTGTGTCGGAGGCAGAATGGGGGTCAGAGCCATATGCCAGTTATCATCTGCCTTCAGAGTCAGACATCAGTGGGGCAGACGAACAGCTGGAGTCTGTTCCCAGTGTGCGCATGCAAAGAGTTGCCAGGTGAAGGGAACAGCTAAAGAACATGAGTCGACTTGGGAGTAAGGCCACAGGTGGACAGTGAATGGCCTCTCCCAGAGGAAATAAAAGAGGAGCGAAAGGGGAGTGGAGTTTGCAGGAGACAATTAGTTCATTTCTGCATTCTTGCCAAGTATTGTGGTGTCTGAAAGATATCAGCCTGGCCACTCTCCAAGCCTGATAAAGGTTGTTAATTGTGAACTCCCTTGAAAGACTATGAGTCGGGACTTCACTGGAGAGGAAGTCACTGTAATAATGGGTTTATCAGAACAAGGATTTGGCTTCATGCTGCTGAAGAAACCTACGTCAGAAGATGGACGATCAACCATGAGGATGCTATGACGGGCATAAGAACAAGGACCATTCTCATGAGGCACTTTTTTCCACATTGTCACTTTGAATGGTTGTGAACCAAGGACTACCTGTATCCAACCCTCTTTCCCACTTTGGAACAAGTTCAAATCAACGCCCTTCCTCAAATGGAGTGAGAGAAGTTATACGAAAATGCGACTTCCTATCGTCTACTGAAAGCCTGACGCTTTATTTTATTCTTCCTCACGGAGCAAAAGGCAGCTTGAAGCTGTACCAAATTAAGAGAGAGGTTCCTCTTCCTGATTTATGATATTTTTAATCTGCCTAATAACTTGACTGTGTCTGTCCAATGCCTTCCTGAGGCCAGCTTGTATGTCATCTTCCAGATTGATCCTGCATTTAGCTTAGGTTTCAAGGGGATAACATTCACAGCCTTTGGCAGAGTTGTTGGGGGGCGAGGGGGGGGGAGAGGTAACCAATGTTCCCGTAGTGGTGATGTACTTTGTAGGAGATAAAACACATTAAAATTTCTCATTTTTAACTTTCCTGCCAGTAACATTGGGCAGATTTTAATAAGAACTGATAGATGGTTTCCTCGGCGAAGTTAGCTATAATTAGAAGCGAGGCAACATTATTATATGTTGTGTCCGACACTTACAATTATTGTACTGTGATTTTTCCCAGCATCACCCGTTTGGTTGTAAAGTCAACTAAACAATAATTCTGTTTATTTGCATTCACAAATAAATGGGTCCATTCCTGAGGAGGAAAACCCCTTTAGGAAAACAAAATTTAAATACAGGCTGTCCAGATTGTTCAGTGACGGTTTCAACAGCACTAAAAAAAAGTGATTTATGATCATTTTTTACTGACCTTTTAGCATCCCCATGATTATGTTTAACAACTGACTCATACCTATGATGGTTGCTGTGTCCCAAGATCATGGGATCACCTTTTGTGATCTTTTGACAAGCCAAGCAGTGGTGGGATTCTTTTTTCTTTTTTTTTTTTTACTACCGGTTCTGTGGACATGGCTTGGTGGGCATGGCAGGAGAACGATACTGTAAAATCTCCATTCCCTCCCACTCCAGGGGAAGGATACTATAAAATCTCCACTCCCACCCACTCCAGGGGAAGGATATTGTAAAATCTCCATTCCCTCCCACTCCAGGGGAAGGATACTGCAAAATCTCTATTTCCACACCACTCCAGGGGAAGGATACTGTCAAATATCCACTCCCTTCCCACTCCAGGGAAGGAGACTGTAAAATCTCCATTCCCTCCCAATTCAGGGGAAGGATACTGTCACATCTCCACTCCCTCCCCACTCCAGAGGAAGGATACTGTCAAATATCCATTTCCACCCCACTCCTGGGGATAGGATACTGTAAAATCTCCATTCCCTCCCACTCCAGGGGAAGGATACTGTCAAATATCCACTCCCTCCCCACTCCAGGGAAGGAGACTGTAAAATCTCCATTCCCTCCCAATTCAGGGGAAGGATACTGTCAAATATCCACTCCCTCCCCACTCCAGGGGAAGGATACTGTAAAATCTCCATTCCCACCAACTCCAGGGGAAGGATACTGTAAAATCTCCATTCCCACCAACTCCAGGGGAAGGATACTGTAAAATCTCCACTCCCACCAACTCCAGGGGAAGGATACTGTGAAATCTCCACTCCCTCCCCACCCCAGAGGAAGGATACTGTCAAATATCCATTTCTACCCCACTCCTGGGGATAGGATACTGTAAAATCCCCATTTCCTCCTGACTCCACTAACCTGCTTTCCAGTTCTGCTCTCCTGTGCAGGGCAACAAAAGAAGACCCAGCTGATCAGCTGGGACTCCAATCAGCTGGGACTCGGGAGGCAGTAAATAGATAAGGGGCAGGGACAGCCAAGGTGGTATTTGCCGGTTTTTCGAACTGCTCAAATTTTCCGCTACCGGTTCACCAAAACTGTTCAGAATCAGCTGAATACCACTTCCAAAGTCAAGTCAATAGAGAAACCAGATTCACATAAGTAACTGGGTTACTAACTCATCAATGTAACCAATGAGGCAAGAAAGGTAGTAAAATGAGACAAAATTCACTTAATGTCTCACTAAACAACATAAATTTTGGGTTCAGTTGTGATCGTAAATTGAGGACTCCCTGTAACTTGGACTGGGGTTACTCTAGTGTGATTAACTGTCAGGAAAGGATGAGACTTGATCCCTTGTAAAAAGAAACAACTCTGATGGATTGTAACTATTTTGTTGTGTTTTCCATCTTCTTAAATCAAATACATTTTCTCCCTGGGCAAGCGGAGTGGCGGGTTGAGAATAATCCCAAATAAATCAGAGTTATGCTATAAATGTCTGTAAGGATGAACGTCCAGCACCTTTGTTTTTGTCTTATTAAGACGAAGAGTTACTGTCAAAGTTTGATGAAGTTCGAAGTGCCAAGATTGTAACAAAACACCACATATATCAATTGCATCTGGCCAAAGGAAAAAGAAAGAAAGGAAAAGGAGGGAAAACGGCTTTATTAAGACGAAACCCTGATGAAAAAAATGCCATTTAGCTTAGTTTTTTGTTTTTTTTTAGCAAGCAAATCCTGAGAGCGTAAACATCAAAGCGGTAAATTATGTTTAATGGAGTTCATTTGTGTAGACTGAACTCTGAAGAATCAATCACCCCGTGTGTGGTTTTTGTTTTTAATATGAGGGAAGCAGGTTGGCTGACCTTGGTGACAGGAAAAATAGAAAAATGTCACCCGCCTTTGTGTAGTTGTGCGGGGCATTACCGATGTTCGGATTCTGGATTCTTTATTTAGCACACAGGGGCTTAAATGTGATGATCCATGGTTCAAGTTAAGGATGAGCTGAATGCTCTCTGGGGACGTTTAATTCAAACTCAGGGCTGGGAAGCCGGGATAAAAAGGCTTCCTCAAATGGCAAATGGCATTTCCCCCCAGAAGAGCCTATGCGTAATGTTATATATGATAATATGGCATCAATCAAATGTCTTTGAGGGCATTTCTGGTGGTGGTGGGGGAAATGGTGTTTATTTATTCCGATGAATGTCACTGGGTATCTAGCCTCACATTTCTCTAGTACACTAGTTGGAGGGGATGTGTGGAGATCAGTGATGGATCAAAGCAATGGTACACATTTCAAAACAAATGAATAAACAATGAATGATAGAGATTCCGAGCCAGTTATGGCAAATGCTTAGCGAGCCCACCATTTCCCAGTGAAGGATGTGAAGGAAACCCATTTTTTTTTTCCTAAAGGGAAATGATTTACTCGAGAGAAGTCCGTGGCAGCATAGATAACTATAATCGTGAAGTCCATTACTGTTTAGAGGAGGCACACCTATATATTATGGTGGAAAGTCACATATAAATGTAAATAGAGACACCGGAATAATTGTGTAAATCATAGAATCAGCCGGCATTATATTATGCTAAACAAGCAAAGGGGAAAAAATATGGAACAAGTTATGCAGATTTCCTTTAAAAAAAACAAAAAACAAATGTAACACTGATGGAACGCATTACCATATGACTATATTTGCAGCAATAAGGATGATTCTTGAACTTTGATCATCCTATTCATTTGGGTGGGTGGATTTAGCCCCTAAAACAGGGGTGTCAAACTTGATTTCATTGAGGAACACATCAGGTTTGTGTTTGACGGCGGTGGGGGGGGAGGTGGGCATGGCCAGCTTGATGTCACTTGTTTTGGGGGCATCTGTGGTGGCCTGAGCACTCTGCCAGTGAAAATGGAGCTCGGGAGGGCCACACACCACCCTCCCGAGGTCCGTTTTCACTGGCAGGGGATTTCAGGAGGCCATCTCAGCTGTTGTGGCCCTTCAGCTGCCAGTGGAACTGGTGGCAGATTCAGAGAATGAGGAGGTTGGGGAGGAACATGGGGAGTTCTGGAGTCTGAGGAAGGGTCTGATGGATGCTCTGTGTCGGAAGCAGAGATAAAGCCAGGGCCTTCCGACATTTCACAGCCACCACTCGAGAGGAATCTGCCTTTGGAGGCAGAGATAAGGAGGGAGGAAGAACAGCAGGGGCTGTTCCAGATTCACCTATGCGCAGAGCTGTTAGGAGAGGAGAACAACTGAGGACAAGGAGTTGACTCGGGAAGAAAGGCACATGAGGATGCTGAATGACTCCTCCCTGGCTGGGGAATAAATAGAAGGAACGGGGCGTGGTGGTTGTAGGAGACAACAGTTCGGATTTCGGAAGATTTTATTCATTGTGTTTCGTGCCTCAGAGACTGCTTGCCAGAACTTGATTCACAGCTTTGCAGCTGGAAGTTCCTGGCCTGGCAATTATCTCAAGGAACTGATAAAGTCTGTTACTACAGTAAACTCTTCGAAGTATTAATAAGAACTGATGGATGGTTTCCTTTGTGAAATTAACTCTAATTAGAAGTGAGGCAACATTATTATATGATGTGTCGGACACTTAACAATTATTGTACTGTGATTTCTCCCAGCGTCACTTGTTTGGTTGTAGAGTCAACTAATTTCGACTTTTTGGTATGTGAATGCCATTAATTCACGGGAGATAATAAAGAGGGGCTTTTTAGGAGAAGGCATCTGTTTCTTGTTTCTGCTAAGGCTTCGTCAGTACAGTAGCCAAAAAGAGGGCTCGGGAAGCTGCACATGGCCCTCCTCACCTCCCTTTTTGCTGGAAGAGGCAATGTGGGACACCCCTTTGCTGTTTCTAGAGCAGCCCTATGGGCCAGATTTAAGTACCCTGTGGGCCAGATCTGGCCCATGGGCCTTGAGTTTGACACTCTTGCCCTAAAACAACAATGCCAATAGTAGCTTTTGAAGGGCCCTCAAAGATACTTCTACAAACCCCCTTGGGTTTGACCTCCAGATTCTCCATAGGTTCTTCCTAGCAGTTGATGGGTGATTCCCTCTCATAGCTTGCTTGTCCTGGTTGAGGTTCAAGACTGAAATTTCTAGGCTTGGTAGTAAAGGTTGCTCTCAACGTAGGACCACAACTGAGTCCAAAATTTCCATTGCTAAATGAGACAGTTGTTAATTGAGTTTTGTTCCATTTTATGACCTTTCTTGCCACAGTTGTTAAGTGAATCCCTCCCATTGTTGGTAGCACGATTGTCAAGGGAATCTGGCTTCCCCATTGGCTTTGCTTGTCAGAAGGTGATCCGATGACCCCGGGACACTGCAAACATCCTAAGAACGAACCGCTTGCATCCCAGTTTTGATCACATGACCATGGAATGCTCTCAATGGTCATAACTGTGAGAAACATAAGTCACTTTTTTCCAGAGCTGCCATAACTTCAAACAATCACTCAATGAATGGTTGCAAGTCAAGGACTACTTTTTTAAGATCCATCCTCAAACTGTTGTGGTGTTGATGGCTGTAAGTTTGGTTTTTTTTTTTAATGTACCATATATTTCAGCATATAAGACGCTCTGGAGTGTAAGACACACCTTAGTTTTGGGGGAGGGAAATAAGAAGAAAAAAATTCTGCCTCTGCCTGTCAGCATCCACAGTATTCAGCTGGCTTCCTGACTTGGAACACATGGTAACAAGATCAGCCAATGAATAGGCACAGCAACTAAGTCAGCCAATGAGGGCTATTTGGACTCTGAAACAGTATTTGCTGTGTGAGCAACAAGGAGACAGGAAGGAGCCTGGCTTAGCTGAGAACTGAAAGTGAAACTGCTTGCGTTTTGCTTGTATTTACTGCTACCTTGGAAAACCTGTTTTTGGTATTGTATTGTATATTATTATTATTTTGAATCCTGCTTACCTGTGTGTGCTTTCTGAATGTGAATGGTGCTGCAAAGTCTGACCAACCAGGTCAGCTTCAGAACTTATTGCAGCCCGATTCAGCACAGCTGATTGGTGGGTGGGTTGGACTGCTGGAATACCCCCCAATCAGCTGTTCCAGGCTGCAGGGATTGCCACAGATCATTGCTGCCTTCATGGCTCACATTTTTGGCCTCTGGTGGGGGGGGGGCTACATTTGGTGTATAAGATGCACCCAAATTTTCACCCTCTGTTTTTTTGGGAAAAGATGTGTCTTATACTCTGAAAAATACAGTATTTGGATAGGGCGTTTCCCACCTCTATTGTTTGAAGGAGTTGACATTGATGGACAATAATGCCCCAGGCTATATTTAACCTGATCCACTCATCTCCAATTGAATCCAAGACACTCTTGAATCCAAGTCTCATTTGGAATGAGACGGTGCTAAAAATTTAAATTCAGCAGCTTCACTACAGAGTCTCATTTGAAACAATTCTGTTCTTGTCACCGTGGAAGCATAGCAATTTTCAAGATTGTTACACGGAGACTGTGCAGAATAAATGTGGTCTTTTATTTGTTTCTCTCCTCCCCCTGTCTGAGGGTTGCTGCTTGCAATGCCTGACTTGTGTTGTGTGTAAACAGTGCAGTTTAGCAAAGGAAGTTTACCTTGGCATATTATGGAGCCAGGTGAGTTTAGGATCCTGTTAAAAGGTATCACAGTTCAAAGAGAAAAAAAAGATGTAGAACAGACTTGGTACCAAAGTTTAGATATCTATGGAGATTCTCCATCATCCAGGTCATGGTTGCCCCAAAGGTGCTTTTTTCAAGAGGCAACTGGTTTTTCTTTGAAGACATTTTGCTTCTCATCCAAGAAGCTTCTTCAGCTCTGAAGAAGTCTTCAAAGAAAAACCAGACAGTCCAGTTGCCTCTTGAAAAAAAGTACCTTTGGGATTACCAAAGTTTAGGTTAGTTTTGAGATTGCTACGACTTTTGGATGGCCTGATGGTTAAGACACCAGTCTAAAAACTGGGAGACTGGGAGTTCTAGCCCCACCTGAGGCACCAAGTCACCTTGACCTTGGATGATCTTGGACTAGTCACTCTCTTTCTCAGCCCTAAGAAGGAAGAATGGGCAAAACCACTTCTGAAATCTTGCCAAGAAAACTGATACACACACACACACACATATATAAAGAAAGGTTCTTTAGTTGATATATTGTTATTAATGAACTCTTGCTTCTGGTTAGAAGTGGCCTTCAAGAAGTATAGGCTGGCACAGGGGTCGCCAACCTTAAACACTCAAAGAGCCACAAAGTTTCTAACCGGATGTCCCCTGTTTAATTCTGGAGCCAACCAGAAGTCTGGTTCCCATAGAGTCTCCTCCTAACACGGCATCCTTTTTCCTTTGCCAACCAGAAGTCTGGTTTCCCCACCATAGAGTCTCCTCCTAGTGTGGCATCCTTTTTCCTCTGCCAACCGGCAGCAGGGAGCCGCAGTAGAGAGTTGAAAGAGCCACATGTGGCTCCAGAGCCGCGGGTTGCCGACCCCTGAGCTGGCCAATCAAAAATTAGAAAAAAAAAAGTATAGCATGTGCACAGAACCACCTCTATGATTATTGGAAGTGTAACCCTCAAAAGAGAAGCAAAGTGAAGCAATTTGGGTGCTTTGCTTCCCTCTCAGAAACGTGGGGGGCTGTGTTGTTTCTTCAAGCCGCTTTGAAGAACTGTTTCCCTCGAGTCTCCGTCAGAGTGAAATGGCCTTTTGAAGATTGGCACAGCCCTAATATTCATGAAGGGATAAGTGATGGTGGAGAGAAGAGAGAAATAGCATTTTCCCTTATCCTCTGCCAGTCTCATTAGAGCTCGGCAGATTAGCGAGAGTCCTTTTGACAGGGAATGTTGAAAAAGTCTTCTCTTTTTCTGCTGGTGGGATTGAAGGGGCCATCTGTCACCCTCAAAAGCTTTCTTACGTTTTCAACCACATCGTATCTGTCACCTTTTCATAATTAAGATGAAGTTGAAGAGTTCTGATTTAATGGAGAGGTATTCTCGCTCTGTTCAGGTTTCTTCTCCTGGCTTTTAAAATTTGGATGATGGATAGATCTGATGCATGAATCTGTAATAGCTGCACTGTGACAGCTAAATAGATGTGCTCTGGTCTTTGTTTCCTTTTGTGAAGGGAAGCCATTGCTAGCATGTGTAATGCTCCTGAATATCAAATTTAGAGAGAACTCCGAAAGACTTGGAATTAGCGGCTAGAATTTAGAAGGAGGAGGCCTACAAAAAATGCCCTCACAAAGTAGAAGAGAAATCTCAAAACTTTAGGACTGTCTTCTCACTGGAGTATTTCCTGTGGTCCCGCCTGCAGCACACAACACTTTTACTCTGCTGGATCACATACGGACTACAGCTGGTCCTCGGTTTACAGACGCAATAGAGCCCAAGACTTCTGCTGCTAAGTGAGACAGTTGTGAGGTGAGGTTTGCCCCATTTTACGACTTTTCTTGCTACAGTCAGGGGTGGGCTGCTATGGGTGTAATGTCCTCCACTTGCCACCAGTCTTTAGTCCTCGATTTACTACCGGCCGCAAGTCCTCGACATATGACCGACAGCCTGACAACCAAAGGCTCACGCCTATTGGCTAAGATGCGCCTGGCTGAAAGCGGGCTGTTTGCTGTGTTACCATTGGCTGCTCTTCTTGACAGCTCCGTATAAATAGCTGTCAAGCACAGCAAGGCGCCAAACTTTTCTGTAATTGCTTAGAGCTTGTTTTATTGACAATAGAAGCTGTTCCGTTTACCTCAGCAAGTCTGATGCTTTGTGCCTTGTGCTTCAACAATGGGTTCACCCAGATTTGGGAGAACCTGTAGCTACTGTTATGGCCAGTTCAAAGAACATCCCAATCCCACCCCTGGCTGCTTCCTTCCACCCCTCCCACTGCGCCCCTTCCAGGAGTCTCCACATGGCCCATTTTGGATGTGAGGTAAGTGCAGGTCCCACACGGAGGCTTGGGGAGGGGGAAAAATTGGTTTCTCTGAAGTTCCAGAAGGCCAGAAACGGGCCTATTTCCAGCCTCCAGAGGGCCTCCGGAGCCTGGGGAAGCAGTTTTTGCCCTCCCAGAGACTCGAGGAAAACCTCTGGGGCCTGGGGAAGACAAAAACGCCCCCCCCCCCCACCGGCCATGGTGCAGGAGGCCAACTAGGCCATGCCCAGCATGGCCACACCCACCCAACATCTGGGCAGAGAACTCCTTGGTGGCCTCCAAGCCCTCTGGCAAAATCACATTTTAGGCCCTTATGAACAGATAGGAGGGTTGGGGGCCAACCTCACATCATAAATCTAGTTCTGGAAGGCTGAGAAGAGCACTTCTGAGGTTCTGCAGAATGTTTTTCGTTTTGTTTCTTTAGCAGAGAGTCGGTGTAAATGGGCAGAGTTTGTGGATGAGAGCTTAGGAATCGATAGAAAATAATACTTCTAGCTCAGGGTTGAGGTGTTGAACTGATTAGGAATTGTAAAGTGCCATGCCAGTAGGGGGTTACTACTGGTTTGGACCAGTTCAGCCGAACCGGTAGTGGTTTGGCAGTCTGGGTCATTGGAACTGGCAGTGATCCAGGCCTGCCATGCCCCTAAACCAGTTCTCGGGTTTTTTCTTGTTTTTTCATTTCTGCGCATGCACAGAACAATTTTTATTGCACTGCGTGTGCAGCGCACCCACAAGCGACTCAGCAGTAGTGCCTGCTGGAACCCATCCCTGTACCATGCATGCCTCTGGGACAGGGGAGAAGGTGTTATCCATTTTTCTTTTACTTCCTATTTGGTTTGGGTTCATGCGTATTGCATGTAAAAAATAATAAAATTAAAAAACAAAAGCATTGCCATTGACAAAATTACCATCAGTCAATTGCAAAGGGAAGCTTTGCTTTTCAACAGCTTACATTCTGAAATAGTAACTTCAACAGCCTCAGAAAAACAGCAACTGTGTATATGAGGTCCTTGAGAAGGATTCAATAGATGATTAAAAATGCCAATCGAAACATCTGGCTGGCTGCGCAATCACTCATAATAAGTAGTGACAAACAGCAATAATAAAATTTGAAACGTAAAGGAAACCACAGTACCTGTTTAATCTACTCAGAGGCCGGAGGACAAATTATGGAAAACAGAATTACATTTATTTGTCGGTTATATTTATCTCCTGCCTTTTCTGCAGAAGCGCGAGACAATTTACATAAGAATCTGCTCTTATTTTATCCCCAGCAAAATAATTCTTTGAGGTAGCTCGGACAGAGAGAAATTGATTTATCAACCCAATCTTTCATGGCCAAGACTAGATTTAAACCTGTGTCTTCAACCCGGTATAGATACTAACTCTTATGCTGTAATCATTCTCCATTTGTGTGTATTGAACAATATGATCTTATATATTCGTTTAATTAAAAGTCCGCTTTCCATCTAGAGAAGCTTCTTCGCGATTAGATATTAGTTTTGTAAGATAGTCTTGCTCTTCCAAGAACACAACAAATCACCCCAAAGCCAAACGCAATCGGAATAAAACAAGATTTATTAAAAACCAGAGTCAGCTACAGACTATATTAATTTGGGGTCAAGCACTAGGCAAAGCCAAGTAGATGAGAAGTGTCACTATTTTTCAGAAACCAGAAGTGGCCAAACAGACTGGGACTTACAGAGAGAACCTTGCCCTTTAAAACTCCACTTTATCTTCACAAAAAAGAGAAGGAAATTAAGCTGTGGTGGTGTCAGTGCGATAACAAATCAAAATAAATACATTTCAAGGATACGCTTCATTAAGCTGCAAATTCTTTATATGAGAAAATGAAGGAAACAAGGGAAGGGGGGGGGAATCTATTGTTATTCTGTTAATGGCATTCTTCTCGTTTTATTAAAGAGAGCAGGGGGGGGGGAAGCCTTGAAAAAAACAAAACAAATGATATTTCAGTCCAGTAACTGTCATTTAACGGAAAGACTGTGGCAAGTGCCACCCTCCCCTCAGGCAGAAACCAGATGACATATCTCAGTAACTGGAGGGAAGATTTTCTTGTGATCCGTATTCCCCACAGCTCTCTCTCTCTCTCTCTCCCCCTTATTTTTTACTTTGTTGTATATTTGTTCCTTATTTTACTTAATAATTTGTCTCAAGTGAGATTCATTTTCTCTTCTGGAATCTTCTCTGACAGGGCAGTGATTACAGAAGCATTCTATTACCTTTGCAATTGGAGATTGGGTGGGAGGAAATAATTAAAGTAGAAAAAAAGGAGTGTTTTGTTTATCACAGTAAGTCATCCTTTCCTGAAATGCTGGCAGCGTTTGCAAATTGTTATCTGCTGGTTTTTTTTTCCCCCTTAAGGCAGATTCCTCTACCTATATAATACC
Organism: Thamnophis sirtalis; assembly: GCF_051295495.1. NCBI lineage: Eukaryota > Metazoa > Chordata > Lepidosauria > Squamata > Natricidae > Thamnophis > Thamnophis sirtalis. The sequence continues at coordinate 50,822,402 of NW_028261393.1, read as the reverse complement.
CCAAATTCTGTTCGGTGATCAGCATGAAGGCTATTAAATATGCTTCCTTTGCAACATGTGTTTTATTCTTCCCACCCTAACAACAAGGCAAAATGCTGCTTTATACAGTGTAGCATTCTGTCATTCGTTTCCTGCTGAGAAGTGATGATGACATTATGCTTTGAAAAATTCTAGTTTCGGTCACGGTCCTATCAATCTAGTGAACTAAAGTTCAGCACTAAATTGGTCGAGATAATAATCAGTGGAATTCAAGAGAAGTTGGGTTTAGACCATTTGTGGGAACATACGGATTTGTGGGAACATAATGAATAGGGGACGTGGTGGCTCAGTAGCAAAGACGCTGAGCTTGTCAATCAGAAAGGTCAGCAGTTTGGTGGTTCGAATCCCTAGCGCCGCATAACGGAGTGAATTTCTGTTACTTCTCCCAGCTTCTGCCAACATAGAAGTTCAAAAGCATGTAAAAAATGCAAGTAGAAAAATAGGAACCACCTTTGGTAGGAAGGTAACTGCGTTTGGTGTGCCTTCGGCCTTTAGTCCCGCTGGCCACATGACCATGGAGACGTCTTCGGACAGTGCTGGCTCTTCGGCTTTGAAATGGAGATGAGCACCGCCCCCTAGAGTCAGGAATAACTAGCACATATGTATAAGGGGAACCTTTACCTTTACTGATTCTAGGCTGATGACTTCTTTAACTCCCCCCCCCGCTCTGCCGGCCCTACTCCTACATCTATCCCCCCACTTTCCCATTACAATTCTCGGACTCATTATGCTTTATGGAATCCATCCATATGGAACCCCTCAAAATTCTTCATCTTTCCCCGAACTTTCTCATATCCTAACCTGGGTATCAGTTTGTGTTAGATTTAGGTCTTCATACAAATAACAAGCTCCAGGCTAATTGGGAACAGTGAGAAATCTATCATGGATTACAGTTAAACTTTGAAGAATGGTTTACATCCAGTTGTAACTGGTGATTCATATAATCAAACTGAATTAGTTGGAAGCTTTGATTACATAAAAAAAATGTGACTACAGATGTACAAAGGTGTATCCAAACTTCATATTATCTTGGAGGTATCTGATTTGATTTTGCATCTCAACCTGATTTGAGGAAGTAACTCAATGAAATAACCTTTGTATCATACTCCTAGCTTTACATAAACATATTAGATAAGGAGTTCTTCCTTCTCTTCTTTCCACTATTACTATTGCTACTACTACTATTATTATTATTTGTGCCTCAGTTCTACCACAATTAAGGAAACCCATCCTACATTTTTCTGTTTCTTTTAAGGTAGGTCATGTACATGATTGTACAGTGTAAAAATATCACACTGAAATGGACATAAGTCTTTTCAAAAGTTAGGAGTTCACTGAAAAACAATCATTCTGCCTACATTTGTGTCTGTATTTAATTGTTCCCCCACAACCGTGGATCCCCATTTCTGTCAGAAAGGTTATGAACAATTTTTTAGCCATGAACAAACCCCTAATCTTGCCCATCTTTGTTTTTAAAATCATCTTTAAGAATATGGATAAATCATTCTTTTCTTAAGAAAATTGTCTCTCTAGAATTTGACCTCATTGGTAATTGTGAGTTAAGGCCAGTCCCACTGCGAATAGACCAGAGGTCTGGAAACCTTTAGAAATGATCAATTGCTTTGTTGAATGTTACCAGCTTATCATGTATTTTTTTTTTAAAAAAATGTGAATGAGCTTTATGGGATTTTTGTAAGATGAGATTTCATAATACTGAATATATCTTCTTAGAGCTACCCATGAAAACATTTTCCTCTCTAATTCTACCTGTCAGGTTCCAAAAGTGAGGAATAAATCCTCAAAATCTAAAAGGGAAACTTTGGGTGAGTCATTGGCATCCTTCCCACCTTCCCTGACAGCAAACTGTAGTTAGAAGGAAGAATTCCAACCTGAAAGAGGTGGGGAAAAGATATTTTTGCAATTTTAAAGGGCCATGTAAGGTGAAAATAATCAGACACATATTTTCTCTCTTATTTCCTCTTCTGATTAAGTTTTCTGCAGTGAAGCCTGTTGAGTCCTGGATGGGTGAGCTATCTTATACCCAAAATTGGTTTGCATTTTTTGCTTCCTCCTTAAATCACTTCATTGTGTTATTGGATGTCACCCAGAGTCAACTGGCTTGGGATGGATGGCTATAGGAAAGGAAAAGAAAGGAAAAGAAAAGAAAGAAAAAGAAAAGAAAAGAAAAAGGAAGGAAAAGAAAGGAAAGAAGGAAGGAAGGAAAAGAGAAAGAGATAGAGGGAAAGGAAGAAGGAAGGCAGGAAGGGAGGGAGGGTGGAAAGAAGGAAGGAGAAAGAAAGAAAGAAAGAAAGAAGGGAAGAAAGAAGGGAAGAAAGAAGGGAAGAAAGAAGGGAAGAAAGAAGGAAAAACAAAGTAAGAAAGAGAAAGTTGAGAGAGAGAAAGGAAGGAAAAACAAAGTAAGAAAGAAAAAGTGAGAAAGGATGGAAGGAAGGAAGGAAGGAAGGAAAAGAGAGAGATAGATGGAAAGGAAGAAGGGAGGCAGGAAGAGACGGAGGGTGGAAAAAAGGAAAGGAAGAAGGAAAGAAAGAAGGAAAGAAAGAAGGAAAGAAAGAAGGAAAGAAAGAAAGGAGGAAAAACAAAGTAAATAAGAAAGAGAAAGTGAGAGAGAGAAAGGAAGGAAGGAAAAACAAGTAAGAAAGAGAAAGTGAGAGAGAGAGAGAGAGAGAGAGAAAGGAAGGAAGGAAGGAAAAAGAAAGAAAGAAAGAAAGAAAGAAAGAAAGAGAAAGTGAGAGGGAAAGGAAGGAAGGAAGGAAGGAAGGAAAAAGAAAGAAAGAAAGAGACAAAAGAGAGAGAAAGAGAGAGAGAGAAAACCAGAACGCTTGTTATGAGCTGTTGGATGGCTCTAGGAGATGCTGGTAGAGAAATGACCTTCAAAGCAATTACACTCAATCTCTCTTTTTTTTTTCTTTTTGGACAATTACGGGGAGGCAGAATGAATTACGAAAAGGCTGTTGATAAACAGGAACATAGATGTTGTGACATGACTAGATTTCTTTAAAAAAAATGAGCTTGGTGTTTTGTTTTAAGGGGGGAAAAAAGAGAGAAACTGCAGAAAGCTTATTTACAGGGCAAAGAGATGAGGTACTTAAGGTTCAGGAACACACCATCAAAAGTTTCATTGTGTTGGGCTTGGCGCGTAGTGTGAACTCTTTCCCTGTTGTGCTGTATAAACAACAGTTCAGTCAATTTAAGGTGTCTGCACTAGACATCCCACAAAATTTCATGTTCTGTTCCATTTAGGCAGATCCAGGAACAATGATTCAGGTGACAGCAGATGAGCAGCAAATTAGTTGCTCGTGTTGGTTTAATATGCATAATTAGTGATTAGTTTATGGGTAACGGGTTAACTCTTCTGGCTCATTCTAAAGTAATTAGTCTTAATTTCCTAATTGAGGTTTGTTGGTTTGTTGACCAGTTCACCCAAATAATATCAGAGAGCTGAAATGTAATCATCTCAATTAATTGTCCCAGGGACTCCTTGATGATTGAGGAATAAGACCTGTGCCATAATTTAATCCTTTAAGCACAATATCAGGAGTTTCCTAATGTTCACCACAATGCCTGTGTTGTCTCACTCGTCACCTGTTTATCGAAACACAAAGAGACTCACAAAAGGATGTAATGACACCTCGGAAGGACATCTAATAGCAGGAGACAAATATTTGAAATGTAGTTTGGGTGGTTTGAGATCATCCACCCAACCGAGGCAGATGGAGAAGCAACATTTTTCTGGGTTAACGAATGCTCCCAAGTTGACTGTATAAATAAATCATCCGGCAATATAAATAACAAAGCTTTTATGAGTAAATCTATCAACTCACCACGGATTGTTTAAATGTCAGAACTGTCCAGAACAGTGGTTATTTCCTTGATGGCAAGACTGCTTTCCTTTCACTTAGTCATAATCAATCAATGAAGTTTGAAACCTGCCCAAAAGATGATCAACTCTCACAAGCATTTCCCTCCCTCCCTCCCTTTCCTGGTTTATTTTTGACCATAGTCACAGCGACTCGAGAAAAGGCTAGACTTCAGCATGTGTCTTCATTCAATTGATCTCTGTGGAGTTTGAGCTCCACAGAATTAGTAGAGAATAGAATGGAATGGAATGGAGTGGAGTGGAGTGGAATGGCACAGAGTGGAGTAGAGTAGAGTAGAGTAGAGTAGAACAGAACAGAACAGAACAGAACAGAATTCTTTATTGCCCAAGTGTGATTGGACACACAAGGAATTTGTCTTTGGTGCATAAGCTCTCAGTGTTCATAAAAGAAAAGATACATTTATCAAGAATCCTAAGGTGCAACTTAATAATAGTCATAGGGTACAAATAAGCAGTCAAATCATATTAGGAAACAATCAATATAAATCCTAAGGATACAAGCAACAAAATTACAGTCATACAGTCATAAGTGACTATAAGGAGATGGGTGATAGTTATTGAGAAGCAACGTTTCCTGCTCTAAGCTTCTTTTACCTCTCCAAAGTGAGGTCCAAGGAGCAGATTTTTTCTAGCTGATGTAACAATTGGATCCTATTCTGGTAGAAGAAGCAGTCCTGTAGTGCCAAAGCCTTAAAGCTTTTTAAGTCAAAAGGACCTAAAATGACCTTTGCATCATTGCACCATTGCACTTTGCCAATTGCATATTGCATTAAAATTACTACTTTGGATCTCTTGAAGAATAAACCAGTGATACTTATTGATATCCTCCTGACCCTCACTTAAACAAACAAACAAACCAGGGGTGGGTTCCTGGCAGTTCTAACCTCTTCTATAGAAGAGGTTTCACAAATCTAACGTGCCATTTAGAACCGGTTCCAGCTCCCTCCCTCCACCCGTCTGCACATCATCAAGATGAAGAGCGAGAGGAGGAATTCTGGAAGTTGAAGTCCACAAGTCTTAAAGCTGTCCAGTTTGAACACCCCTGTTTTTTTTAAAGTGTTAGGGGTGCAATGGTCTTGTAAGTTGACAGCTTTAAGACTTGCATGCTTCACTGCCAGAGTTCCTGAGCCAACATGACTGGAGGAGGAATTCTGGGAGTTGAAGTCCATAAGTCTTAAAGCTGTCAAGTTTGAACACCCCTGGGTTTTTTTTTTCTAAAGGGTTAAAGGTGCAATGGTCTTGTAACTTGACAGCATTAAGACTTGCGTGCTTCAAATGCCAGCATTTCTGAGCCAACATTTTGGTTGCTAAGCAAGAGCATTATTAAGTGAGTTTCACCACATTTTACAAGTTGGCCACGCCCACCCAGTCACACAACTGGCAAGCCACTCCCACCCAGTCACATGGTCGGCAAGCCACTCCCACAAAGCAGGCCACACCTATAGAAGAGGTTCTAAAAAAATTTGAAACCCACCACCGAAACAAACATATATATATATATATATATATATATATATATATATATATATATATATATATATATATATATATATATATATATATATATATATATATATATATATATATATATATATATATATATATATATATATATATATATATATATATATCAGTTGCTTCTCATCTTCATTGAATGAATGTCCATGAATGAAGAATGAACTCCCATCCAAGAAGCTTCTTCAGCTAAAAGAATGCAAATGTCCAGCTGTCTGCAAGGAGTATAAATCCTTCCATTTCCCATCATCCAGTCAGTTGTAGAGATCAATTTGATTCTGCCCTTTGGAACGAACTCCCTGCAGAGATTCGGACCCTCACCTCTCTCCCTGCTTTCCGAAAAGCCGTTAAAACCTGGCTGTGTCGGCAGGCCTGGGGTTGATGAGTTCCCTTCCCCTCTCGACAGGTGTGGTTGTTGGTCATTTTAAATGTCTATTTTGTACTTGTATGTTTCCCTTGCCCGTGTAAGTTGTTCGCCGCCCTGAGTCCCTTTTTGGGAATAGGGCGGCATATAAATAAAATAAAACTTAAACTTAACTTAAACTTAATAACTGCAGCTAGATTGTTGGTGGCGCAATACTGGAAGAAGGAAGATTTGCCTACTATCCAAGAATGGACATTGAAAGTAACAAACCTAGCCGAGATGGCTAAAATATCTGCATATCTTAAGGATCATTCAAACGAGAGATATAAACGAGACTGGAAAAGATGGATTGATTATATTCAAAATAAATATGGGACTAAGAAATTTCAGATAGCTTATGATTAAGACCAGGAATGATATAAACTGTCTAAGGTTAGCCTAGCAAGGAGGAGCTAAAGCTCAATTGAAAGACGTTATTAACTTTTTATTTTTTTTCTAAATATATTTTAGAAAGATTTTTTTTTTGTTAAAGACTTATACCTTGTATAGGTTCTGGGAAGTCGGGGGGGGGAGGTTGGGGGGGTCTAGGGGTAGGGCGGGGAGGAGGGAAGTAAATATTTGTAACCAAATTAGACTTGGGGGGGAGTTGGGTTTAAAAGCACTATGATTATACATGTATACTGTTTATTTTTATTTTTTAAAACAAAGAAGGAGCAAGACATGTTATGTATATTGAAATCGAATTATAAATACCATCAACACAAAATGAAGCTTGCTCAGAAGCTGAAATACACAAAGTGAATGAGAGGAAGAGTGGGAAGCAGAGGAGAGAAGTAAGGTAGGAAGAGAGGGGTAGGAAGAGAGGGCAGGGGGGGGGAAGACGAGGAGAATAAGGAGGAGTGGAAAGGTGAGAGAGGAGAAGGAGAAAGTAAGGGGAAGTAGAGTAGAAAGGGATGATGGAGGGAAGAAAGGAGGTAGGGAGGGGGAGGAGAGAGGGAGAAGAAAGTGTTGGATAAGGTACAAATATGGTGTATGGAGAGCAGAAGAGCCTATAATTGTGTTTTTTTGGGGGGGTGGGGGAGCTGATGGTAAAATGAATTGATGTAAATATTTAACAATATAACACGATATTGGCTATGTAATAGTATACATGTGATTATATGTTATGAAAATGGAAAATAAAAAGTTTTCATGGAGAAAAAAAAAAGAAGCTTCTTGGATGAGAAGCAAAAAGTCTTCAAAGAAAAAAATAAAACAGAAAGTCCAGTTGCCCCTTGAAAAAAGCACCTTTGGGATATCTCGCACTTGTTGTTAAGGTAGTGCCAAGTTTAATATTCTTAAATACTTACGCCTAATTTTTTTTTCTTTCTGCACACATTCTTCATCCCCATCTTTATAACAAAAAGAGCCAAAATGCGGCCTGCAGAGAGAGAGAGAGAGAGAGAGAGAGAGAGAGAGAGAGAGAGAGAGAGAGAGAGAGAGAGAGAGAGAGAGAGAGAGAGAGAGAGAGAGAGAGAGAGAGAGAGAGAGAGAAAATATTCACCAGTTGTTGATTTTTGTAGAAAATAAAAAAAGAACTTTGATGCACAGGAAATGTAAACTTGCTAGGACGAAGCTCATTTGGTCTTAAAGCATTTTGTGCCAGTCACTAGCAAAAGTTCAGAGTGACTTCTTTACCAAGACTCAGATGATGGAAGTTTTTCTTTTTTTTTTAACTTTTCAACTGCAGTAATAGATCATTCGGGTTCTTTTCATCCTTTGCAAAATAAGTGTAAAAGTAACACTAATTAAAAGTGTTTCCTACTGAATAATCCCATGCGCATCTCCCTCCAACATTTAGCTTAGAGGGCCTTGCAATGACAAAGCACCACCGCTCGCCCAAACCCATTCCATTCCTTTTAAGTTAATTTCATTAGTTGGACTTCTCTTCGACTGGATGGGACTGCTCTGATTTTCTTCCAGAGTACATTAGAGCACAGAACGATTAACAGAGCATTAGCAGTAACCACAGCTTGGGAACAATGCGACGAAGCCTCAGGGCATTGCACAAGTTCCAGGGTAATTTGGAGATGTTCAGTGCAATGGAGTATAAAATCGAGATGGTCTGGTTTGGATTGGAGGCATTTTCTTGGGGATCCCAGCCAAATCTTTTTGATATGTGAAACAATTCAAGCTGATAGTTTGCCTTTTATACACATTAACATTAACATATTAATACACATATTTGATTTACTGGTCAGAAATACAATACAATACAATATAATAGCAGAGTTGGAAGGTACCTTGGAGGTCTTCTAGCCCAACCCACTGCTCAAGCAAGAGACTTTATACCATTTCAAACAAACGGTTATCCAACAACATCTTAAACCCTCCAGAGATTGAGCATCCACAATTTCTGAAGGCAAGCCATTCTACTGAATAATTGTTCTCTTTGCCAGGAAATTTCTTTTTATTTCTAGGTTGGTTTTCACTTTGATAAGTTTCTAGCCATTGCTTCTTTATATCTGGTTAGAATAACAGAGTTGGAAGGGACTTTGGAGGTCTTCTAGTCCAACTCCCTGCTCAGGCAGGAAACCCTGTACCATTTCAGACAAATGGTTGTCCAATCTCTTCTTTAAAAACTTCCAGTGTTGGGACATTTACAACTTCTGGAGGTAAGTTGTTCCACTGATTAATTGTTCTGACTGTCAGGAAATTTCTACTTAGTTCTAAGTTGTTTCTCTCCTTGATAGGTTTCCACCCATTGCTTCTTGTTCTACCCTCAGGTGCCTTGGAGAATAGTTTGACTCCCTCTTCTTTGTGTCTACCCCTGAGATATTGGAAGTCTCCTATCATGTCTCTCCTGGTCCTCCTTTTCATCAAACTAGACATACCCACTTCCTGCAACTGTTCTTCATATGTTTTAGTCTCCAGTCCCCTAATCATCTTTGTTGCTCTTCTCTGCACTCTTTCTAGAGTCTCCACATCTTTTTTACATCGTGACAACCAAAACTGGATGCCGTATTCCAAGTGTGGCCTTACCAAGGCGTTATAAAGTGGTATTAACACTTCACGTGATCTTGATTCTATCCCTCTATTTATGCAGCCTAGAACTGTGTTGGCTTTTTTTGGCAGCTGCTGCACACAGCTGGCTCATATTCTTGTCCTGCCTTTTGGTGCTATGAAGAATAGGTTGTGGCAACCTCTTAGATGCTGGAACACTGCTATTATACTGTCACTGCTATCATTAAATATTGTACATACATAAAATTCCATGTGATAAATAGGGTCTTTCCTTTCCTTCTTTATTTTTTTTAGCAAAGGACAACGCATACTCTTTCTTTCTTCTGTAGACAGCCATTTAAAAGTTTTGCAAAACAATATCAGAGGAGGAGGTGATGGAGAAGGACCAAAACAGCTTAAACAAAACTCAAATCAAATGATCGGCTGCTTTTTATTTAATGGAACCTATGAGGCCAAAATGCAAAACTACCTTGTAATATCGGAATGGAAGTTAGTAAGAGGGAGTAAAAAATTCTATTTACCTTTGTGTGTATGTATATCTACATGTACATGTACATATATATGTATTTGTATATAAACTGGATACCCATGCTTTGTGATGAAACTATGTGATCGGGCAATGCAAGAGAAATCTGGTTCACTCCAGTTCAATCCGTTAGCTCAAGGGTGATCGGTCATTGAAACACATGAAGGAATATCACTCCCGCTGCTTGAGACTGGAAGCAGTTCCATAGGTGGAAGCCGTAGACATTTTGGTGAGGTACCGACATTTAGTACTGTAAGGAGCCTCAGACCGCTCCTGAGTGAAGGACTGAAATGTCTGCCAGTTTGAACTGAGGTAATGGAATGTGAGGCAACTGGCAGTTATAACAGAGTTCTTTTCAGGTGGGGAGGGGGAGTAGAACTCCTTAGCATCAGAGTGTGTCAGTTACTGTATAAGAAATACTAATGATCTGATGGTCATTTCAAAAAATCCTTTCTTAGTGAGCACCTAAAGCCAAGAGGAACATACGTGCCAAATTTCAAGTTTATATACTGTATATATATATATATATATATATATATATATATATATATATATATATATATATATATATATATATATATATATATATATATATATATATATATATATATATATATATATATATATATATATATATATATATATATATATATATATATATATATATAGAAAGAATCTTAGCCAGGAAAATATGGAGAGTGAAGAAAGAAAAAAAACTGTCAGACACTGATTAAAATAACTCCTCCATATACCCTCTGGGGGTGGAAAACATCCACCTGGAATAAAAAGAATTTGATTAGATGTATCATGTGTTAAGGTAGCCAGCAGGCAGATTTCACACTGTTAAGGAACTATTTAACAAGACGTAGGTTTGTGTGTGGGTACATGGGTGTATATGTTTAAAATGTTCATCTTATGTCTTTCCCTATCCTTTTTTGAACTGGGCCCCCCTCCCCTCCCTTTTTAGTGTCTGTTCTGCATCGTTTACACATATAGGACAAATATTTTCAGACTTTTTAACCAATTTCATTGTATACATGATGTACAGTGACAATATTACTTTGGCGTGTGTATTGAAAAGCTACAGCTCTCCATTTCTTAATTATTTCTACTCGCTGACTTCTATGCAGATAGTCCTCCATTTATAATAGTTTATTCAGTGACCGTTCAAAGTTACAATGGCTTGAAGGCCAAACAAGGAATAATGGATGTAAACTGAACAAGGAGAGATTCGATCCGGAAATAAGGTGGAATTTTCTGACAGTGAGGACAATCAACCAATGGAACAGAAGTTGCCTTTGGAAGTTGTGGGAGCTTCATCCCTGGAAGCTTTCAAGAAGAGACTGAAACTGCCCTCTGTCAGAAATGATGCTTGGGCAGGGGGTTGGACTAGATGACCTACAAGCTCCCTTCCAACTCTGTTCATTTGTAAAACACTTAATGACGATTGCAGAACCTCTGTGGTCACGTGGACAAAATTCAGACATTTGTCAACTGATTCTCATTTATGATGGTCGTAGTGTCCCAAAGTCACGTGATCCCTTTTTACGACCTTTTGACAAGCAAAGTTAGTGGGGAATCCAGATTCTGTATTACTAACTGAACAACTGCGGTGACTCACTTAACGATGGTGAGAAAGGTCGTAAAAAGGGGCAAAACTCACAACTACCTCTCTTAGCAACGGAAATTTTGGGGCTCCATTAAGGGTCGTAAGTGGAAGACTCCCTGTCTTGAGGTCTGATCCTGTATCCCTGATTTTAAGGGGTTCCTGATCCTTCTCCTCCCAATGTATGTCTCGCTCCTATCCGGGCGAAGTCAGAAGCGTGATGGCCTCTGCTTGTTCTGATTCAAAATCAGAGTGAGAGTAAGGAATCTGGCAGAGAGAGATGAAAAAAAAAAAACTAAGATCAGGAGGATGTATAACTGTGACTTACTCGAAGTAGCAATAGACTTATAAGAGCTGGGGTGGCGCAGTGGTTAGAATGCAGTACTGCAGGCTACTTCTGCTGACTGCTGGCTGCCAGCAATTTGGCAGTTCAAATCTCACCAGGCTCAAGGTTGACTCAGCCTTCCATCCTTCCAAGGTGGGTAAAATGAGGAGCCAGATTGTTGGGGGAAAGAGGCTGACTCTGTAAACCGCTTAGAGAGGGCTGTAAAGCACTCTGAAGCGGTAGATAAGTCTAAATGCTGTTGTTAAATACTGCTCCATAATGCTTTACAGCTCTCTCTAAGCAGTTTACAGAGTCAGCCTATTGCCCCCAAAAATCTGGGTTCACATTTTACTGACCTTGGTAGGATGGAAGGCTGAGTAGGGTGATTACTAACATTGCCAACTTTTTACGTTTTTATGTTTGCAGACAATTGATGAGGGTGAAATTGATGGAATTGGCGATCTTTAGCTCTGGGTGTTTTCATCTCCCTCTTTCTCACACACACACAGAACAATTTGCATACTGGCAGATATCTATCAGTTGATTGTTTAATAAATATATCTCAGTCGGTTTCTTCTTTTCAGAGACATGAAATAGCCCAATCAGAATATTCTCTCATATGCAAAAATCCAACTCGCTTATGGTTCACACTGAAGTCCTCGTATTTTTCTCCTTCTAGGCATTATCGTTGCTAGTATTATAATTTTCTTCTATCAAAGAGTGTTTTAATTAAATTATAATTAGGAAGCAAATGCATACGATGCATATTTTTTCCTGAAAGGAAATATGAAAGACCCAGATGTTGTTGATTTTTTTAATGAATACAGGGAAGTTTTAATTTCCCCATACTTAGAAGAGATCATTTGATTTATGATGTATGATTCCTTAATTGATGGGCTCTATTTCTAAAGCTGTACCTGCGAGAAGAGAGATTCACGGAAATATGCATCTCAAACTCCTCCTTTTGAATTTTAATTTCTAAAAAATGAAATATTCTGGTCTTTAATTAGTGAAGATACGATGCTCCCCAATATTTGGTGTTGTCATGTGGAAATAATCTTGGGAAACAAGAAGAAGGAATGTTACTTAGGGAGCAATGAGATAAAAGAGTGTGGAAACCCACAGTTGAATAACAAGCAGAGAAAGAAACTTAGAAAGGATTCACCTCAGCAGTGGGATCAGAGGTGGGTTCCTACCAGTTCGCACCTATTCGGTAGAACCGGTTCATCAAATCTACTGAACTGGTTAGAAGAGGTTCCAACAGTGGACCAGTGAAAGCAGGCCACACCTACAGAAGAGGTTCCAAAAATTTTTGAAACCCACCACTGGTCCTTGGATGTGATTATTCTACACTATCATGCTCATATTTATAAAACTCAGTGCCTCTGTGAAAGGTAAGGATGACTACTGCATTTGTGGTGCAATCAGAACATTGCGTGTGTTGAAGTTGTTTTAACGCAAACCAAAGATGCCTTTTATAAAACAAGTTTACATCATATTCTTATGCATGCCAGTGCTGTGTGTGAGGTGATTTAAGGTGGTTCTGACAAGTGTCGTCGGCATCTTCATATCCGGTCACATGGGTGGCAAGCCACTCCCATCCGGTCACATGGGTGGCAAGCCACTCCCACAAAGGAGGCCACACCCACAGAGTAGGTTCGAACAATTTTTGAAACCCACCACTGGGTGGGATTCACTTACCTTCCCTACCAGCTCACAAATGTGAGCACACGTGCAAGAAACAATGGATGGAAACTAATCAAGGAGAGAAGCAACCTGCAATTAAGGAGAACTTTCCTAACAGTGAGGACAATTCATCAGTGGAACAGCTTGCCTTCAGAAGTTGTGGCTGCTTCATCACTGGAGACTTTTTTAAGAAGAAAGACTGGACAGTCACTTGTCTGGAATAGGATAGGGCCTCCTGCTTGAGCAGGGGGCTGGACTAGAAGACCTCCAAGGTCCCCTCCAGCTCTATTCTGATTGGTTTATGTTTGCCCCTCTATTGTTCTACCTAGCCAGTTTGGGGAGTTGTGAAGTTTTGTTTTATTTTCACTCCTGATCAAAAAGGAAGAGAAAACACCCTTTCAAAGAGTGAAATCAATGCTACCAACCCTGTATATAGGATTTAGTTTACTTTTAAGTTAAAATATTTTTTGGGGGAGGGGGGGGAGATTACTATTTCAATCAATCAAAACACCTACACACACACACACACACACACACACACACCGATTTTGCCCCTTTGCTTTAAACAGCAAAATCTTTTAGGCTAGCTCAGATAACTACAGTTTATGCTAAGGCAAAATAATTATCTTGAATGGGTAAGTAAGCAGCCACATATATTAGCAGCGTATCAAAACCATTTTTTTTTAAAAAAACTTTAATGAAATTAATTAACAGAAGAACCCCCAAATGTTGATGGGGGGGATACTGACCCCCTTTCCTCCTCATCTAAATTTACAAGACAAATGGAAGCTACTCTCTACACAAGAGTTAAATGTTTAATCCTCCAGTTTAAAAAAAGTAGCTTTGAAAAGGGTTTAAGTAAATATATATGTCTCTTTTTTTTTTTTTTTTGTTTAAATATTTTATTCAATTTTCACATTCCATTTGCAATCATTTATATACAGGGTATTTACTATAAGAAAAGGAAAAAAAGAAAAGAAAAAGGGAATAAAACGAACAAGTAAAAAGGAAACACAACTCATCATTCACAACCCCACCTAACCCTTGCGTCCTCCATACACCCCATCTACCCCCTCCAACTTTCCTTTCTCCCTCTAACACTCCCCTCCTACTTCCCTTTCCCCTCAAGCCTTCCTTCTCCCCTTACTCCCCAGACACCCTCCTTACATTCCCCTTACTCCTTACATTCCCCTTACTCCTTCCTTACTCCTCCCTCTTCCTTCCCTCTACCTCCCTCCTTGGTGTATGCCTTTATTCGAGTGTTGTTTGATCTGATAAAAGTAAAGTGAACCAAGGAAAATAATAATAATAAAAAAATAAAAAAATAAAAAGGAACCACCGTATATAAATACATTCTTGTTCTTATTAAAACTATATTAACACCCCCCCACCCCACCCCCCACAATCCCCATCCCTAATCCTCCCGACTTCCCAGGGCCCACACCTGGCACTACCTTCTATCTAAGATGTCTTGTATACATATGGATTAAAAAATAAAAGTAATATATCAAAAAAAAAAAAAAAGAAAAGAAAAGCAGAGAAAGAAAAAAAAGGAAAAAAAAGAAAAGAGAAAAAAGAAAAAAAGAAACCACTCTTTGTGTTGAACTCAGCCCCCCATCTTTATCTATGCTTAAATAGTATAAATCATTCTATCTATATTTTATTCTCATCTCTTACTTCTTTGCTATTTACCCCGACCTTCTGTAGACTCTCCCGTTCCCTTCCTAAACCTCATGATCCCTTCCAGTAAGATTTAAGCAGCGTAGTTTATGCCATATATTCAAATATAACTTTACAGACAAGTAATCAAACTTTCCCATCTAGTAAAATTTAAACAACTTAAATAATCTTTCTTTACCCCTTTTTCAAACAGTAATTCAAAATAATCTAACCCGATTTCCCCTTCTTAGTAAAGTTAAGCAGCGTAGATCAGATATTACTTTACACAGGAATCAATTTCTGTCTTAAGATAATTCCAACCGACTTCCCCTTCTAATAGAATTTAAATAACTTAGTTCATTCCACATGTATTTTACCCTCATCCCCCACTTGTCTGATATTTACCACTATCAAATTTATACTACCATTTGTTTAAAATATAACTCAGAGCGATTTGTAGCATGAATCATTCCACATATTCCAATAATACTTTCAGCAAAATTCAGTTAACCTTCTATTTTAAGGTAGTCGCTTCTAACAAAGTTTAAACAACATAAATCATTCCACATTCTTTTTACAGTTATCTTAAGATAATCCCAAGCGGCTTCCTGTTCTAATAAGCTTTAAACAACGTAAATTTTGCCCTCATCCCTTGCTTGTCTAATATTTATCACAAATAACGTAGTACTACCATTTGTTTAAAATATAACTCAGAGCGATTTGTAGCATGAATCATTCCACATATTCCAATAATACTTTCAGCAAGATTCAGTTAACCTTCTATTTTAAGGTAGTCGCTTCTAACAAAGTTTAAACAACATAAATCATTCCACATTCTTTTTACAGTTATCTTAAGATAATCCCAAGCGGCTTCCTGTTCTAATAAGCTTTAAACAACATAAATTTTGCCCTCATCCCTTGCTTGTCTGATATTTACCACAAATAACGTAGTTCATTCCACATGCATTTTACCCTCATCTCTTGCTTGTCTAATATTTACCACTATCAAATTTATACTAGCGTTTATTTGAAAAATAACTCAGAACTATTACAACCAACTTTCCCTTCAAATAAAAGTTAAATAGCATGGATCATATTCAAATAATGCTTTCAGCAAGAGTCAGTTAACCTTCTATTTTAAAATAGTCCCATCTAACAAAGTTTAAACAACATAAATCATTCCGCATTCTTTTAACCACTATCAGATTTATGCTAACGTTACTTTAGAATCTAAGTAGTTTCACCCAGCTTTCCCTTCTGAAAAAAATTAGTCCACTTTTTCTACCGGAGAGAGGTCTCAAACCCCCATTCAGTCCTCAGCTTTAGGAAGTCTTTTGAAGTATCTAAATTCTCGATCTGCGTTCTTCTGCTTCTCCGAGGGAGGAGGGGCTACCCCCTCCATCTTGCAGCCGCATGGCCAGCCGTTTGCTTTCTCCTTCCGCTTGTCTCTCCTCTCTTCCAAGCGCGTCAGGAAGTCCCGCCTTCAGAATCCTACAATAGAAATCTTGAGCCTCCGAAACAGAGTTGAGACGAAATCTTTGATTCTCAAATGTAACCGTGATGCCGGCAGGGGCCTCCCATCTGTATCGAATCTGTTGACTCCTAAGCTCTTTAGTTAAAAAGGCGTAGTCCCTTCTTGCTCTCAACATTTGGAAAGGTATATCTTTGAAGACAATCACGTCCTGGTCATCAACTCGGAGACTGTTATTATAAAACTTTTGCACAATCGCGTTTCTAGATTCTTTTGTAGAGAAATGTATAATTATGTCCCTCGGGAGCTGTCGCTGTTCCGCTATCAATGAATTCTGGCGATAGATTTTCCGAATCTGCCAATCAAAATTAAGTCCCGGGCTTCCCAGCGCATGGCTGAAGGCTTCAGCAAATGTCTGTTTCAAATTCTCTTGCTCCTTTTCACGGAATCCTCTGACTCTTATTGAAAATGCCTTCCTATCAAAATTTAGCGTCATAAGCTGTTCTTCGTTATTTCTAATTTTTTCTTGTAAAATTTGAATATTGGTAGTCAAATCAAAATTAGCCTTCTCCAGACTTTCCAATTTGTTCTCTATTTCAGCAGAGTAATCTGACAGGGCAGACACGGCTGCAAACGTATTCGCCTTCATTTGATTAACTTTAGATTTTAGATCATCATAAAGTTGCAATACAAATTCCTTAAGTTCTTGCTTAAGGGCATTAAATATTTTAAAGAGATATTCCTGTGTTAAAACTTCTCCAGTAGAGGGCGTAGGAGACAAAGGCTGTGTTTCCAAAAAAGATTGTTTAAATTCTTTAGACACATTTGTAGCAAGACGTTTCTTTGATCTCGGTGCCATAATAGATAAACAAGTAAGCAGCGCTTCGCTCCCCTCTATTTCCAAAGAAAAAGAGTTTATTTTGTTAAGGAGCGGTCTGCAGGAAGATAAGCCCAGCTAAGTACATCCAGTAATCATCCACGGAGAGAAATCGCCATTTTGAAGTCTATTTAAACAAAGAAGTCTTTAAGACAAATGGTGCTGGTATTTAAGATAGTAATAAAAGCATAAATCTCACAGGGGTGGTACCCTCCCGTATCAGCTCTAGCTTGAAAAAAAACTTTGTTTTGTCCTGGGGGGGGCTAGCCTGTCTGGGGCTGCCAAAAAAAAAAGGCAGCTGAGAAGAACTGGCCGGAGATAAAGGCTCCGCTTCGGCTGGATCTAATCTCTTCCACAGCCAAAAAAAAAGAAAAAGGCTGTGGCTTACGAATAGACCCTAACCTACGGAGCTACCTCCCTGCCCCTTTCTTAGCCAAAAAGGGGTGCTATCTATGATCTTATTTAGATATACAGACCAGATCTCTGAGGAGCTCGGTGGAGCCCTCCTCGGCAACAGGCCACGCCCACAGGAAGTCCAATATATATGTCTCTTTTGAGAGCATTTAATGCGCCTTTCCTCATTCATTAACTCCCAATCTATAACCTCAGTAAAAACGAGATGCAGATCTTTAAATGTGAAGAAGAGTTAGTGGCTTTTCCCCGCCATCCTCTTCAAATTCCACAGTGGCATCTCAGATACTGATTGAAAGATGGATTTATTTTCAGAATCCTTTCCAACTCCCCCTCCCCCCATGTTGTCTCCTAAAGAAGATTTCCTTAGCCAAATCTACTATCCTTTCCTTTGTCCCCTAAAATCTATACTTGTTTAGAAATCACAAATGCTTCCACTGACATCTTAATTACTACAATCCAGGCTGAAAACCTTAATTTACTTGCCAAACAAAAGATTTTAAAAACAAAGAGGGGAAAAAAAAAATAACAATAAGGTGCCTGGGTCGTGTTGTTGTACCTTATGGGATCTTGAAAATAAAGGCGTATCAGTAAAATTGTATTTTCTCCCCTTGCAGAAAAGAAAAAGGGGGGGGGCACTACCCTTTAATTTTAAAAAGAAAGAAAGAAAAAGAAAGAAAAGAAGATGGAATAAAACAAAGCAAGTAAAAGCAGATGGCAGAAGACGGTGGCATTATAGTTTTCTGCTTATCTCATGAGTATAAAAAAAAAGAACAGTTGATTATAATCAACATTGTTTATTTCGCTGCTTGACTTCCTAAATACCAGCGGCTGGATTATGAGCTTGTCTGGGGATAATCAGTGAGGGACTAGAATTGTTCCCATTTTCACAATCCTTTCCAACCAGTTGGAGCAAGAATCTCTCTCCCTGCCTTGCAAAGCTGAAGCCGGCTTTTAATTCCTGATTAGTGCTATTTGAAAAGCTGAAGAAATTAACCCGGCAGACTGTAATCAGAAATCACAAAAGGGAAACAGGGAAGGGAGATTTTAAGCAAGATATTCTCTCTTAGTTATTAGCCTGATAAAAAAAAACACGGCGTGCTTCTCCCCCTCACCCCCAAAGATTGTAAGTGTTAAAAAAAAAAAAAAAACCAGAAGTTCTGAAAGCTTGCATTACTTCCTTTTTTGATTTTGTTTGTTTGCACTAAATGTTTTTTTAAATGTAAATGTAAAGGTTCCCCTTGGACATATGTGCTAGTCATTCCCTACTCTAGGGGGCGGTGCCCACCTCCATTTCTAAACCAAAGAGCCAGTGCTGTCCAAAGACGTCTCTGTGGTCATATGGCTGGCATGAGTCTAAACACCGAAGATGCATGGAACACTGTTACCTTCCCACCAAAGGTGGTCCCTATTTTTCTACTTGCATTTTTACATGCTTTCAAACTACTAGGTTGGCAGAAGCTGGGACAAGTAACGGGAGCTCACTCCGTTATGCAACACTAAGGATTCGAACCGCCAAACTGCTAACTTTTCTGATTAACAAGCTCAGCATCTTACCCACTGAGCCACTTTTAAATTTAATTTTTTAAAAAAACCTCCCCAAATTGACTGGTGAGATTTTAATACAATGCTAATAATTCATGCTAATAATATGAACATGAGTAAACAAGGACATGTTGAAATTTAAGTCGTGTCCCCTCTGAACATCTTTACCTACAGGAAATAGTTTGAGATAAGTTCCATAATCATGCAGCAGTTCAGTTAAATGCTGTCTGATTCACAGCAAATATATCTTTGAAGAGGGCTTCCAAAGGTAGTTCTTAACTTATGAACATAACTGAAATCAGAATTTCTGTTGCTAGATGATTTGCACTCATTGGGTGATGTTGCACCAATCATCAGGAGATGGTGAATTCTAGTTCCATTTTAGGCAAGAATGCCATCTGTGTAACTTTGGGCCAATCACCAGGAGATAGTGAGTTCTAGTCACACCTTAGACAAGAAAGCCAGTTGGGTAACTCTGGGTTAAACACCCGGAGACAGTGAATTCTAGTCCCACTTAGCCATGAAAGCCAGCTGGGTGACTTTGGGCCAATCACCAGGAGACAATGAGTTCTAGTCCAGCCTTAGCCATGAAAGCCAGATGTATGAACTTGGGTTAGTCATTCTCTCTTAGGTCAACTAATCCACACAAGGTTCTTGTTGTAGGGAGAAATAAGTAGAAGGAAGGAGTATATATGTTCACTGCCTTGAGTTACTTATAAAGTAGTAAAAGTAGGATAAAAACCTAATAAATAAATTTAAAAAATGCACACAGAAAGAAATGGGTGGCTTCCATTCTCAAAGGATTCCATAGCGAACATTCCCAGTGGTTTTTTTAAAAAAAATTCTTTCTGCCTTATGGTAATAGAAGAAACCAATCAAATCCATGCCCCTTCCTCTCTCCCTCCCCCCAATCCAAGATCCCATGGGACTGATCTATGCAATACCGGCTTATCTCATTTTCCCCCAAATGAAGAAGAATTTTTAAAAAGGGGTGCCAGGGGCTTGGCAAGTACTGTTGTAATGAATACATGTAAAATAACCAGAATAATGTATCTCAGCTCTATATTTGGCGAACGACTTGGAAAAGAGAATATTTATTTATCTGAAGCCAATTTGATGAGAAGCATTTTGGAAAGTCACATACTAATATAATGCAAGAAACCCGGTTGAATAGATACTAGAAATCTGAAAAGCCAGCCAGAGAGGATAATTTGCAATGTATGCTGATTAATTCAAATCAAGAAGCAAAAATAACAGTGTGTGTGTGTGTGTGTGTGTGTGTGTGTGTTTGTGTGTGTGTGTATGAGCATGTATACATTTGTATCTATCGATAAAGGAGAATATTTATAGCTCAGGGCTGAAATGAGGGTCCTTGGTGCACTCTGAGCTCGGTTGTTTTCTTGCAAACATTTCATTATGGGCAAGATAGTTGAGGCTTAATTATTATATTTTCCATTGGTTTCAGTTGTTTTCTTTGTTTTCTTTTTGGTGTATGTGGGCTGGAGAATATGGGCGCATGAAAATAGCACATATTGCAGAGGTAAGGTAAAACAAAACTCTTATGAGTTTTGAATAGGATTTTTTTTCTTTTATTTTTGTTGCAAATGGCAGGGAGCATCACTTCATGGTTGGATAAAGGAACGGCAATGTTCTACTTGATGTATACTGGTAAACCATAAATCATGCATATATACATACATACATACATACATACATACATGTGTGTGTGTGTGTGGTTTTTTTTTTTAATTTGTGCTGATAAATAAATAAAGGGAGACTAGTATAGATCTATTTCAAGCTATTTAGCTCTCATCAGCTAGCCATACCCTTACTGGGATTTGAACCTGGGCTATATTGCATACTAGGCAGAGATCTTAGCCATTAGGCCATAGGCTCTTATCCATTATCAGCGGATATATATATATATATATATATATATATATATATATATGTGTGTGTGTGTGTGTGTGTGTGTGTGTGTGTGTGTGTGTGTGTGTGTGTGTGTGTGTGTGTGTGTGTGTGTGTGTGTGTGTATCGCTTCTTCAGTAGTACGATAGCTAATAATAAAAGGATATTGGTGGGGAAAAAATAAAAGGTCCTCTTTGGAAGATAGTTGAGGATGGTTTGGACTGGTTTCCAAAAAAAATTGAAGGAATTCATGAAATTTGCAAGCTTGAATGGTCATTAGGATTGATCACAGTGAGACTGCATGGGAAAGCCACCTTCTGGAAGACGCATGGCATTTGCTGTGCAGATGGTTGGCCACCGTAGGAGCAAAGAGTTGAACTACATGGCCCCAGTGTCCAATTCACCAGGGCACCACATATCTTCTTAGGAAAGATTTTAAGTCTTGCACATTAAGGTTATAATATAAAACAGTTAGGGAGTAAATACCTAAGGAAGCAAACCAGAGATCTAGAAATCACAAACTCCTTTTTCCATTACTGTGATGGAATGTGGTCTGGATTCCCAGGAGGGAGAAGCTGCTTCCAAAAGGACAGAGAGACAGCAGAGCTTGGGAAGTTTGGTCAGCAGAAAGAGAGTTAAAGTGGCTCCTCTCTAGCTTTTCCTAAAACATATCTGTAGCTGTGCAAATAGTTGCTTTAGTCTGGCAAGATTCCATCCATAGGTGAAGAACAATTAAAATATTTACTCTTAAATAACTCTACACATCATTCTGGATTCTTAGGGCCTGGCAATTACCTTGATTAAAAAACTCTTTCTTCTGAATATTAGCTTTCTTTATCATTCTTCTTATGTTTCAATTGAAGAAGTCCTGGATTTTCTTCCAACTTTGGAATGTGGTTATATTTTTTATAGCAAAATTATGTCATTTAACACACTTTCAGTATACTATACTCTTCAAGAATTTAACCCACATTTGTCCTGTTTTCAAATTAAAATGCTAACAGATACAGTTTTCACCCCAAAAATAATGGAAAGCAACAGTATGATTTAGTCTGCATCATTAATTTAATCATCTATTGCATTCCCATTATAGTAATAAATGTTACAGGAAACCTCCTTTCCATTTCTTATACTTTCCAGTTCTACATAGAGCCAGTTTTGTCAATTATTTGTCAATTATTTGTCCAGGTCAGATCATTTTTTTTCCTCCCCTACCTTTATTTTCTCATGCAAATATGACCTTTATGTCTCAGTCTATTGAATTGCATTTCATTAAGGCCACTTGTCTAGGTTAGGAATGACTTAGAGCAGAGAAATGATTTCAGCTAGATATCTGACTGGTGGGCTTGTTCTAGGAAAACCTAAGTATCCGGGAAGAAGAGTGGAAATAAAAAAAAAATCTTGCAATTCTACAGCTCATCTCAAAAACAGTAGTCCTCCAGAACAGAAAAGAACAGAACAGAACAGAGCAACAAAGTTGGAAGGGACCTTGGAGGTCTTCTACTCCAATTTTGAAGAAATCAACATTTCCTGTCCTAGGCTCCACAACATAATTATATTGGATGTGGGCATAATCATTATTATATTTCACCCCAAACTCTGAAACAGTATATATTTCAAATGACTTGGAGATGATAAATTCACTGAGAAGGTGAGAAAGATTTTTCCTGTCTTAATATTCCTATTTTTTTAAAACAGAAATCTCATAGGAAGCCATTGTCTCTGCTTGGGCTAAGTAGAAATAGGCAAATTGAAATAGGCACATTTAAATAGTGGGCTTAGTTTTTATCAAAATACTGGTCTCAGATACCATAATTCATGAGATGAGATGATAGATAGATGATAGATGGATGATAGATATATTTATGGGAAAGAGATGATGATAGATTGAGAGAGAAGAAGAGAAAGATGATAGTGATAGTGATAGATACTGCAGATAGATAGATGATAAATAGATAGATAGATAGACAGATAGATAGACAGACAGGCAGACAGACAGAAAAGAAGAGAGAGAGTGATCAATACGTAGAGATTGAGATGATAGAAATAGGTAGGTAAATAGACAGACAGATACACCAATGAATAGAATTCCCCTCCACCACAAATAACAAATAAATTGTTCCATATGTGCATTGTCTGGCAAGCACCATGAGTTTTGCCATTTACAGGCACAGCAATAGGTTCTTTATGCCGTGTTGTCAATGATTCCATTTAGTAATATTCCCTCTAATGGGTCTGCAGATATAATCCAGTAGCAACAGATGCTTCAGCATGTGCTATTAAGTGCCAATATAAAAACATCTCAGTTGTGTAATTTAGATTCCTGGAATATAGTTCTGGGCTAGATGGAAAAAAAAAGAAAACCTATTTTCTCTTTTTCACCATCATTAATATATATTAATATGCTTGCTTTACTTATATTTCATTCTTTTGCCATTTGTAAAGCAATTCCTAAGCTAGGCAGATCATTACAAAGATGCTGAAGTTTCAGATTAAAAATGCTTTGTTTCAAATGCCAAATGCTTCCCAGGAAATAAGAATAACATTAAAAACACTTCCTACGTGGCTGAAATGTTTTATATACTGCTAATCATCATCATGAAAAGGGTTATGAAAATAAGATTTGAAAGCCTAAAAGGATTACTTAGGACAGATTTGTTTAAAAAGGTGAAACAATTTTATCACCGGACTAAGAAAAGTGGTTTTCTTAGTTCTTAGTTTTTTAGCTATGGTTTTCCCAGTTGCAATGTATGGCTGTGAAAGTTCGACTATAAGAAAGGATGAGTGCCAAAGAATGGAGGCCTTTGAAC
Organism: Thamnophis sirtalis; assembly: GCF_051295495.1. Lineage (NCBI taxonomy): Eukaryota > Metazoa > Chordata > Lepidosauria > Squamata > Natricidae > Thamnophis > Thamnophis sirtalis. Next base: position 50,798,759 of record NW_028261393.1, on the reverse strand, counting down.
TCTGGTGCTGGAGAAGATTCCTGCGAGTCCCTTGGACTGCACGGCGATCCAACCGGTCAGTCCTGGAGGAGATCAACCCTGACTGCTCTTTAGAAGGCCAGATCCTGAAGAGGAAACTCAAATACTTTGGCCATCTAATGAGAAGGAAGAAGGACTCACTGGAGAAGAGCCTCACGCTGGGAACAATTGAGGGCAAAAGAAGAAGAAGGGGATGACATAGAATAAGGTGGCTGGCTGGAGTCACCGAAGCAGTCAGTGAGAGCTTAAATGGATTCCAGAGGATGGTAGAGGACAGGAAGACCAGGAGGAACATTTTCCATGGAATCGTGATAGGTCACAAAGGACTTCGCAACTAACAACAACAAGAAGAAAATTGGATAAGTTTGAAAGAAGATTATCCAAGTGAACCTCCAGTGATCCTAATAAATTTAACACATTTATTCTGCCTATTTAATATTGAATACACATCATAAAACACACTATATTAAAAGGATCTTATATCCTGAACATGGCCCCTGGGATTAATTTGTGGCAAAGATCTATCTATCTATCTATCTATCTATCTATCTATCTATCTATCTATCTATCTATCTATCTATCTATCTATCTATCTATCTATTATCTATCTATCTACCTACCTACCTACCTACCTACCTACCTACCTACCTACCTACCTACCTACCTACCTACCTACCTACCTACCTATCTATCTATCTATCTATCTATCTATCTATCTATCTATCTATCATCATCATCATCATCTAATGTGTATATTTATGACTGGGTGTGTATGAAAATATGGGATTCTTGGGATAGCTGTTAAAACTGACTTCCGCTGAGCTAATCCCGCTTTTTTCTGAATGACTCTGGTTTTCATGATGGAATGTTTTCTAAGATATGGTGAGTTTCCTAAATGTATTACATTCCTTATGGAAAAAACCAGTGCATCCACCCTTCTCAGGATGATGTTATGGTTCCGAGCAATGAACCCAATTGAATCAGGACTTATAAACACGTCTCTGTGTTGGGAGGAAAGCACAAAACCCAACAGGCAGATCTTTTTAAAGTATTCTTGGGCCTCCTTTGAGGCACATTAGAAACATTGCAGGCTGCAATTAGTTGGGTTCAGGAGCATAGGTCAACGTGCTGACCTACAACACATTATCAAATAAGTTCATGCCCTGAGACCTGATTTTCTAAGATCTTTTTTTTTCCCCCTCCACCGGCTCTGGTTTTCCAAGGTCTTCCTTTGACACATACTAGCTCAGAAAAAAAAAATGATTAAAATCAGATTTGTCATTGAAATGGCTTGCTTGCACAGCAGCTACATTGTGTATCACCCCCATGACAGTTGGCTGAATCATCTACGTTGTGAATAGTCTTGCAATATATGGCTCTTTTGTGGCAATACTAATCACTATCCCAAGATCTGTAGATCCGGGGAGAATTAATCTCCTGCAGGTTGGTTGAAGGGGGAAAGAATGTAAGACAGATGGCAAAATGAAATAATGTGTGAAGTTTTATTTTATAAACTGTGATTAATTCTATTTTCATTTCAGAACCCTAGGGCCTAAAGCTTTTTTTTTTCCTTTTAATCCCCAAACCTTATGTGAGTAAATATGCTAGCACTTATAAAAAGAAAATCCAGACTAGTTCATGGCATTAGCTGATTGTATTTATATTAGTGTATGTAGATATTCAGGTTCAGTCGGGAGATAACAATTTACACCTGAAGGTGCAGGTAGATTTTTGAAAACAACAGCAATAACAAAGATCCTCAGATACTTACAACTATTGCTAAACAAAATCTCTAATTTGGAGGCAGATTGGAACAAAATAATTGTTAATATTATTGATCAAATAAGCACTTTAAAAAAAATGTCAAGCTATTCTCTGACACACCTGAAGGCAGGACAAGAAACAATGGGTTGAAAGGAGAGAAGCAACTTAGAACTAAGGAGAAATTTGCTGACAGTGAGAACGATTAATCAATCGAATTTACCTCCAGAAATTGTGAATGCCCCAACACTGGAAGTTTTTAAGAAGAGATTGGATAACCATTTGTCTGAAGTGGTGTAGGGTTTCCTGCCTAAGCAGGGGGTTGGACTAGAAGACCTCCAAGTTCCCTCAACTCTGCTATTCTATTCTATTCTACTTTATTCTATTCTAAATGGAAACAGAGAGTGAACATCTTATTTGTATTTGTGGTCACTGGGGTACTTAAAATAACCATATTTTTTGTCTTCTGACTTCTAGTTATACAGCCAGAATAGAGTTGAAAGGGACTTTGGAGGTCTTCCTTTCCAACCCCCTGCTCAAGCAGGAGACCCTATACCAGGGGTGGGTTTCAAAAATTTTTGGAACCTACTCTGTGGGTGTGGCCTCCTTTGTGGGAGTGGCTTGCCGGCCATGTGTTCTCTCTCTCTCTCTCTCTCTCTCTCTCTCTCTCTCTCTCTCTCTCTCTCTCTCTCTCTCTCTCTCTTTCCTTCCATTTGGCTCTCTGTCCCTTTTTTCTTTTTTTCTTTCATCTCTCTCTCACTCTTTTTCTTTCTTTTTTCTTTCTTTATTTCTTCCCTTCTTTCTCTTTCTCTCTCTCTCTGTGTCAATCTGTGTGTGTGTGTGTGTGTGTGTGTGTGGCAGTGGTAGGTTTCCAAAATTTTGGGAACCTCTTCTGTAGGTGTGGCCTGCCTTCCGGGTCCACTGGTGGAACCTCTTCTAACCAGTTGGGTAGATTTGACGAACCGGTTCTACCGAATAGGTGCGAACTGGTAGGAACCCACCTCTGCCCTATACCATTTCAGGCAGGTGACTGTCCAGTCTTTTTTTAAAAAAAAAATCTGCAGTGATGAAGCATCATAGCTTCTGAAGGCAAACTGTTCCACTGGTTAATTGTCATCATTGTTAAGAAAGTTTCTCCTTAATTCCAGATTCCCTTGAGATCCATTGTTTCTTGTTTGCCTTCTGGTGCTTTGGAAAATAAGTGGACCCCCTTGTCTTTGTGGCAGCCCCTCAAATACTGGAGTGCTGCCATCATGTCACCCCTAGTCCTTCTTATCTCATCTTTTACCATCTTAAAAGGGGAGACAAAGATTCTCTGTAAAAAAAAAATTGCACCCCAAGAATAAGCAAGTCTTATTGATTACCCACCTGTGCTGTATCAACATATACTCCGAAAAGCAATTTATACTCTTGAAACGGTCACGGCAATAAATCATCCAACTTTTCATTACAATAAAAAAAAAAAACAGGGCACAGAAACAGAAATGTTTTAATTCGTCTCTTTCTAATCCTGTTCATTTTTCAAAGTAGGTTCGGTAATGCTTCCAAGATTGCAATGACATCATATGAGAAATGAAAAGCTGATGAGGCTTTTTTTTTTTTAAAAAAAAAACAAGCTTATATCAGTTGACCAGTAGTAGGACATCAGAGAATACTGAGAATATGAAATCAGCTTCAAGCTCAGAGGTCACCCAATGAAATCCAATCAAGTTCAATCCTTCATTTGCTTAACCCAGGGGTAGTCAACCTTTTTATACCTACTGCCCACTTTTGTATCTCTGTTAGTAGTAAAATTTTCTTTGAAATATACTTTTTTTAAATTTTCCATTTTCATAACATATAATCACATGTATACGGGCCGAGGTGGCGCAGTGGGTAGAGTGCAGTACTGCAGGCTACTTCAGCTGACTGCAGTTCTGCAGTTTGGCTGTTCAAATCTCACCGGCTCAGGGTTGACTCAGCCTTCCATCCTTCTGAGGTGGGTAAAATGAGGACCCGGATTGTTGTTGGGGGCAATATGCTGACTCTGTAAACCGCTTAGAGAGGGCTGAAAGCCCTATGAAGCGGTATATAAGTCTAACTGCTATTGCTAACTGCTATACTATTACATAGCCAATATCCTATTGTATTAAGTAGTAATTACATCAGTTCCTCTTGCCATCAACACCCAGAAAGGTAAAACCCCATTATTAGCTCTTCTGCTCTCCATACACCTCTTTCTTGTACCTTTCTCCTACCTCCTTTCTTCCCTCCATCATCCTTTTCTATTCTACTTCCCCTTCCTTTCTCCTTCTCCTCTCTCATCATTCCATCCTCCTTATCCTCCTCATCTCCCCCCCTTACCCTCTCTCCTATCCCTCTCTTCCCATCTTTCTTCTCTCCTCTGTTTCCCACTCTTCCTCTCATTCACTTGGTGTATTTCAGCTTCTGAGCAAACTCCATTCTATGTTTGATGGTATTTATGCTTCCATTTCAATATACTTAACATATCTTAGTTTTAAAGAAAAAATAAGAGAAGACAGTATACATGTGCAATCATATTACTTTAAAATCTAAAACCCCTCATCAAGCCTAATATACATCCCCCCTCCCCCCAACACCGCCCCCCCAGCCTTCCCTCCTAGTAACATTTTCTAACCGCCCACCGGTTCCACAATAATGGTGATTTACAAAGTAGGGAAGTAACTTTACTTTATAAAATTTATAAAGCAGAGTTACAGCAAAACCCTACCGCCCACCATGAAAGCTGGAACGCCCACTAGTGGGCGGTAGGGACCAGGTTGACTACCACTGGCTTAACCTAATGGATAGATTCAGAGGTGAGATTCAGCCGATTTGGACTGGTTCAGGTGTATCGGTTGCTAATTTTGCATCTGGTTTGTCAAACCGGTTGTTGCAAGGACTGGTTGGCACCACCTGCCCTGCCTCTCCCAGGAGTCTCCATGCAGCCTGTTCATCATGACGGCTAAGTACAGAGCCCATGCGGAGGCTCCAGGAAGGTGAAAAATTGGGACTACCAGAAGTTCTAGAAAATGGGCCTGTTTCCAGCTTCCTGAGGCCTCCAGATATCAGGGGAGGCTGTTTTCACCCTCCCGGAGGCTCGACAAAAACCTCCGGAGCATTGGGAGGGTGTAAATGCACCCTCCCCACACCATGGTGCAGGAGGCTGAGTAGGCCATGCCCCCCTATGGCCATAGCCACCCAGAAACTGGGTGTTGGACCTGGGTACTTGAGAGACCGCCTGCTGCCAATTACCTCCACTAGACCGATTAGATCCCACAGATTAGGCCTCCTCTGAATTCCATCCACTGGCCAGTGTCGACTGGCGACTACCCGGAGGAGAGCCTTCTCTGTGGCTGCTCCGACCCTCTGGAACGAACTCCCCGTGGAGATTCGAACCCTCACCACCCTCCAGGCCTTCCGCAAAGCCCTTAAAACCTGGCTGTTCCGACAGGCCTGGGGCTAAGAACCGTGCCCCTATCTCGAATGGTATGATTGTTGCGCTTTTAAATTATGTATTGTTTTGTGTTGTTTGTCAAATTGTTTGTATCCCCCCTTCCCTTGTTTTGAGCTGTGAGCCGCCCTGAGTCCCCCTCGGGTGAAAAGGGCGGCATACAAATGAAATAAACAACAAACAAACAAACAAACTGGGCGAAGAACTGATTGCTAAAAAATTTCAGTCCCACCCCTGGATAGATCCTTGCCAAGCTAAACTATAACTTTCTCTTAGAGAGCAACCGTCCCAGTCAAGAGGATAGTTTAAGTGGGGAATTAGTTTGGACTCATTACATAAACACAAGAGGGCAAGGTCTGACACGCCCCACACCCAATGCCTTTGTCTTATCTAGCCTTCCCCAGGTGAAGCTTGCCAGTCTGGGGAGATTTTGATGAAATGGGCATGCAACAATAAAGTAGTTAGTTTGAACTTGACATTTGTAGGTTGAGTTGTTCACGCTTGACATTTTCTAACCTGCTAGATATGTCCTGAGAAATTCTAGGATGTGGCTACTCTGAATCTCTTTTCCCTACCTCATCCAGCTCGGAACTTCATAGACTCTTAATTCAATCTCTTTTTAGCGTAGTTCTGTTTTGCCAACACTCTTCCCCACTGTTCCCGCGAATGCACATTCCATCCCAATGAAAAGCATTGTTTGAGTGAAACTAAAAATGGAACTCAACCCCATGAGTTTCATTGTGCTTATTGATACTTTACCATTTAAGGGTGTCCAACTCAAAAGCAATAGCAATAACACTTAGACTTATATACTATCCCTTAGGATTTTGAGTGCTGTCTGGGAAATTTAGAACATCAGCATATTGCTCCCAACAATCTGAGTCCTCATTTTGCTGATCTCAGAAGGGATGGAAGGCTGAGTCAACCTTGAGCTTTCAAGATCGAACTCCAGACCCGTGGGCAGAGTTAGCCTGCAATACTGCATTCTAACCACTGCACCACCAGGGCTCTTATAGCCTTTAACAGCAACATTAGTTATGTGTGAAAGTGTCGTAGCATATACTTAATGAGTTGGTTGATGCCTTTTTTTTTGGCAGACAAAGCTAGCTCATCCTTTGCGTCAGAGAGCAAATTGTCTGGAATGTTACTATATAATGTTGCACACTTGAAAAGAAGGGGGGAACACATTACTCCTGTCAGTATGCTTTCTTTACATTAATGGCGTTGAAGCCAGATGTTACGCACCCAATTCTATTATTTAGCAGTGCTTCAAAGACAATATAAGGATTATGAGTTGGAAGGCACATTGAGTTTAACTATCTGTGTTCTGCGTCAGCTGATCATGGGCTCCAAACTTCTCTTCTTGTGTTAAGCTGTCTCGCGATACGTATAAAAGGCTGCATTTTTTTTTTGTGACTCAGTACTGTTGAGCTCAAAGAGAGCCTCTTAAGGGGAGTTGATTTTTGCGTGTGCGTATTTGTTTGTGGTTTTTTTTTTAACAATCAAATCGACAACCCAGGAAAAGCTGTCCAAGGCCATTGGAGGCTTGTGGTTTTGTTGTTAAAGCTTCAAAGATAACTTTGCATTGTTAATCATATAAATCTCTTAAATAATTAGCATTTGCTATTCGCTGGGGCCAAGCATTTACCGGGTTTTAGCAGGAATTAATTTTGGGCTTTTCCCAAATGTTCTCTCTGCTTCCTTCCTAATAGCACTTGAGGAAGATGAATTTTCAAATTTTCGCACTGCCTCACACAGAGCGAGCCATAGAGTTTGTTCATCTGTTGTTATCTCTTTCCCAGCGTTCAGCTCCCAAGTGACTCACAATACAAGTGATGGTTGTTATAGGTCGTTACAGTTCCCCTTCAGAATGCCTTTGCTTAAATGTAAGCAGAATTGCTCTTGTTTTATTAACCTTAAGTCAATAAAGCTCTCTTTCCTTCCCCCCTCCTCTTCTCAATTCTATTTCATTGGGTTTTTTTTTTTAATCAAATGATCCAGTTGGTTGTGAGCCATTTCGGGAAAAACGAGGCAAGAATATTCCCTACTTTCTTCTAGCCTTCAGTGAGAGAATACAAAGTTTTTTATTTGAAATGTAGTTAGCTGAATGCATACTGTATTATAGTTTCAGGGGAAAAAATATTCCCCGGGGTACTTTTGTCCAGATCTAAATGATGGGTAGCAGTAGGGAAGATCTCTCCTTCTCTCTCCCTCCCTCTCTCCCTATGTCAGTCCTGGAAGCCATCTTTTGCATTGGGCCTTTAGGCCTGCCACATTTAATGCTGTGGGAAATTGGGAGGGGGGATGATATGAAGGGTAATAGGTATAGTCAAAATAAAAATGCTTTCTCAGAGAGTCAAGGACGTCTTGTCCTGCACCTGGAGTGGTGTGACTGGGAGGCATCTCCAGTTTTGGATGGTGCCTGATTGGATCATGTGTTGGACATGTGGGTGCTGGGCAGGGACCTGAACTTTCGTTTGGGTGGAGAAAACCTGGAAGCTTTCAGATTTGGGTTTTCCCAGATGCGCCAATATGACATCTCTAATAAAATGGAGCTTTGAGGAAACTCAAGTCTCAGTGTCTTCTTTCGTTGGGGGGTGTTATTTGGAACCCTGACATCCTCCCTCACTCCCTCCCTCTTTCTTTCTCTTTCTCTGTCCTGCAGAATATTTGTCATGTTCTATAAATGGAAGACAGAACAGGTTTCTAATGGATGGAAAAATAGAAAGAAATGATTTATTTTCTTGGTGAGCTGTGGGTGGTGTAATGGTTAGAATGGAGTATTGCAGGCAAACTCTGCCCACAGCCTTGAGTTGTATCCCGATGGGGCTTGAGATTGACTCAGCCTTCCATTCTTCTCAGGACAGTAGAACTAGGACCCAGTTGTTGGGGGGCAACGTGTTGACATTGTAAACTAGCCAGAGAGTGCTGTAAAACACTATGGAGAGGTATATTAAGTCTAAGTGCTATTGCTATTCTTGGAAATAGTGGTGATGGTATTGGTGAAGCTGGATGGAAGTTAAGTGAGAGATTGGTTGTTGTTAGTTTCAAAGTCATGTCCAACCCATCGTGACCCCATGGACAACGTTCCTCCAGGATTTCCTGTCGTCTACCATCCTCTGGAGTCCATTTAAGCTCACGGCTACTGCTTCAGTGACTCCATCCAGCCACCTCACTCTCTGTCGCCCCCTTCTTTTGCCCTCAATCGTTCCCAGCATGAGGCTCTTCTCCAGGGAGTCCTTCCAAATACTTAGGTGGCCAAAAGTATTTGAGTTTCCTCTTCAGGATCTGGCCTTCTAAAGAGCAGTCAAGGTTGATGTCCTCTAAGACTGACCGGTTTGATCGCCTTGAGGTCCATGGGACTCACTTGACACATTCATCTTGACTTATGGGTATAGGTATATTATAAGCAGTCCACTTTCCCCTGAGCTTATGTACTTTGAATTATGCAGATTAATTTTCTTTTGTAAAGGAAAAAAAGAAAAGAAAGAGAGATAGGCATTGAAGGTTGAAGCGGTGGTTGGTTGGTTTTACTAGGGGTCTTCTAAAATTTTCCTTTCTCTCCTACTAGAAAACAACTACTTTGGGATTAAAATACCCAGCACTCTTAAAACAGTGTGTTTTCTGCTTCTACAATGTCAAGCTTTTTTTTATTTCTTTTCCCAGACAAGGTGTGTGATTTTTATGTTAGCCATGCTTGAGATACACAGCTGTAGGCAGCATATCATGGCTCTCATGAATATTACAATTTCTGCCTGCATCCCCCACCCCCAATCTTTTAGAATTCAATATTAGTTCTACTTCATTTCACCTACGGCTGGCCTACTTGGATATTTCTTGATATTTTTTTTAAATGATGAAGTATTTTACCTGTTAATTCTACATTTAAAACCGTCTTCTTTGCCAGTGCCTACCCAGAGGAGGGTTGCTGCTGGTTCGGCCCGGTTCAGCCAAACCGGTAGTAGAATTCAGGCCTGAGTTGCAGAACCGGAAGTGACCAAGGGCTGCCATGCCCCAGAACTGGTTTCCTCACCACCCCTGATGTCACCACCATGTTGGATTTTAGTGACTGCGCATGTGCAGTTCACTGTAAATTGTTCAGTGCATGCACGCAGAACAATTTACATTGAACAGTGCACGCGGGCGGGTTGCAAACCAGTAATAAAACCGGAAGCGACCCACTCTTGTGCCTGTCACAGTGGGTTATGTATCCCTACTTTCTTCCTTGATGGTGACTTGATTAAATCAAACCTTTTACAGTCGATCACTTGATCAACAATAAACGGTGAGAAGAATAACTAGTATATTATCTTTTTTTTTAAATGCAAAAAAAAACAACCCCAAAACCAAGTGGAGGGTTTTAGCAATACTTAGATAACTGGGGGGAGGGGGTGAGGTTGTTTCCCAGGATATTTTAATACGACTCCAGTATATGAAGTTCTCCTGAATGCCTCTGCTAGGTGTTACTGTGAATATATGTGTGAAAAGCCTAGGGAAAGTGTTTGGTAATTAATAAGCGTTATTACCAAAAAATAATAATCATTTTGTCTCGACAACAAAAAAACAAAACAAAACATGGAGCCGTGTGAAGACTGAGGTTCCTGCTCTGTCCTGTCCTATGTATCTTGCAAAAAAAGAAAACAAATTCAGAATTTTCATGTCAGGCCTGGAAGCCATGTTTTGTGTTGGGCCTTCTGCTGTGGGAAACTGGGAGGGGGGAATTATATGGCATATGGAAGATGCACCAAAACAAATTCCTTGTGTGTCCAATCACATTTGGCCAATAAAGAATTCTATTCTATTCTATTCTATTCTATTCTATTCTATTCTATTCTATTCTATTCTATTCTACTCTACTCTACTCTACTCTACTCTACTCTACTCTAGTCTATATAGTCAAAATAACATTCCTTTCTCAGAAAGTCAAGGACATCTTGCCCTGCACCCAGAAGGCATCTCCAGTTGGGATGATGACTGATTCGACCATGTGGGTACTGGGCAGGGACTTGGACTTTCCTTTGGGTTGGGGAAAACCCGGAAACTTTCAGATTCGGGTTTTCCCAGGTGTGCCAATATGACATCTCCAATAACATGGAACTTTGAGGAAATTCTAGCCTTGGAGACTTCTTGCATTGGGGATGTTACTTGGATCCCTGACATTTCATTTGTTTGATCTGTCTGTGCTGGTATGATAATGATTTAATTAATTAATTAATTAATTAATTAATTAATTAATTGTTTATTACGTTTGACACCATATCCCCTATAAGATGATGAATAGAATAGAGGTATGAAATGGAATGGAACAGAATAGGAATAGAATAGGAATGGAATAGAATAGAATAGAGCAGAGCAGAGCAGAGCAGAGCAGAACAGAGCAGAGCAGAGCAGAGCAGAGCAGAGCAGAGCAGAGCAGAGCAGGAATGGAATGGAATGGAATAGAATAGAATAGAATAGAATAGAATAGAATAGAATAGAAAGGAATAGGAATAGAATGCAGAATATAATAGAAGTGGCCCTCAGGTTATAGAACACATAGCGAAAATTATTAAGCTATATTAAAACATTAAAAATGGCAGATTAATCACACACACACACACACACACACACACACACACACACACACAAACTTCAAAACTAAACTAAGTGACAAACAGCATGGGATGAGGCTTTCTTAGCCTGCCCACCACCTCAATTTTATTGAAAGCTCTTATTTAATTTCTTTTAATTAGGGAGGTGGTCTGCATCTGCATTAAAAAAACCGAGGCTGTCAGGGATAACAGAATACAAGAGGGTGAACGGCATATCAGAGGGTGAATAAATTAGCACTGGCTGGTTCCTTCCCTTTCTTCTCCTTTCGTTATATAATCTTTCTGCAAGTAACAACAGTACAAGAAGTAATTGGTTTCTCTGCTGTTGAAAACATGGTAGGATGTTAATATCAGGAAGAAGATGGGGGATGGGGAAATGTGTGTATGTGCATTCTAAGAATAGCACTGTGAAGTTGTGTGGCATACAGAAAGACACGTGCTCATGGCGAGAGAAACATAATTAGCATTCCCATATTATGGGGGTCGGTGTCTTAAGATTCCAGACATCTGAATGCCAGAAGAATAAAGGTGACATCTTGACCAATTTGCTTCTGCAAGGATATTTCAAGGGAGTGAAAGAAGGGTTAAATGCTTTTTTAAAATAGAAGTTGTTGATTACAGAGCTTAGTTTCAGGCATAAGAAAGCAGAAACCAAGGTTGTTCGAATGAGTACAGGTATATTCCATGCTAGCTTTCTACAAGAATTTGAACTCCTAATTGTCAAGTTAAATGTCTAGTTTGATGAAAAGAAGGACTAGGGGTGACATGATAGCAGTGGTCCAGCATTTGAGGGGCTGCCCCAAAGAAGAGGGAGTCAAACTATTCCGCAAAGCACCAGAAGGCAGGACAAGAAGCAATGGGTGGAAACTAATCAAAGAGAGAAGCAACTTAGAACTAAGGAGAAATTTCCTGTTAGTGAGAACAATCAATCATGTTAGTGAGAACAATCAATCAGTGGAACAACTTGCCTCCAGAAGTTGTGAATACTCCAACATTGGAGGTTTTTAAGAAGAGGTTGGACAATCATTTGTCTGAAACGGTATAGGGTTTCCTGCCCAAGCAAGGGGTTGGACTAGAAGACCTCCAAGGTCCCTTCCAACTATGTTACTCTATTCTGTTCTAAATTGATGGTAGATAAGAGTCAACAGAATTCAAGGAGGGACGAATTTAGATCTCTTGTGGGTGCAAAGGGACTACAAACCAATGATGTGCTTGACTTCTCCTTCCAGCTCAGCCTGATGATTTCCTACACTTAGTATCTCTAACTTTGTCATTGTGGATGAAACTCTGGAATTACAGATCTGCAGCATCTACTTCTTGTCATAATCGGCTGTGAAACGTGGCCCGTTGAAGAGAGCCAGACAAAGAGCTAACTGAAAATGTTCAACATTTTAAATTCTTCTTGAATAATCACACTTGCCATTAAGATTTAGTCGGAGCATGTCATGTTTTCATACAACAGTGATATGAACTAGACCTTCATATTCTATGGAGGGGGGGGCATGGAAACCAGGAAATTGTAGACTACTGGAGAGTTGACAATGTGATGAAAAGTACCTCCATCAAACTTGGCCAGTCTCTAAATGTAACAACTGTGCATCTTCTCATCCATGTGGATTATGCTGGCTTTCATCCTGGAAGTGAAAGGAAATTGAATCCCACAGGAAAAGCCACATTTGGAATTGTGTTTGGCGTTTTGGATTGGAGATACTTCCCTTTGACGTTTTACCCATGAGAGGCCAAATCCAGGAACCTAAACATGCAGATTGCATGTTCCCTGATTCAGACTGGTGTTTAAGCAGTAGTGGAATTCAGTCAGTTCGCACCTATTTGGGAGAACCGGTTGTTAACTTTGTAAGCAGTTCGGAGGTTGTTGGAAGAAATCTCATTTTGTTTTTTCCCACTTTATAGGGCTAATCCTGTAAGGAAGGCAGGAAGGAAACATTCTAGTGTTGCTTCTAGCCTAACCTTTATTGCCCTGCTTACAGAAACTGCCTCTCCGGTTAACCCTGATTACATTGTAACAGCTAAGATGAAGCACCCATCAACATGAATTATGTTGAGTTGGCCATGCCCACCCGATCACATGACCACCAAGCCCCGCCTACCCAGCTGGTATTATGGCAGAGAACCGGTTGTTAAATTATTTGAATCCCACCACTGTGTTTAAGGTTGTTGCTTGGAAGAGATTTTAGTTCAATCCTCCCTCCTATTTTTAGCGCAGGAATTTGCACTGACACCTATAAGACACCAAAAATTAATGTTGATGCTGTTATCTGCATGAATGGCAGCAATAAATTAACTTCCCAGTGCAGCAAACATTAACTTTACTATTCATCTTGACAGAAATGTTGATTCTATTAATACGGATGACTAGAATGAATTACAGGAAGAGTAACACTTTGTTCATAATGACATTGTTTTCAAGAGAGACGCTTAATACATATTTATTTGTTCCGTTATTGATGTCTGCCTCCACTCTGTCTTAATAGGATTCGTTGCATCGAATGCATGCATTTAAAATAAAAATAGATAGTTAAAACAAGGGTTATTTGAAAGAAATGGAGAACATAGTGTATTTAATTTCAGTTCTTGCCAGCATGCTTTGAGAGTGCTTATGAAGCCATCAAAACTCCTGGTTCTTGTTTTGTTTTTTTTAAATGCTACTTGATAGATAAGACTACGGTGCAAACTTTAATCATGAAAAAAATGACTTCCTAAGCGATAGTAATTTGATTGTCTGTTTGAATTAAATACCTTTGCTTGATTTTCATGCTCTTCCTTCTATTCTTCTTTATTACGCTTAATAAGAAGAAAAATGAGGGTGTTTTTTAAAAAAAAGGTATATTATAGGTTGAGTTTTTGTTGCCTGCATATTTTCCCCCCTTTTTGACAAGCCTCCCTCACATTGTACAAAAGGAGCCGAAAAACGGAGTTTGTAAAAGCTTGTTTAATTTAAATGGTGCTGAATATTGCTAGATTTTATGGGTCAGTGAATATATTCATACAGTCAGCTTCGGTTTTTCCTCCAGCTGCCTTTGAATATAAGATAGATAACTAAACCTGAAACAGCCTGGAAACCCTTTGAACGTTGTTTCATTTGTTTGTTTATTTATTTATTTATTTTAAAGCGCAGCCCAATTTAATTTGGTTTGAGGACTGTAGCATAACACTTTTATGTACGTGTGGTGCTTAACTGAGTAGGAGGCAACAAACAAAAGGATTTTGCTTTTAAACAATTCCCTCTGGCAGGCATAATAAGAAGTTAGCAATTAAGGAAATAAAACAAAGCAATTCTGAATGTTTACTGCAGTGGACTGGCAAGCGGTATTAAAATGGACACAGTCTAGGACCGTGACGGCAAATCTATGGCATGCGTGCCGGAAGCAGCACACAGGACCATCTCTCCAGGAATGTGATCCGTCACCTGTTGCTCTTCCAGGTTCCGGAGCGCAAGCCAACTGGTTATAGTTATAGCAGTTAGACTTATATACCGCTTCATAGGGCTTTCAGCCCTCTCTAAGCGGTTTACAGAGTCAGCATATTGCCCCCAACAACAATCCGGGTCCTCATTTTACCCACCTCGGAAGGATGGAAGGCTGAGTCAACCCTGAGCCGGTGAGATTTGAACAGCCGAACTGCAGAACTGCAGTAGCCTGCAGTGCTGCATTTAACCACTGCGCCACCTCGGCTCTTGGTCATCAAGTGCGCTGGAGTACTGGAAACTAAAAGAGCAGCCACTCGCTGTACATGTTCATGTGCACGCCGGGAAGATGATCTTCCAGTTGCTGGCACACACATACGCACCGGCCAGCTGGTTTTCATATGTGCATTTGTGCCAGAAACCAGAAGACTAGGTAGCTGGTGCTCATACCAGGAACCAAAAGATCAGCTGCCCAGAATGTGCATGCACACCAGGTGACTGCTCTTCTGGTTTCCGGCATGCGTGGGCTTCCATTTCGGCCCTCTGTGCCGAAAAGTTTCGCCAAGATTGGTGTAGGAGAAGAGGCACAGCTTGGTGGTGGAGTCAAGAGAGGAATCAGACTGGAGTCATTACATTGCCACAAATAGTCTTAAGTTCAGCCATCTTTTTTATTGTTATTATTATTATTTTGATATATTGTCCTTTATTACACATCACATTTCCAGTTTTGCAACAACAGTGTACTGACAGTACCATATAACCATTGTTCTCACAATCATACAGTGTAGTGTCTATTAAATACATAACATTGCATGTCATAGTTATAACAATATTCTATACATTTGTCACTCTAAACATTTTAATCTATAGTCACATATAGTCTAATATTAATATTGCTTAAAATGTATGTATGTATGTATGTATGTATGTATGTATGTAAGTAAGTAAGTAAGTAAGTAAGTAAGTAAGTAAGTAAGTAAGTAAGTAAGTATAAGTGGTGGGCACTGGATCCCATTCCAACCGGTACGGACACAGCACGTGCATGTGTCTTAGTGCCTCCGCAAGCCTCCATGACGCTCCAGCTGCTCAGTGGAGCATCGCGCAGGTGCTGTACGTGCCGTGCACATGCGTGGAAGTACCAAAGACTTAAAAGGCCGGTAAGGAGCTCAGACAGGCAGGCGGGCCCTCTGGAGCACTGTACCGAAACTGTATCCGGTGCTCCAGGGAGGCTCCGGTACGCCCGTACCAGGGTGTACCCCTGCAATCCACCACTGGTATGTATGTGTTTATTTATTTGTTGATCACTTCACGCTTAGGCTGAGAGTTCAATCCTAGGCAACAGCAGATGTTTCTCTATCAGAGTAAATATCTGCTGTGAACTCCACGTAGGCATCAGGAAGGGCATCAAGCCAGTAATCATTCAGCTCCATTTCATCTCCCTGACTCCACCCTGATAAAAGGGATTACAGGGTCATAAAAAAGATCTTTATTATTTCATTTGTTCTATATTCATTCTGCATTTTTTCTCTATAATTCTCTATCTACACACACACACACACACACACACACACACACACACACACACACAAACCTATAAGATAGTATGAGAAATGAATCTTTATGACACCCTGTACTGAAAGCGCTAATGATGATTGATATCCCTACCAAATTATTGCTTCAGAAAATTGTCCAACTGCTGTACATTTGACTGACTTTAAATCTATTACAACATACACATTTATGGATATTTTAGCAGGTGTACAGTGAATTCTGTATGTCTCTCCTCGGATATCAGATCTGTTAAAATTAATGGGATTTATTCTCAGGTATGGTTATATAGGATAACGGGCTTAATTTCCAAGTAGGTTGGAACTCCCACGACATACCTTTATTATCTGACATTACACTTACCTGAATTTGCATGAATTTACTCCGGTGCCAATAAACATTTCATCCCCCTTCTAATTTGACTTCTACATCTGGAAGAGCTGAATGCAAAATAGGGTGAATCCCTTGGAGTTTTGATAGGAGGTGATCCTTTTGCGTCATCTCCCTAAGATGATGAGGATGAGCAGGGGATTAGTAAGAAAGATTTATGAAGACAGATTGAAGGAACGGGGTATATTTAAAGTTGAGAAGATAAATTTGAATGGGCGTATGGCTCCTGAAAGGATGTCACAGGCGAGAAGGTCAAAAAATGTCAAGAAGACCCATCCTTTGTCATTCTAGACATCAGAATAAGCATTTGATACAGTAAGAGTTGCGGTGGTAGAATGCAGTATTGCAGGCTACTTCTGCTGACTGCCGGCTGCCTGAAATTTGGCAGTTTGACTCTCACCAGGCTCAAGGTTGACTCAGCCTTCCATCCTTCCAAGGTGGGTAAAATGAGGACCCAGCTTGTCGGGGGCAAGAGGCTGACTCTGTAAACTGCTTAGAGAGGGCTGTAAAAGCACTGTAAAATGGTATATAAGTCTAAGTTCTATTGTTATAAGCATTGGATTGTATCCAAGCAGATTTCAGGTGAATGTTAGTTCCTAACTGTTTAACCATGGTACCCATTCCTACAGATGGTAATTCTCCTTCCTTGGATCTGCTCAGGCAGTGACTGGACAGCCGTGTGCCATGCGTGGTTTAATTTCCATTGAGCAAGATGTTGAACTCAGCAATCAAAATACTCCCTTGCAATTTTAGCATCGCCTTCTAGACTATGCAATTCCTGTGTTAGAAAACATGCATGAATAATATAGTGCTCTGCAATGCAGTTTCCCATTTTATACACTGCAGATGCTGATCATCTCGTAGGATAATTGTGCCCTGCTTTTCTCTATCATCAGTGAAAAAAAAACCTCCGTAGCTTTTTAAAGAGTGGGTGGGTGGGGGGTCTAGGACTCCTGTTGAAGACACAAACACTGTAGCCAGCGAGAAAATTAAGCGCTCCAACCACGTGTAATTGGGAACAGGGCAGGATTGACAGACACTTCGATTTGTAAGCACCCTTTGACTTGTAAGCGCCAGCAACAAATATTGGACGAGGTGAGCACCCGTGAAACCTTTGCTATTATTATTATTATTATTGTCGCCGAATACGCTTAGTGATAACAACGCGGGATCTGTGAAGTCTTTAAGTTCCCTTTGTCTCGTCACCATTCGAAGCAGAATAACAATATGTGGGATTCCATGAATGCTTTGGAGATAGGCACAATCGCCGGCGTTGTTGTTTTCAAATACGGCGGTGTTGATAGTCTCTGCTTGCTACTACCCTTTCTCCTTCTACAGACATAATCTGGGCAGTAGCAGAGAGCAATGTACATATCAATAATACTACTTAGTAAGCAGACATCTCCCTGTTCCTATGCAGTCTGCAGTGTGAATTGCCATGCTGTTTCCTTCGATGCTACCACCAACAGGCAGATGGGTTACAACTGATACCAGCTGTCGAGTGCCATTAGGCACTAAAGGGAAGTGTATGGTACATCTCACATCTAAGACAATGAAGGATGACACGAGAGCCTGGAGGAGGACTCAATGTTAACAGAAAGGGTGCAGTTCTATATGCATTTCCCGCTGAGGTGCTTGCCATTCACACACTGGGACCGTACAACAGATTTGTCCCTATTAATGTGGTTATAGATGTTTCTTAAAAGGACAGAGTCAATTTGTGTTTATGTAAATATCTGGAGTGGATTACTGTATTAGTAATTGGGAGCAGAGCCATGGCAAGGATATTATCTCCATTGACTTTTAGCATTAAATACCCCTCTAAAGAAACAGCAGGACCAAACATGCCTTTTCAATAAATTCAAAGAGACTTTCTTTTCTGTCTGATTATTTCTTTCCCCCCACCTAGGGAGCGTTGCTTCATCTCTCCCTTCAAAGGTTGCTGAGACTTCATTTACAATAGCCCGAGGTTATGGTAGCAAAACAAAGGCTTTCAGTGTTGTATCCTTGAAGGTTTTTATATATTTAGTTTAAGAAGCCACCCCACCAAAATCACCCCCGAAGAGAGTCTTCTTTGGCTTGATCTTTCTGGGATGAAAACAAAGGGTGGGGGGGGGGAGGCTGAAAAAAGTTCTGAGTTGGAAAGAATTGAATGTGCAAAAATCGGGATCTGAATAACAGCATAATAGAACAGCAGAGTTGGAAGGGAACTTGGAGGACTTCTAGTCCAACCCCCTGCTCAGGCAGGAAACCTACACCACTTCAGACAAATGGTTATCTAACATTCTTCTTAAAAACTTCCAGTGTTGGAGCATTAACAACTTCTGGAGCCAAGTTGTTCCACTAGTTAATTGTTCTCACTGTCAGGAAATTTCTCCTTAGTTCTAAGTTGCTTCTCTCCTTGATTAGTTTCCACCCGTTGCTTCTTGTTCTACCCTCAGGTGCCTTGGAGAATAGCTTGACTCCCTCTTCTTTGTGGCAGTCCCTGAGATATTGGAAGACTACTATCATGTCTCCCCTGGTCCTTCTTTTCATTGAACTAGACATACCCAGTTCCTGCAACCATTCTTCATATGTTTTAGTCCCCTAATCATCTTTGTTGCTTTTCTCTGCACTCTTTCTAGAGTCTCCACATCTTTTCTACATCGTGGTGACCAAAACTGGATTCAGTATTCAAAGTGTGGCCTTACCAAGACCTTATAAAATGGTATTAACACTTCACGTGATCTTGATTCTATCCCTCTGTTTATGCAGCCTAAAGCTGTGTTGGCATTTTTGGCAGCTGTAGCACATTGCTGGCTCATATTTAAGTGGTTGTCCACTAGGACTCCATGATCCCTCTCACAATTGCTACTATTGAACAAAAAGGAGAGCGGTTGGGAAGGAAAATAAAATCTTGGCGCTAAAGACGAGAAAGGAACACCAGAAAGAAAACTACGGGTTGGCTCACGTTTTAAAAAGCAAGAAGTGAAGCTCGCAGCTACAGAAGACTTGTCAGTTTACAAGGATAATGAATCCAACTGGAAGATAAATGCCTCATCCAGAAGAAGCTGGCTGAAATTTCGATACACGAGGCTGTATGTTCATGAAAGCTTTGTCTGTAATGATAACACAGCTGTTACTTCTCCAAAAAAAAAAAAAAAAAAAAAAACCAACAACCCTGAGCTACCTCACCTTTTGTAAGCAATTTGTCTTCTTAACTCAATGCATTATCTTTCAAGTGACATTTTTTTTCGGAGTCCTGATCTGCAACTTGGCTTGCAGAAATTTGACAGCAAACTGCAAACGAGTCTCTAAAATGGTCTTAAGTGCTGTTAAAAAAAAGGGTGGGCTGAACCTGAGGCCCACCCGGACACAATGAATACATACTCACATACCAAGATGTAGTGGTATGGGTGGGTTGTGCTTTAGAGTAAGCTGAGGATGTGAATGCAAATCTCTCTCTCTCTTTTTTTTTCCTGGCGGTGAAAGAAGATAACAACAGTGAGAAGAAGTCAAAATCTTTCCAAGCCACAAATAAACAATTGCAAAACTGGCTCTCAGTTTGAAGGCCCCTTGGAGATGTATTCCTGGGTGGATCTAATCATAGATTAGTCGGACAAATCTAATTTCATTCTATTGTGCCCCTTTCTCTCTTCCTCCCCCCCCTCAAGCTTCTTCATGGGTCCCCATGGAAATGTGTCTGCATTTTTGTGCTTATTTCTCCTAATAGACACGTTCTCTATGCATTTTCTCCAACATGCATTGTTTCTCATTCCAACAAGCAATATTTCACAATACAGGGCTTTTTAAAATATTATTAACTAATACAACTAATGCTTGGTGTGCAGTTCCCTCTGTTGTCTGCATCTAGTAAGCATGTAATTGGCATTTCAGCATTTGGAGAGAGAGGGAGGGGGGGAAAGGATAATTATCACATAGCTGTGTTTCAATGCTCATATTGATTTGAAAGTGCAAATGAGGTAAGGCTGAATCATTCTTTTTTTCAATCCCTAGCCATTGTAGGGTTTTCCTTCGGGAATAGCCTTTATCCCTCTTCACAACACAGCAAAACTGGTCAGGATGAACAATAAGATGGGTCCGTGGTAATTCAGGAACTGTCTCATCCCAATGGAATTGGCCTGCCCCATCCATGCCAGCAGAAGACGCTCGTGGGTCTCATCAGCCAGCTGGCGGGATCCAGGAGAATATTCTCTGCCATCACTCCCTGCTTTTTGGGAAATCTCGCAACCCCTCCCCTGAGTGAGGTCAGCTCCCATCCTCCTGACCTTCTGCAAGAGCTTAAAGACATCACTCTGCCAGTTGGCTTGAGGCTCCAACGAAGGGGCTTTACATTGGAGGGGGAGTCGATGGATTAACAACAGATCCCACCTCCCCCACTTCCCATCCTAATACCTACCTCCTCATCTTTTAGTTAGGGTTATTTATATTTTTATAGTATTTCATTCATATTATAGGAAGCTTTTGTATAGTTTTACCCTTTTTAACATTGCAAACTGCCCAGAATGGCCCTGTGAAAAGATGGTCAGCCAATAAATTTAATGATTATATTATACTGTGTGTGTGTGTGTGTGTGTGTGTGTGTGTGTGTATAGATAGATAGATAGATAGATAGATAGATAGATAGATAGATAGATAGATAGATAGACCTCCCAGAATTACCCTGTGATAAGATGGGAAGCCAATAAATGTATATTTTGGAGAGAGAGAGAGAGAGAGAGAGAGAGGGAGGGAGGGAGAGAGAGAGAGAGAGAGAGAGAGAGAGAGAGAGAGAGAGAGATGATAGATAGATAGATAGATAGATAGATAGATAGATAGATAGATAATATAGATACATAAATATATATAGAGATGATAGATAGATAGAGAGACAGACAGACAGGCAGACAATAGATAGATGATAAATAGATGATAGATAGATAGATAGATAGATAGATAGATAGATAGATAGATAATACATACATACATACATACATACATACATACATAGACAGAGATAAGATAGATGATAGATAGAGATAAGATAGATAGATAGATAGATAGATAGATAGATAGATAGATAGATAGATAGATAGATGGATGGATGGATGGATGGATGGATGGATGGATGGATGGATGGATGGATGGGTGGGTGGGTGGGTGGGTGGGTGGGTGGGTGGGTGGGTGCGGGCGGGCAGGCAGGCAGGCAGGCAAACATCAACCTTGAACAAGGCCACAGTAGGGGGCTGCAAGTTAAACTCCACCCTCTTAAATCTCAATTCTAACTAGATTTGTGGGTTTTTTCCCCCATTTTAGAAAGGAAGAAAGAAAACTTGATATTAAAAGAGTCAGTATGGTGTCGTGGTTAAAGTGCTAGTCTAGAAGTACAGAGGCCTTGGTTTAAGAGTACCCTCAAAACCATGGCCTGGATGACTTTGGGATGGAAACTCCCTGGATGACTTAGGTCCTACCATTTTCTTTCCTCCCAACCTGCTACACAGAGGGGCTGTTTTGGGGGGAAATAGTTGAGGAATGTTACATACCCTGCACTGAGACCTTGGAGAAAAAGCAGGATGAATAGAATTAATGCAAAGCAGAACTGCACACCTGAAAATCACCGAATGCGCCCCCAGGTGTACTCCAGAAATGGTTCCTGAACTGTAACTTTTGACATGATTGATGATGGATGATGCATCATTAAGTTGGTGTTGACTCTTAGTGATCAAATAGACAGATTTCCTCCTGGGTACACATTTTTGACACAAGGGGAGAAAAAGTATTAAATGGAGATTAAGATGTAATGGGATGCAGGAATAACCTTGAGGAACAGGAGAAAGAAGCACAACCAAGATAGCCATCAGATTAAAAATAAATAAATTGGAGTCCAAAGCAGAAATGTAATTTTAGAACATGTCTTAGAGTATTTTTCCCCAGTGAGATCAATCTATCAGGGCAACTTGGTCTATCTAAATATGAGGCAGAGCCATAGGTGGTATTCAGCAGGTTCTGACCAGTTCTGGAGAACCGGTAGCAGAAATATGAGTAGTTCGGCGAACCGGTAAATAATACCTCTGACTGGCCCCGTCCCCATCTATTCTCTGCCTCCCGAATCCCAGCTGATTGGGGGGAAATGAAGATTTTGCAGTATCCTTCCCCTGGAGTGTGGAGGGAATGGAGATTTTGCAGTATCCTTCCCCTGGAGTGTGGAGGGAATGGAGATTTTGCCTTTCAGCTCCAATCCAGGAGCCTTCGCAGGGAGTCGCTTTCGCGACAAACATGGTAAATATAAACTCAACACAGTCTTAGGGTTGACCCTCTTTTATTCTCTTGGGGATAAAATCTTGGAGGGGAGAGGCACTTTGCAAAACTGATGTCAGCTCTCCGAGTTATGCTAGACTTCAAAACCCAAGTTGTGGATACTAAGACTTCATTTATTGCAAGGTTAGGGTAATAGATTCTTGGATGTCTGAAAACATCCACCCACCCGAAAACACTTAATGCATTTTATTAAGGACATGTCTTTGTTAATTAAGGAAAGCTCTCAAAAATACTTGTGTACAGGCTGTCTTAATCAATGCATCACAAAGCTTCAGATATGAGCTCGCATCTAAGATTATTCTATTCTGTGCTCCCTATTTTGTTACTAATTAACAAACTCACAGCTTAAATGTCTAATCAATTTTGATTTTGGGAAGTGCCTGTAAGGATATATCATGATTAGGTCAGAACAGGGCCTGATTATTAGGAGTGGGTGGGACAGCCTTCATCAGATCCATGTCAGAATCACAGATATTATATTCTGCTTTCACCTTTCCCTTTTCCCTTTTCCCTTTTCCCTTTTCCCTTTTCCCTTTTCCCTTTTCCCTTTTCCCTTTTCCCTTTCCCTTTTCCCTTTCCCTTTCCCTTTCCCTTCCTTCCTTCTCTCCTTCTTTCTCTCCTTCCCTCCCTCCCTCCCTTTCTGTGCCACTTAATTTATGATTTTCCAATCTTTTTAAATTAACTTTAGAAAAGAAAAGCAAGCAAAATGAACAGGACATTTTTCCTCTCCCCCCCCCCCGGTATTCATATATTCCCCTCCCTCTGCATAGTTTTTTTTAAGTCCATTATTTTTATAAAGCAATGGAGACATTTGACATATTAAATTAAACATACTTTCATGCGGGAGGGCTGTTTTCTACTATCCATTTTTTTTTGTCTCAAAAAAAAAAAAAATCCCCATAAACATATTTCATCAGTAAAGTGGCAGCTGAAGAGATGCAGATGGTAAGATTATAGATACAGATATAATATTTGTTCTGGTTGAGATTAAATACATTTTTCACAAGAGGATTTAAAATCAGAGCGGGAAAGAACAGATGAGGAGAGGCTAAGAGCTGACACCACTCCAGAAACTCAAAAGATAATTCTAAATTTTGCTTCTGTCATTTTGAAGAAGTTTGAACAGGCATATTGGGTGGAACTCACAACTAAAATGCCAAATGTATTGTCAGTTACAGAATACTGCAACAAACTGTTTATTTATCACTTTTTATAAAAATACATATATCCAATAGTTCTCTGGAAATAGATCACAGGAATTTGCTTCTAGTAGCTTCGCTCTAAATGAATCTGTTCTATCTATCTATCTATCTATCTATCTATCTATCTATCTATCTATCTATCTATCTATCATCTATCTATCTATCTATCTATCTATCTATCTATCTATCTTCCTTCCTTCCTTCCTCCCTCCCTCCCTCCCTCCCTCCCTCCCTTTCTTTCTTTCTTTCTTTCTTTCTTTCTTTCTATAGGACATTCTATTTAATCTTTCTTTTAACTTTTGTAATATATGTTTTTATGTTGTACGCCGCCTTGAGTCCTTCGGGAGAAGAGCGGCATATAAGTTCAATAAACCTATGAAAATCTATCTATCTATCTATCTATCTATCTATCTATCTATCTATCTATCTATCTATCTATCTATCATCTATCAGATATTCTATTTAATCTTTCTTTAAACTTTTGTAATATATGTTTTTATGTTGTACGCCGCCCTGAGTCCTTTGGGAGAAGGGCGGGCATATAAGTCCAATAAACCTATGAAAATCAATCTGTCTGTCTGTCTGTCTGTCTGTCTGTCTGTCTGTCTGTCTGTCTGTCTGTCTGTCTGTCTGTCTGTCTATCTATCTATCTATCTATCTATCTATCTATCTATCTATCTATCTATCTATCTATCTATCTATCAGATATTCTATTTAATCTTTCTTTTAACTTTTGTAATATATGTTTTTATTTTGTACGCCGCCCTGAATCCAATGAATCCAATAAGTCCAATAAACCTATGAAAATCTGTCTGTCTGTCTGTCTGTGTTCCAGCATAACTCTAAATCCCTCGAGCAATTTCAACCAAACTTGGTACACAGATGACTTATCCTCTGGAGACAAATACTGTAGGGATAAGACACCCCTAAAGCCTCCGGGGTATGTGTTCTGTTAAGATACAACCTGTTGTGCCTTAAAATGGCTTCTACCATACTGCCTTAAAATGCCTTCTACTACACAGCACTGTGGAGTTGCCATAGTAATGGCATCACAGTACTCCACAAGGGGGCTCCCTCTGGTAAGGGGGAAAATCCAACATTAGAAATTGTGGCAATGTTCCATGGAAGAAGGATTGGGATAAACAAATACCCGGGCAGTGCCAGGTTATCAGCTAGTGTTTAATAAGAAGAAAATTGAGATTTGATATCCATATTTTCTTAGGAAAGTTAAGTTAGGTTTTCATGGTTTGTAAAACTGTGAGTATTGGTGAATGGGGAATGGTTTAGCCAAAAGTGGATTGATTTAAATGAAATCATCTTGTGGAAGCTTTTATTCTCCCTTTTCTAAAGACAATCTATGTAATCATGAGAACATATCCAGTTAAAAGTGAAAGGCCCCACAGCTGCTGTGGAGCTGGAAGGGTGCAATATTCCTCTAGTTCAGGGGGATCTCCTAACTTAAACTTAAAGACTTGTGAATTTCAACTGCCAAGAATTCCCATGTGGCTAGGGAATTTGGGGAGTTGAGGTCCCCAAGGCTTAGTTGCCATGTGGAGATCCCTAGTCTACTTCAATCCCTTTAAATATTTATTTATTTATTTATTATCTTGTTGGGCCTGTATAAGATAACAGATATAAGTATAAACATGATTATGAATACAGGAAATGGATATGAATAAATAGTAGGACAGGGATGGTAGGGACGATGGTGCACTTATGCACACCCCTTACAGACCTCTTAGGAAAGGGTTGAGATCAACAATAGACATTTTAAGGTTAAAGTTATGGGGGTTTGGGGATGAAATCACACAGTCAGGTAGAGCATTCCAGTCATTGACCACTCTGTTGCTGAAGTCGTATTTTTTGCAATCAAGTTTGGGGCGGTTTACCTTGAGTTTGTATCTGTTGTGAGCTCGGGCATTGTTGCGGTTGAAGCTGAAGTAGTCACTGACAGGTAGGACATTGTAGCAGATAATTTTGTGTACTATACCTGTGTCTAAGACCAAAATTTCAAGCCTGATGTTATAAGGTATTCTGTTGCAAGCAGAGGAATGGAGGACTCTTCTCGTGCAATATCAGGTGGAGGTGGGGGGGAACCATGCACAAGAAATGGCTTTTTCAACTCACCTTAAAACGCCCCAGAGATACAAAACCTACAGCTTCTCATAATCTAATAATCTCTCCTAGAAGCTAGGCAAGAAGAATGAAGGCGCATATTATCGTAGACGGGAAGTGTTCTCTAAGGTTTCTTTAAATAAGCCAGCCTCGGTGTAGTGTGTGATAAGTAGCTAGCTTTGAAAAGAGTTTGAGCTGCTCTATGATCATCTTTGACAAGACATCATGGCGCCCGAATTTGAGACTGCTCATGTCAAGGGTTTTTGCTTTGAATTAAGTCTTAAGTTTTATTGGGCTCCCTCCGCCTTCCGCCGAGTAGGAAGATCAAGATGGGGAAATGCTGATGTTTGGTATGAAAGCTGTGCCTTTGAAGGAGGGCTAACATAGGACATGCCTTTCAGTTTGCGAAATTTGCACATTCATTAAAATAATGAGCTCCTGGAAATAAGGTAGCTCTCTCTCTCTCTCTCTCTCAACAGCAATGTTAACAAATAGGAGGAAATGGGATCCTCTTATCTTTAGCTGTATTATTGTAAGAATCATTTTAAGTTATTAAACTAAAGAGAACATAGTTCAGATAATTCTGCAAGCTTGTGTGCCTGTGATAAGCTAGTTGGATCCATGATATTTTACATATTTTTTGCATCACAGTTTATTCCCCAAATTAGAGTACCTTGCTAGTCATTGTTAATTGGTTGCGGGAGGTGCAGTGACTACCAAAAATGATGGGTATCAAACAAAATTTTCCCCATAAGAAATAAGGTGGTGAGTCACAAGCACTGAAAAGTCCTAGCTTATGCATTAAATAGCAAACAAACAATGAGTACCTGGGCAAAATGTCCACATCAAAATGCATTGAATACCCAATTTGATAGGTTTCAAAGAAGTTGAGCACCAAGATTTTACTGTACATGCAATATGTAAGAGAGCTAGGTTTACTGTTTTCATTTGATAAAACCACAACTTTCAAATGAATAAAACCATAACTGTCAAATTAATATAGATTGTGCAAAAAATATTTTTTAAAAAATACTTCTGGGTTTTTTTCTGCAGGAATTATAGGTCTGGGCTTGTGATAACAGGTTTGCCAGGAATAAACTGGTATAGTGCTATGGATAGACAAAGAAAGCATCAAATGCACAGGTGTCAAACTCACTGCGTCACTTTGCCATCACGTGATGTTTTTTTTTTGTAAATGTGTTTTTATTTTCCATTTTCATTTTCATACAATCACATATATACTGTGCAGAACCGGGGCCATATAACATTAAACAATAAACACAGCCATTCCTCTTGTCAATAATACCCCCCAAAATAGAAACCCAATGTACCTCTTCGACCTTCCATACACCCTTTCTTTCGCCTCCCTCCAACTTTCCCTCTTCCCTCCATCATTCCCCTCTACCCTACTTCCCTTCCCCCTCTACCACACCTCTCTCCCAATACACTCCCTCCCTTCCTTCTCACTCTCCCTCCAATCCTCTCTCCCACCCTCTCGACCCCTCTTTCTTCTATCCCTCTACTCCTCCCTTCGGTGTATTTCTACTATCTATTAATATATTCAGCTTGTCCTAGTTTAACACTGGAATTGAAGAGCAACAGTATACAAGTGCAATCACGTTACTTTAAAACATCATGTGATGTTTCATGACGTTTTCCTCATTCGTGCTGCTGGGATGGGCGTGGCCTGTGTGTAATGCATCTTGTCCTGCAGGCTGCCCGCAGGCTACAGCCCTGATCGAATGGAAGTGCATTTGCCATCAAATGTAATCTGGAATACAATTTATTAAGACATGGGTAGGAATTTTGTTGTGATCGATAAAATAGTTTTGGGGCTGTCGACAAATTTACTTTTTGCTTAGATGAAATTTTGTATAATACAAAACCACAGTGGTATTTAGCGGTATTGCTTCCTAGCATGTTAAAGTTCAAGTTTTAAAGTTCAAATATGATTTGCAAATAGGTGGAAAAAAATGTAGAGGTTGACTGATAAAGACGTGGTCTCTCTCTTCCTTTCAGCCCAGGTTTAATGGATGCATAAGTTCCACTGAAAAGAGACGGGGTGGCTCAATAGTTAAGACACTGAACTCATCAATCAGAAAGGTTGGCAGTTCAGTGGTTCGAATCCCTAGCGCCACGTAATAGAGTGAGCTCCTGTTACTTGTCCCAGCTTCTGCCAACCTAGCAGTTCAAAAGCATGTAAAAATGCAAGTAGAAAAAGAGGGACTACCTTTGGTGGGAAGGTAACAGCGTTTTGTGCGCCATTGGCATTTATCATGCTGGCCACATGACCACAGAGAAGTCTTTGGACAGTGCTGGCTCTTTGGTTTTGAAAAGGAGATGAGCACCACCCCCTAGAGTCAGGAACGACTAGCACATATATGCGAGGGGAACCTTTACCTTTAAGTTCCATTTCATCACTTATCTTTCATTGAATTCTATCTTTCTTCATCATCTGACTTTGTTGGAATCATTTATGAATATTGCCAACATATTTTCCCCTCTCTTGTCTTTATCTCAGACAGATTCTTCTGGCTGCTGTTCCTCATTAGAACACCTTTCTTACACCCAAATTCAATTCTTTGTCTCCATTGTGTTTTTAAAGAAGGGGATGAAGTGCTACTTTGGTAATTCAAATTATGTTGATATCCAAAATTACTAAAAAAAAAAAAAAAAAAAAAAAGATGAGGCTTTAATGGCCCAATTTATAAACAAGTAGACAATGAGACTTTGAGTGGTTTATTTACTAAGCCATCAGCCGAGTACTATAGATTATTGAAGAATTAAGTCTTTGTAAATTTGGATGTAGTTTAACCTAGTTCACACTAGAATCATTTGCAGCATAATTATTTAAGCAGATTTCACACTCACCAAATTTGGTGAGAGTGGTTTTAACAGGAAAACGAATTTTGGACTGTCTTTAAAAACACCTCTTTCAAATACATTGCAGTAGGATGGAAATTTTATTTGCTAACATTTTAACAAATGAAACTATGGAATAGAAAGTCTGAGGAAACAAAATGTTAGTCTGTCATTTAAATAGAGGATTTAGGTGTTTAAAATCTGGGTTTGGTTCAGCCATATTCGGGAATTAACTGTGCATGTTAAATTTGATTAGAGGCTGTCAGTGAACACGTCATCTGATTAATCAACTTTTCTAGAAACTTGATATTCAGAATCAGCATCAGCAGCAACAATAAGATCAAGTTTTGGATAATTCCGTATATTTATTAGGCAGTCGATATAACCGGTGTACGCATTCCCTAGAATAGATTGCAATCACTGTTCTACTCTAGTCTGAACAATATTCAAAGCATTTTTCCCTGATCTAAACCTTGTCAGATGTATGGAGCCTCCATCGTCAAAATTTCTATGACAACTTGTCCATATTCGGTAGGACAGCAGTCTCCCCCCCCGCCCTTGCAGCTTGGTGGCCCAGCAGGAGGTGGGATTCAATATTTTTTACTACCAGTTCTGTGGGCATGGCTTGGTGGCCGTGGCAAAGCTTGGTGGGCATGGAAGGAAAGGATACTGTAAAATTCCCATTCCCTCCCCACTCCAGGGGAAGGTTATTGCGAAATCCCCAATTCCCCCTGATCAGCTGGGACTTGGGAAGCAGAGAATAGATGGGGTGGGGCCAGCCAGAGGTGGTATTTACTGCTTCTCCAAACTACTCAAAATTTCCACTACCGGTTCTCCAGAACTGGTCAGAACCTGCTGAATACCTTCTCTGGAACCAGGCCATGCCAGCGGCAGGCCAGCACACAAGTGTGCATGTGTAGCTCAACTTACACAAGTTCAGTTGCATGTCTGTGCACACATGCACCAGCCCACTGCTCGCACAAGTCAAGTTGTGTATGTGCACATGTGTGCTGGCCTACCTCTCATGTGGCTTGATTGTGAATAGACTACAACCTGGTGGTTGGGGACCCCTGCGCTAGGAGATCTGGAAGTTGATATTTTGAGTGTCCGAAGCAGAGAGGGAAGCTGCTTCGGATATATAACCCTTTAAAGATCTATACCTGGTGCCTATAAATCAGTATTTCCCACTCTTGGCAACTTTAAGATATGTGGTTTTCAATTCCTAGAATTCCCTGGCTAGGATGCTGGCCAGAGAATTCTGAGAGTTGAAGTCCATACATACTTCTTGTAAATGTCAAACTGTCAACTGTCTCTGCTATAGACAGTTGCTGGAAAAATTTCAAGAGGCCTGTGTAAGGAATGATGTTTCCAGATTAATAACTTCTTGCCATTTTTAGCATGAGCAACAATGTAGGGACAGTGCTACTCTTTCCACAAGAGTTGAATCCTGAACACCAACTTTTCTATCTATCTATCTATCTATCTATCTATCTATCTATCTATCTATCTATCTATCTATCTATCTATCTATCAATCAATCAATCAATTAAGTCAAATACCACTCACTCATCACAAAATCTCCAGAACTGTAAAGCCTACAAACTTGAAATTTGGCACGTATGTTCCTCTTGGCTTCTAGGTGCTCGCCAAGAAAGGATTTTCCAAAATGACCATCAGATCATTAGTATTTCTTATACAGTAATTAACACACTCTAATGCTAAGGAGTTAGACATTCTACTCCCCCTCCCTACCTGAAAATAACTCTGTTCCAACTGCCAGTTGCCTCACATTCCGTTACCTCAGTTCAAACTGGCAGACGTTCCACTCCTTCACTCAGGAGCAGCCTGGGGCTCCTTACAATACTAAACATTGGTACCTCACCAAAATGTCTATGCCTTCCACCTATGGAACTGCTTCCAGACTCAAGGCGGCAGGAGTGATATTTCCTTATGTGTTTCAATCACTGACCACCACTGAGCCAACGGATTGGGAACAGAATTTCTCCTGCATAGCCCAATCACATAGGTTTGTCGCAAAGCATGGGTATCCAGCTAGGACTAAATAACAAGGAAAGATTATCAAGTGAAGCTACATAATCACAGGACAAAGGTTCAATTGAATTGGTGCTTCACTAAACAAAGTGCAACAACTTGCCAATGATTCTTAGATCATAAAATCATAACAGACAATCCAATTTGCAATTCATTCCCAAAGGGTCATGGCTCCAAAAACAGATGCAACAGAGGATTTAATTCAAACAACCTGGGATTTTGCAACACAGCTGTTTCCTTGCTTTCTGTAGGGATTTATATCACTTACAGTAAGGACTGCAGATGCCTCATTGCTGGCTTCAGTCCTGAAGTCTGTGTTTCCATCAAAGCTTTCAGTGCTTTGCTCAAATTAGCTTATTTCAGAAATGTTAGCCTCAGCATCTCCATTAAAGCCTTTTAGCAGAAGATTTCCTTTGAATAAGACAGGAAAAGATTGAGTCTGAAGGAGCCAGGGTTCCTCAGGGGAATTCAGAAAAGGAAATGCAGGATTCACTAGCCATTCTTGAAGGAGAAAGAAGGAACTAGAGAGGAAACCATTCTAAATGAAGGCAAAGATCAAGTGACGAAACAAGAAGACAAAGGACATGTCGAGTTGACATGAAGTGGTCTCCACATGGGTCAGGAGATAATCGTGAAATGGAATTGAAATAAGAAGTCTTTACGCAGGATAATTCCAGGCTACTTATATATTTATGGAGGGTATAGAGTTTACTCTTAATATATAGACCATGTCCTACTGATAGATACTGATAGCAGTATGCAATTTTGGGGGTCTTTAATGGAATTAAGTCAACAAGGAGGGTGTAGCTTAGTGATAGAATGCTATCTTCTAGTGGTAGAAATTATACCTGGTTTTTCCAAATGTGGCTGAGCGAGGGGAGCCAAATGTCAACTCGCAAAGCATCCATGGCCTGCTCTCAAGTTGCCATAGGCAGGAAGGAGGAAAACCAGCCATAACCAGAAGCACATTTCATGCATACCTTTCTCAAGGCTGTATCCCAGGATACTTGCAACAGCCGGAGGAGCATAATTTCTACAGCCCCCCGAAAGTGCTCAATTGGAGAATGTGATTTATGACATACCCTGGGAGGCGGGGGATACAGGGTCATAATTGGGCCATAAATTATATGGGGGCAGAACTGGCTTCACTTGTGTATGTGCTGACATGTTGCTCCTAATAAATAACTGGATTTCTTTTGAAGTTTGGCTGAAGGCTCATGATTTAATTAGGGCATCTGACGGAATCCTGACAGCTAGCACACGTTCCGGTAAGAGAGAAGTTCCCTGGAGGATGGGCTCCAGCATGAGCCGAAAAGCTCAGAAGACTAAATCTTTGGTCATGAGGTTGACCGACCAACCTACTCAGATTGGACCCTGCAACATTATCCTGAGATACATATACAGTATTTTGCTTTGTTCATGACTGAGAATGATGTGCATTTTGTGCAACCAACCAGGGACATGCAACCCAAGGACAAATCTTCATAGGAGGTGTAGATAATACTGTTTACATGGGAGAGA
The DNA here is from genome assembly GCF_051295495.1 of Thamnophis sirtalis. Lineage (NCBI taxonomy): Eukaryota > Metazoa > Chordata > Lepidosauria > Squamata > Natricidae > Thamnophis > Thamnophis sirtalis. The sequence continues at coordinate 50,766,524 of NW_028261393.1, read as the reverse complement.
AGTGACTTCATTTGAATGAGAAAAAAAATGATGTCCCTCTAGTTTCTGGAAGGCTGAATTTGATGTTTCTGTCCTTAGCAGGGAGATGTGGTCATGTGTGTCTTGGTCAGGAAGTGATAGAATGTAGATCACGATGCAAAAAAAACCTGCATTTTTGTATTTGCATCAGACATTAGCAAGCAAATATGTAAAGGTGGCATTTATGTTAGAAAAGCCACGGTGCCTGGCCATCATTCTGATCTTGATTAACTACATGCACTCATGTAAACATCTGTAAATATGTTGTGATGGTGATTGTAGATGCAAATGTGGTTGTAGTTGTGCAATCTAATCTGCCCATTTGTCTCTGGCTTGATGTACTATAAAACCTTGGCAATATAAACCAAAAACGCGAAATAAACCTGCATGATTTATTTTAAAGCTAGATTTTAATAACCCAATTCTTCCAATACGTTTTGTTTGTTATATTTGCTTCTTTTTTTTTATGAGACAGTTGATTTGTCCCTTCACTTCTACCTCCCATATACAAATAATCCAACGTAATTATTATAATCAGTTTACAGGCTGTAATCACATTAGTGGAGATGATTGTAATATATAGACATCACCTGGACTTGTGTTTGTTTTAATAGGGGGGAAAATCAATTCTCCAGTGAATGCAACTGTGCGCCGATTAGGTATTCAAATGATCAGATATTATGTTGCTTTTGATTAAATTAACCGTTTGGGGGTTGATTTGCCTTAGGTTAATAATAGCCCATTGCAGTTAGGAGATTGCAGATTACATGCCTCGTCCTTCTCCCCCAAATGCATTGGGACTGCAAGTTCTTAACATTCTGGGAATAGACATTGCTCGGATCTCTTGGGTAAAAGTTCATGTTCTTACCTAGGGAGACTCACCGGTGAAGCTTTTAGCATCCAAGATAAATCCTGCCTCACCAGGGTCTCCAAAATTAATATTGATGTAGGAGCAAGCACTTTGGTTCCCCAGGACAGATTCAAACTCTGCATCTCCAGCAGACAACTTAACTCTGTCCAAAAAGAAAGCATTCATTCTCTCTAGAGTAACAAACCTTAGAGAGCGAGTTTCTCAACTCCGTTACTTCAATAGTACTAGGTGTTCTAACCCATCCGGTCTGGTCTGTGTGAGGTGTTGAAACTTGGGTTGAAAATGGCTTTTCCTGCTTTAACTCCTTTGCTTGCTTGCTTCTTCTCCTTCTTCTTTTTTATAAAAGCAATGAAGTTAGTGTGATGAGAAATCGCTACCCTTGCTTTGATTGAGAGGCTGGCCTAGATGACACCGAGCTGTTGCAGATGGGACCCATGGGGAAAACAGAGGCAAGGATTGTAATAAGGCAGTATAGAGCAGGAGATAGTATCTGGAGAATCAGGTCCTTAACAAAGATGCTCCGAAGCTCAATTTTTAAAGAACTTTAGGATTTTGGAAGTCTGGTTTCTGTGTTCTCCATAATCCATAATCTTGTATGGCCAAAGAACAGGATAAAATGGTGAGGACAATGTTCTCCAAAATAACTTGTCTCAAGATAGACCAGATCAGGAAACCAACTACTAACTACTAAAGTTGCCTATTATTATTGGTACTATCTTTGCTTTCTTTTGATGTAGTCAATCATCATCATCATTTATTTTTATTTATTTATTTTGTTTGTCAGTCATGTACAAGATATCAGGAATAAGAATAAACACGAATAAGAACACAGGAAATGGGTACAAATAAATAGGCACCAGTAGTGGGATTCAAATAATTTAACAACCAGTCCTCTGCCCTAATGATCAGCTGGGTAGGCGTGGCTTGGTGGCCTTGTGACTGGGTGGGTGTGGCCAACTCAATGTCACTCAGGTCAATGGGCACTTTGCCTTAGCTGTTACAGTGTAATAAGGGTTAACCGGAGAGACAGTTTCTGTAAGCAGGGCAATAAAGATTAGGCTAGAAACAACACCAGAATGTTTCCTTCCTGCCTTCCTTACAGGATTAGCCCTGTAAAGTGGGGAAAAAACAAAAGGAGATTTCTTCCAACAACTGGTTCTCCAAACTGCTTAGAAAGTTACCAAAGGTGCGAACTGGCTGAATCCCACCACTGATGGGCACATTAGGGCAGGAACATTAGGCACGCTGGTGCACTTAGGCACGCCCCTTACAGATCTCTTAGGAATGGGGTGAGGTCAACAGTAGACAGTTTAAGGTTAAAGTTATGCGGGTTTGAGGATGTAACAACAGAATCAAGTAGTGCATTCCAGGCATTGACCACTCTGTTGCTGAAGTCGTTTTTTTTCTGCAATCGAGTTTGGTGTGATTTACCTTGAGTTTGTATCTACTGTGTGCTTGCGTATTATTGCAGTTGAAAACTGAAGTAGTCATTGATAGATAGGACATTGTAGCAGATAATTTTGTGTACTACGCTTAGGTCAGAATGTAGGCAGCGGAGTTCTAGGTTGTCCAAGCCCAAAATTGGGAGCCTGGTGGCATAAGGAATTCTGTTGCAAGTAGAGGAGTGGAATACTCTTCTCGTGAAATACCTCTGGACATCAACCTCATCCTCATCTTAAAGCTTAGAAGCGTAAGTGAGTAGTTAGTTGGCCAGATTTCAATACAAATGACCTTTTTGAAGAATATAGGCCCCCAGAACAGGACTGTACAAAAGTGGTGAAGTTGCTTTTGTTTGTGTGCTGATGTGCGCAGATGAGGGTTGATGAAATGGCTTGCTATTAATAATGATTTTTTTAAAGATCCCAGTGGGAATACAGGGATGATCTAACTGTGATTTTATTAAGTGGTAAATTACTTAACAAAAAGTAATGAACACAGTCTTATCAAATAATCAATTCACGACATAAAAATGATTGGAAGTACAATAGTTGTCCATCCAGCTCCTGAGATAATTAAGTCACAAACGCAATATACGTGCAAAATTAGATTGTGTATGCAAATCAAATTAATTTGTTTGGATTATTCAGGCTCTGAGTTCTTTAGTAAAGCAATAAACACTCCACCTTTACATAACATTTACTTCTGGTTTCAAAGAAAATAGATAATATTATTTGTGTTTTTTTAATTATAGTATGTATGTATGTATGTATATATGTATGTATGTGTATGTATGTATATATATATATATATATATATATATATATATATATATATATATATATATATATATATATATATATATATATATATATATATATATATATTTAGTGTCACATATATATTTAGTGTCATGGCTAGCTGATGAGAGCTAAATAGCTTGAAATAGATCTATACTAGTCTCCCTTTATTTATTTATCATCACAAACAACACACACACACACACACACACACACACACACACATATATATAGTGTCACAACCCCTGGTAAGCCCCAATTATGGGAGGAAGCTAACTGTCCATCACGACAGAAACCCAATATTTTTACTGTTGCCTTTGTTATATTCGTGTTTTTTTAATTTGTGCTGATAAATAAATAAAGGGAGACAATAAATAAAGGGAGACTAGTATAGATCTATTTCAAGCTATTCAGCTCTCATCAGCTAGCCATACCCTTACTGGGAATCCCAGTATGTTTTTGTAGATTTTCACAGGTGTAGGGATGCTGGTCTTGTTGTATTCAGGTCTTTTCTCGTGTAAGAAGGAACCATATTAATCTCCAAAACTGAACACTTCAACAAGAGAATAATTATGGAAGCTATCAAAATAGAGAAACACCCTCATAACATGAATAAACGTGATGATACCTCCCGCCTACCAGACATCTGGAAACCATCCCTAGTCAACAAACAAGCCCCACCCACCACCCAGGCTGTTACAACATAAAACAACAACGGACACACAGCCAGCACCAATCAGCACCAATCTACCAATCATGATACAACCACACAGCCAATCAATCCATTTGCTGAAACGAAACCAGCACTCCACACCCCTCCACCAAGATTTATAGAAAGACGGCAGCTCCGACCACACTTTAAGCTGAAAACACCAGCCTGAAGATGGCGAGTGAGACCTCGCTGAAACGTTGCCAAGAGAATCTCAATCTTACACAGGAAAAGACCCGAATACAACAAGACCAGCATACTTATACCCGTGAAAATCTATGAAAACACACACACACACACACACACACACACACACGTGTGCGTGTGTATGTGTACATAGATATATTCATAGAATAATATTACTAATGTTAAGAAGAGATTGGACAACCATTTGTCTCAAATTATAGTGTTTCCTGCCTGAGCAAGGGTTTGGACTAGAAGACCCCCAAGGTCCCATCCAGCTCTGTTATTCTGTTATCTCTCTTCTTGTTGTTCTTCATTCCTAGACAAAGTAATGGCAACAAAGAAGCTAAAGTGTTCTGGGACTTTAGCATTCAATAGACAAGTACCTGTCACCGATTTAGCAGTTGTGGATAAGAAAGAGTCTGGATAGTAGACATGGGAGTACATGAAGACAGCAGAAGAGAAGAGAAAGAACTGTAGTAAATCAAAACATACATATATTGTCAAAAGAAGTACAATGACTGTGGCAAAAGAGAGCAAAGGAAGAACCAATAGGGATAGGTGCTTTGGTTGAAATCTCAAAACATCACTTGAACACCATCGTCATTGACAAAATCACCATTAGTCAATTGTAAGAGGCAGCTTTACTGGGAAGCTTACATTCTGTGCTGCTGCCTTCAATATTATTAAACAACCACATCTGCTTATCCCAGGTCCTTGGGAAGGACTCAACTGGGGGATAAAAATTCCAAATGCAGTCTAAACATCTGGATGACTGTGTGACCAACCATAACTTATATGCTGCACAACTCTCATTGACTATGGGAGGGTAATTGTTAAAAGTTGCATTGTATACTGACTCTACAGGTAAGAATACTGGGAATGTATTAATTCTTGCCTAAACCATAGATCATTTGCAATACTTTGCCAAGCCAGTAACTTCAGAGCTTGTGTCAAAGATGCTTGATCAGAAGACAACTGGACTGTTTTTTCCTTGAGAAGGAAGAAGATGATGGTAACATCAACAGCTGATGAAGCTTCCTGGATGATGACCTGGAAAATAACATTCCAGTTGCCTTTTCAAACACCAACTATGAGACAACCATGATCTGGGTGACTGAGAATCTCCATAAACTTTAGATCTTCGTTTCTTAAGCAGAATCCTTGTGCTTTGAAGCGTTTAGTTCCCAAAGTGGAATCAATATTAGAATTGTCTTATTTTTACAGATAAAATTGCTTGACTTTTAGAAGGTTTTGAACCAATAGTGGCAGGTGCTCAATTCTGTGTAATGAGAAGGCCTCATTTGTTTATTTTATTGACTCAACTTCAATAGCCACCCATTTCACCTGAGTGACTTTGTGCAATGAAACAGTCATAAAACCATTAAAAACAATTTACAAACTACACTATCTTGTAGATTTAAGAAAATAGCACACCCCAAAGTAGTCGATGTAATTTAATTACACTTCATCTCCCACTTAATTTAATTGTAGCTTTCATTACAGAACATTGAGGATGAAATTTTCCAAAGAGGAACCTTGGCTGTCAACAAGTGATGTCAGATATCATTTTCAGATGGAAAGACAGGATATAAATCCAATAAATAATTAAGTAAATGCATATACCATACAAAATTTACACACTACCCCGGCTAACCTTGTATATAATTTATAGTGAGCTTTTCAACCTTGCTAGGAACTTTCTCGTTCATCCTTGCTCTGAAATTCTGCCCTTGATTCTCAACCTTGGTTTCAATTTCTCTGAAAAATATTCTTATGGGATAGTTGTGTGAACTTAAAGCAAAGCAAAATTTTACTGCATCTAATAGAAGAATGGTGGAAAATGACAAATTATTCTTCCATCAATTGCCCATACTTATCACCTTGATATTTAATAGTGAAGTGAATCTTCCAGCATTAATCTTCCCCTACACAGATACAGACACACACACACACACACACACACACACACACACACACACACTTAAGCATGCATGATTGGGAAGGGTTAGGAAATTGAGAATCATTAGTCAGAGAGTGAAATAAACAAAGAGTCCGATGTTTGTTTGAGATATCTTTTTTTTCCATTCAATTTTTATTCTAATTCATCCTAGCATCTGAAACATAAATATGTGTGTTCCATATGTTTGCAAACTTGGAAGATTTCCCAGTGATTAAGATGCTCAACCTTTAACACACGTTAAGCATTACAATAATAATTGTCAGTAGAATTTAGTGACATGCTGAATAATAAAGAGTTAGCGTAATGAACACGAAGCAAAGACATTGCTAGAATTTGGACGTCTCTGCATAATAAGCTTTTGTTCGCAAGTGGATGGATTTCTTTTTAAGAAAAAAATATTCTTGGAGTTTTTTTGTTACGCCAGTTTACGCAGTGTAGTAGGGGATTAATGACAAATAAAGGGTCAGTTGTATTGTGAGGAGAGAGTGATACATTTCTGCAAAATGTATTTTTGGAGGTTTTGGTGCTCTCTGAGCACAATTGTTTTCTTGCAGTCCTTTGATTAAATTTCCTAATCAGATAATGAAAGGACTGCAAGCACAGAGTCAACTACAGAGAGCATCAAGGATTCCACCATTCACCCTGAGCTATTGTTGGAACATATTGTTACAAGTACTTCTTTATCACATTTGTACCCACCTGTCTCACCTACATGACTCTGGGTGGTTCACAATAACAACACAACAAGTTATATAAAAACATAAAAGAGCAGAGTTAAAACAGAGTTAAGAACAAAGTTAAAAGTAAGATGTTGCAAGATAAAGAGGGAGCACTTTCAAGCCTACTAGCTATCCCCAGGGTTGCATATCACCCTTTGGCACCCATGCCAGTTGGCCAAGCCAACTTTTAATACTCTAATAGCAATAGCGCTTAGACTTATATATTACAGTGCTTTACAGCCCTCTCTAAGCAGTTTACAGAGTCAACCTATTGTCCCCAACAATCTGGGTCCTCATTTGACCCACCTTGGAAGGATGGAAGGCTGAGTCAACCTTGCACCTAGTAAGATTCAATCTGCCAAACTGCTGGCAGTCGGTGATCAGCAGAAGTAGCCTGTTTGGCTGCACTCTAACTATTGTGTCACCGCAGCTCAGTGCGCCACTGAGGCTTAGTAGGCCAGGAGATTAGGACCTGCCTCACCTTTGGAGGTAAGATGTTCCAAAGAGTGGTGGCAATGTCAAAAAAAGTCTCTCTTCCTGCATCTGGCCAGTCAAGTGAGGGACCTACAACATACCTTCTTTGTTTGACCCAGGAGGGACGTGATGGGAATGAAATGGTTCCTCGAATGGTCCTGTCCCCAATTGTATTAGATGAGTAAGGGGAAGTTAGCACACAGGCATGCAGCACTAATCCCTAAAACATCCATTGCTGTGCAAAACAGCAGAAGATTACTAAGTCAGTCAACAATAAAATTTCTGTCTCTTTCTACATGGAAATTGCCTTGTTCTCTTATCTTGTCCTCTTCCTTCATTTCACACGCCTCTCATAATATTGATTGTCCAAGCTTGGCTGGTAGCAGCTTTGCTCCCACTTATTTAACTCTGTCCACAAATCTGCCTTTGCTATGAGTAGCCTCATACTGCTAATTGCACATTAATTGCTACCAACCACAAAGCTAATGCATAATGGGTTATGAATCTCATGCTACTTGAAATGTAAGCCGCACTGCCAAAAGCTGGATTCTCCTATTTAATTCTTCCCTGGGTCGCACCTGTGATCTACACCCACTTTTCTCAACCTTTGCAGAAACCCAACTCCTTAGAGTAGGGGTGTCAAGCTCAATTTCATTGAGGGCCACATCACAGTTGTGTTTTACTCAGAGGAAGTGGAGGGTGTGTGAGTGGGATGTGGTGCGCATGGCCAGTTTGACATCATTCATGTTGAGGGAACCTGTGATGGCCAAGGCAGAACTTCCTTCAGAGTCTCCCTTGGTCTCATTATAATCTTCCTTCCTTCCTTCCTTCCTTCCTTCCTTCCTTCCTTCCTTCCTTCCTTCCTTCCTTCCTTCCTTCCTTCCTTCCTTCCTTCTTCCTCCCTCCCTCCCTCCCTCCCTCCCTCCTTCCCTCCCTTCCTTCCTCACCCCGCTAAGCTCTGTTTTCATTAGCAGAGAGCTGCAGGAGGCCATCATGGCTGAAAACGGAGGCCAGGAGGGCCACACGCAGCTCTGTTTTCACTGGCAGAGGCACTGCGGGCCAGTGCTTTGCTGTTTCCAGGATGGCCCTACAGGCCAGATCTAAGCAGCCCGTGGGCTGGATTTGGCCCACAGAGAGTGAGTTTGACACCCCTGCCTTAGAGTAGAAATAGAATAACAGAGTTGGAAGGGACCTTGGAGGTCTTCTAGTCCAACTCTCTGCTTAGGCAGGAAACCCTACACCACTTCAGACAAATGATTGTCCAATCTCTTCTTAGAAACTCCCAGTGTTGGATCATTCACAACCTCTGGAGGCAAGTCATTCCACTGATTAATTGATCTCACTGTCAGGAAATTTCTCCTTAGTTCTAAGTTGCTTTTCTCCTTGATTAGTTCCCACCCATTGCTTCTTGTCCTGACCTCAGGTGCTTTGGAGAATAGCTTGACTCCCTCTTCTTCTTTGTGGCAGCCCCTGAGATATGAGTGATAAATGCATTTGTGTGACGTATCCCACTTTTGTTGTTGTTTAGTTGCTCAGTTGTATTGTGTCCCCATGGACCGTAACACACCAGGCCTCCTGTCCTCTGCTGTCTCCTGGAGTTTGCTCATATTCATGTCATTGCTTCAATGGCAATATCTAACCACCTCATCTTCTGCCTTTCCCTTCTCCTTTTGCCTCCTTTTCCAACATCGGGATCTTTTTCGTATCCCCAAACTCCAAATGAAACTGATGATTGTGGTCAACAATATTAAAATTTATGCTTTGCTCTCTAAATTAACCATGCAAGAAGTGAAATAAGTTTTCATTGCAGTTCGGCTTTATCTGCGCACCTCTGACCATTTTTGTATATATAAAAAAATATTTTGCACACTCTTTTTTTTTTCTTCCTGGTACCACATTGTAGCTCTCTCGGGATCACTACCCAGAGTTCGATAATCCCTGTTGTACACTAATCCAGGACAAAAAGGCTCGATGTAAGAGGGATTATGGAAATAAAAGGATCATAATTTTAGACTCCTATGATGCAGTTTCTCTGAACTAAAGGACGTGGTGAAATAAATTATGCACAGATGTGAAGAGTTTGTTTTGCTTGGAGAAACATATTAAGCTGGCCATGAGTCCATAACCTCCAAACAGATGGAACGTATATCTGATTTAACTAACACTTCATGGATATTTTTTTTCCTATCCTGGTGTTTAATGGTTGGGTTACCAAAAGTGATGAAAGATGTTGCATTTGCCTTCACTGTATTATTGATAATGTAGCAATAGCAATAGCAATAGTTAGACTTATATACCGCTTAATAGGGCTTTCAGCCCTCTCTAAGCGGTTTACAGAGTCAGCATATCGCCCCCAACAACAATCCGGGTCCTCATTTTACCCACCTCGGAAGGATGGAAGGCTGAGTCAACCTTGAGCTGGTGAGATTTGAACAGCTGAACTGCTGAACTGCAGTCAGCTGAAGTATCCTGCAGTGCTGCATTTAACCACTGCGCCACCTCGGCTCTTGGTGAATGTGTGTGTTGATATTGTATCAACACAGTATCAACAGTAGAGTCCTTCAAGTTTTTAGGTTCTATCATATCTCAAGACTTAAAATGGACACCTGACATCAAAAACACCATCAAAAAGGCACAACAAAGAATGCTTTTTCTGAGCCAACTCAGAAGGCTCAAACTGCCCAAAGAGCTGCTGATCCAGTTCTACAGAGGAATTATTGAGTCTGTCATCTGCACCTCCATAACTGTCTTTGGCTCTGCAAGGCAACAATACAGACACAGATTCAGAAGATAATTAGAACTGCAGAAAAAACAATTACTACCAACCTGCCTTCCTTCCATTGAGGGCCTGTATGCTGCACGAGTTAAAAAGAGGGCTGTGACAATATCTACAGATCCCTCGCATCCTGGACATACTTTTACTTTTTTTACTTTTTACTTTTACTTTTGCCTTTATTTGTATGCCGCCCTTTTCCCTAAGGGGACTCAGAGCGGCTCACAATTCAAAAGGGAGGGGGAAGCAACAAACAATAAACAATACAGCATATTAAAAGAGAAAAACACAACAATCACACAATTCGAGTGGGGCTACAATCTTAGCCCCAGGCCAGCCGGGACAGCCAGATCTTTACAGCAGCGCGGAAGGATTGGAGGGTGGAGAGGGTCCGAATCTCCACGGGGAGTTCGTTCCAAAGGGACGGAGCAGCCACCGAGAAGGCCCTCCTCCGGGTAGTTGCCAGTTTGCACTGGCTAGAAGATGGGATTCGGAGGAGGCCTAATCGATGCGATCGAATCGGTCTGGTGGAGGCAATTGGCAGTAGGCGGTCTCTCAAGTACGACATAAATTGTTTCAACTTCTACCCTCAAAACAACGCAATGGAGCACTGCACACCAAGACAACTAGACACAAGGACAGTTTTTTTCCCCAAATGCCATCACTCTGCTTAACAACTAATTCCCACAACACTGTCAATAATTTACTAAGACTGTATTACTATTTTTATTCTCTTCCTTTCTAGTATCTATCTCTCCCCACATATGACTATAACCATGTTGCTTGTATCTTTCAACTTAAATTGTTTTTTATTTGTTTCCTAGTATGATTTGATAGCTTATTAGTAACCTGGACTATCACTAAGTGTTGTATCTTATGATTCTTTATGAATGTATTTTATTTTTCTTGTGTGTCCAATCACACTTGGCCAATAAAGAATTCTATTCTATTCTATTCTATTCTATTCTATTCTATTCTATTCTATTCTATTCCATTCCATTCCATTCCATTCCATTCCATTCCATTCCATTCACTGCTGGAAGAGTTGTTGTGTTAATTTTCCCAAGTCATCACCTCCTCGCGACCCATTAGATCACATAGATTAGGCCTCCTCCGAGTTCCATCTGCCAGTCAGTGTCGACTGGCAACTATGCGGAGGAGACCCTTCTCGGTAGTAGCTCCGACCCTTTGGAATGATCTGGAGATTCGCACCCTCACCACCCTCCAGACCTTCCGCACAGCCCTTAAAATCTGGCTATCCCGTCAGGCCTGGGGTTAAAGAATGTAACTCACCCCCACCCGAATGGTATGAATGTTGTGTTCTATTTTTAATTATGTATTGTCCTTATGTGTTATTGTCTGTATCCCCCTCCCTTTGAGTTGTAAGCCGCCCTGAGTCCCCCCAGGGAAAAGGGCGGCCTATAAATAAATTTTCAAATACTCAAATATTCATCACATGCCACACAAGGCTGTGGCTTAGTTTGGAAGCTATTCCCCCACCCCTTCGAATGTATCCACCCCTCTTCCCACTGTTACTGCACATGGCTAAGACATATTTCAACCTGCTGTTACGTTCATTTACTTTGAAACAACATCACCTCTATTGATTTAAAAGCTAAGTGGGCATTTGTTCTTTTGGTCAGAGGTATCCTAGAGAAACATAATTGTCCTAAATAGCTTGTCAGCAGTGCGTAATTGATCACACCAGATGGAACACAGGAAAATGCAGGCTGCGTCCTGCCATTCCTGCATGCTAGGGAAGCTCAGGATACATTTCTAATTTTACCTAATGTAACTTAATGTTTAGATACTCGAGTGAGGAGAGTAGTTGAAATGTAAAAGAGAGACCACGCTGCTTCTCTTCAAAAGTTCTCCCCTGTCTCCATGTAACGCTGACTACCAGGAACAATAAATATGATATCTATGTCATAGAGTATTTGGAGAAATCTTAAATTTCCAATGGGACTGTAGTTGAAGGCTACATATATATTTTCTTTAACATCCATAATTGTTTAGTGGACAGTGCATTATCTGCGTCAATGTACTTATATTTTGCTTACAATTCTGATAGCGGTATTACCATTTAAATATACATAATCATACTTTTTCAACTTCTAACATTTGTATATACATAGTATGTTCTCTTATACTTCAGTATACATAATATTATTTTCCCAATTTCTGCTTTCTACTTCTTTTTTCTAACACTTATTAGAATAACCACCAAATTAAAACGTATTTTATGTCTATCCATCATCTCTTGCCCTTTTTAGAATTTCAACTTTTATTAGCATTTCGGTGAATCCCTCCTGCTTCTCCTCTGGTATCTTGTAAACTCCTTTTGTCATTTTTGTTTAGTCTAAATATTTCCGCTGCCCCAGCATCTGTCTCTTGCTGTTGGATCTCTGGAGTGCCCATCCTCAGTTCCCCTCATCATTTTAAAAGAATCTTTAGATAGAAGAGAGAGCAATAATTTCGAACACGGAACAAGTAGGATATGTTTTTAAGAATACAAAATAGAAAAGGGAATAATGAGAAGACTGTCTTCTCCTGGTGACGTCTACCTGTCCCAAAGATGGGCATGCTCTGCATCCTTTTTTTTTTTTGAAAACTGTTTTATTCCATTTTCATTTTCATTTCATACAATCACTTATATACTGTGCATTCAAAAAAAGAGCAATAAGCACAACTCTTCTTCCACCATGGAAAGCCAACGTAGCACTTCAATCCTCCATACACCCTTTCTTCTCCCCCTCCAACTTTCATTTCTCCCCTCCAACATTCCCCTCTTCTACTTCCCTTCCCCCTCAGACATTCCTTTCTCCCCTTCCCACCATCTCACCCTCCTTACATTCCCCTCTCACTCCCTCTTTACTTCTCCCTCTTCTTTCCCTCCATTCCTCCCTTTGGTGTATTTCTACCATTCATTAGTCTATTCAATTTATATTTTGCACTAAAATTAAAGAAAAAAAAATGAAAAAAAAAGAAAAAAGAAAGAAAAAGGGGGAAATAAAAGGAAAAAAGAAAAAAAAAGAAAAAAAAGCAACAGTATACAAGTGTATTCTTATTGTTCTAAAGTTGAAACTATATTTCGACCCTCCCCCCCTCCCTCCCATAACCCCCCCTCCCTAATCCCCTTCCGACTTCCCAGGTCCCATACCCGGCATAACTCTTTATCATCATTATCCTTTTCTTAAAACAGTGTTATCTCATGGAAGCTAAGAGATGTGCCTTTCCATGTAGTGCATCTTCTCAAGATCTTTGTCCTCCCTCCTCCAACTTATGGTTGAATCCAACTCTTTACAAAAAAAAAAACAACCCAAGGATCTTTTGTCTCTTTCCTCGGACACTTGAATCTGGAAAATTAGTGCAACTGCCTTGAAGACTATAACAAACCTGAGGGCCTAGTAATTGTTTACATTTGTTTTTAGCTGGTGTAGCTTAATTTGCTTTTGACACATTTTTTATTGGTTTGTTGTACGCTATGCAGAGTTACATTTTTCACATTGGACAGACTTACAAATGTTTTTAACAAATGAACAAAAACATATATCTCAAGAAGGCTGTAAAGAGAATATTAAAGTCAGATCAGTCTTTGAACAGTGTGCATGCTAATTTATATCCCCCCCCCCTTTTAAATCAAGTTGCAAGGTGGATCGCATTGTTAGGATGCTGGGTTGGAGGTTAGCAAGTCATCGTTCGAGACCCTGCTGTGGGGCAGGGTGAGCTCGCATCCTTTACTCCCGCTCCTGCTGGGGACATGAAAGAACCCATCAACTGGGCATCCCCGAGGCGACATATATGTCACCGGCTAATCCTTTCAGCCTGAAAGAGCCTCGGTGCTTTTGACGTGACTGTGATGGATGATCAAGTTGCAAAGCCCCCCAAATTTTGGTTAACAGATCAAGGACTTTTTTATAAATTTTAGAACCACCATTTACTTTTTGGGACAAAAGCTCCATAAAGTGCAGTATTTTCTCCTTTCTATTTCAGAGCTGGTTTAAGGAGTAAAAGATTACAAAGGCTCCCTTATAAAGGAACAACTGTATTTACATGAGTTGCTGTCAGAACAAAAAAGCTAATTATTGGTCCTTACTAATGTTATTTAGTTATTTTTCTGGCTGGGATAAAATGAAAGGGAAAAACAGCGTTATTGATTTCTCTCCAGTAACTTATTAATTGGTGTCAAAGTGACCTAACAAAGAAGCAGCTTGCCACAATTAAAACAATAAAGAAAGAGGAACGTTGGTATTTCAGAGAGAAATTTGCACTCCTGCTGCATAATTATTTAGTCTCTGTTAAATTCTCATCAACCAGGAAACGCTCCCAGAACTCCTTTTAAAGTTTGAAAACAAGGGCCCTTCAAACATATAATATCAAAGACATGACCCAAGAGGAAAAGATGTTGGGATCCAAAAAGAGAGAAGCAAACTCGGACAGTGTGTTTTTAGAATGAAACCAATTCAAGGCAAATGCTAGTGAGGCAACATATTGGCCTATCTTTCTTTCCTAATCTGCTATAATACCATGATAGTTTGAGGACAAAGCTGAGATGATGTTGGCATTTCCTCAAAGCTGAGGTTGTTTATAGCAATAGCACTCAGACTTACCGTATTTTTCGGAGTATAAGACGCTCCGATGTATAAGACACACCTAGCTTTTGGGGAGGAAAACAAGGGGAAAATATCTTCCTCTGCCTCCCAGCAATTTGCCTCCTTGCAAATAGTACAGACAATATTCACTGTTTGTGGTGTTGCATTTCAGACTATACTTGTACAGATGCTGTTAAAATTGATGTGCTTTCTGGAAGTATAGTTATTCTCTGCTATTTAAAGGAATAGCACTTTTTAAAACAATAGCACGGATCAAGCATTTATTTTTAAAAAGCTTCTTCCTTTTGTTAAGTTCTCTAGAATAATAATAAAAGTCTTTATAAAATAAGTCTAATAATTTGAACATTCTATAGGCAATTATAGAGCCAAGGTGGCGCAGTGGTTAAATGCAGCACTGCAGGCTACTGCTAGATCAGCAGTTCAGCGGTTCAAATCTCACCGGTTCAGGGTTGACTCATCCTTCCATCCTTCCGAGGTGGGTAAAATGAGGACCCAGATTGTTGTTGGGGGCAATATGCTGACTCTGTAAACCGCTTAGAGAGGGCTGAAAGCCCTATGAAGCGGTATATAAGTCTACTGCTATTGCTATTGCTATAGTTGTTGATTTACCTCCTTGTAGCAAACAGCCTGATTAGTACAAGGAAAAAAAGTGCCTCCAAGTGATTTGCCACGTGGAACAAATTTCACTTTCAATTTCTCCCGATCATCAGCTGTTTCAGGCTGCAGGGATTGCTATAGCTTATTGAAACCTCTGCAAGCCTCCTTTGCTCCAAAGAAGTAAATTGCTGGTAGGCAGAGGCCAAAGGGTTGGGGCGCATGGGTGGGTGGGGCTATATTCAGTGTATAAAACACACCCAAATTTTCACCCTCTTTTAAGGGGGGTGCGTCTTATACTCTGAAAAATACGGTATATACCATTACACAGTGCTTTACAGCCCTCTCTAAGCAGTTTACAGAGTCAGCCTATTGCCCCCAACAATCTGGCTCCTCCTTTTACCCACCTTGGAAGGATGGAAGTCTGAGTCAACCTTGAGCCTGGTGAGATTCGAACTGCCAAATTGCAGTCAGCCGGTAATCAGTAGAAGTCTGCTATAATACTTAATATATAAGTATTATATTGAATAGTCTGGATCTGTTAAGTTTGACTTTCAGGACACATAATTTAACTCACTGAGAATTGTAGGTCATCCTCTTCGGCTTGATCTTCCTCTTCTGCTTTGTTTGCTTGTTTCTAGTCCACATGACGGCAAAAGTGCATTAAATAACTGGGTAAGATCGTAATTGATTGGGAATTTTATTATGCTTGCTTAATGCCTCCTGCGACTCACAAGCCTGCAATAATTTGTTGCAGAATAAATAGCACCCATTTAAGATCCATTTGTGAGATGGATATAGACTAAATTGTGTATTACCTGAATAGTTCCGTTTTCATTTCAGCCGTGAATTCGATCCATTCAGTTCTCTTGTTAAGTTTTTTTTTTCCTGCTTTTTTGGCCTCTTAAATCTAATTGACAATATCTGTGCATTTTCCACCTTGCATATATTTATATTAGCTTTTTCTTTAAAGAAAACATTTCTAGCAGAAGATTTTCCCTAATGTGTTGTGCTATGTGCATCTCCTAGCATATACATTTTGTGCCATTTCCCCCCCTAATATAAGCAATTTTCTTTGCATATAGATATGAGCTACGTTACAAAATTCAGCAAAGTGCAGATTTTACTGTATAATTCTGTTTGGATATGCATTCATGTTTGGAAAATACGAGTTGATAAGTGTGCCTTAAAATTCTAACCAAATGAAAGTGAGATATAGATAGCTAAATATCCTGGGGACTTGTTAAAAACAGATATATTTTCTAACTGTTTTTCTGGTGTGATTTATAAATATAAAGTAAGTTATGATTTATAAGAACGATGCACATTCTCTTAGAGAAGAATAAAACTGAGGCATGGCCTCAACATTTCTCTAAATGTGCATTTTTGCTTGCATAATATACAAACCAATATAGGTAACTCTACTTATGGGAATGTGAAAGGGACGCGGTGGCTCAGTGGCTAAGATGCTGAGCTTGCCAATCAGAAAGGTCGACAGTTCGGCAGTTCAAATCTCTAGCAGTTCGAAAGCAGGTAAAAATGCAAGTAGAAAAATAGGAACCACCTTTGGTGGGAAGGGAACAGTGTTCCATGCACCTTCGGTATTTAGTCATGCCGGCCACATGACCATGGAGACGTCTTCGGACAGCGCTGGCTCTTCGGCTTTGAAACAGAGATGAGCTCTGCCCCCTAGAGTCAGGAATGACTAGCACATATGTGCGAGGGGGACCTTTATCTTTTACTTTTTGGAATGGCCACCATTGATAGGGTGGCCTGCCAAAGGGCCTTTAAAAAAAAAATCCATTTGATCTTCCTTTTCCTCCACAGTGCAGTAATGGATGATGCCACTTTTAGAAGCTGACACGTTAGCTAGGCTTCTCGTGTGTCCTGAAAAAAAAATGATGAAAGCTTAATGAAAGTTATTTTCTCCTAATAGTTCCAAATTGGTTCTCGTCTCCGAGCAGAGCAGGCTGTGGATTGAGGGGGGCGAACTTTTGCCCTGCTTTGGATCATCCAGAAGTGGCCGTGGTAAATGCGGAAAGCATTATAAACGTGAAGCTTTGAGAAAACACAGGAGGTATTTTTGCAGTGATTCTTATTTTGTGCCATTCCTGCAGGAAAGACAGCAAGGTTTCCATAAGGAAAGGAAGGGCTGGCATTATGAACAGCAAACTGGGTTGTTGCTTTTTGGTGTTGTTCTTGTTGTCAAAAGATGAGAGGTTCACAACTACAACACAAAGCACAATGGTGGGATTCACAAAAAAAAATACTACTGTTTCTGTGAACACGGCTTGGTGGCCGTGCTGGGGAAGGATACTGGAAATTCTCTATTCCCTCCCCACTCCAGGGGAAAGATACTGTAAAATCTCCATTCCCTCCCCACTCCAGGGGAAGGATACTGCAAAATTTCTATTCCCTCCGCACTTCAGGGGAAGGATACTGCAAAATCCCCATTCCCTCCCCACTCCAGGGGAAGGATACAGTAAAATCCCCCTTCCCTCCCCACTCCAGGGGAAGGATACTGTAAAATCTCCATTCCCTTCCCACTCCAGGGGAAGGATACTGCAAAATCTCCATTCCCTCCCCACTCCAGGGGAAGGATACTCTAAAATCTCCATTCCCTCCACACTCCAGGGGAAGGATACTGCAAAATCTCCATTCCCTCCCCACTCCAGGGGAAGATTACTTCAAAATCCCTATTTCCTCCCGATGAACTGGGACTCGAGAGGCAGAGAATAGATGGGGGCAGGGCCAGTCGGAGGTGGTATTTACTGGTTCTCTGAACTATGCAAAATGTCCGTTACTGAACTGGTCAGAACCTGCTGAATACCACCTCTGACAAAGGAGTGAAAACCCACACGGAATCTAGGATGTAAACTATAGTCCCCTTCACCACCCAAACAAAGATATCAAATAAACCCTTGAATGAGGAACTCATTGCTAATGTAGCACGGTGCCTAGTCAGGTTGGCATTAAAGCAGAGATGTGGTGGTGAAGAGGGCCCATAAACATCTTATCTGGCAGAAAAGTTAAGGGTAATAATTAATAGACCACTTTATAGTTCAGAGTTCAGGGATTTATGGCTCCATCCCATTCTTCATTATAGATGGCATCATAAAAAGACAATGGGATGTATTCACACCTTGATGCACCCACATGAATTTCATTAGCACGGGGAGAAGTTATGCATATAAAAGTCTTTACTAGATTTGGAATACTGAATTGTGCAGAAAGAAAGGCAGGATAGAGGGAGGGACGGAGGGATGGGATTTCTTTCTGTTTAAGATGCTATGTTTGATACTGAGATAGAATAAAGGCTAGCCGAGCTGTAGCAATTTGAACAATCCCAAAGTGGCAATTTGAGAGAATTTCCTTCCTTCCTTCCTTCCTCTCTCTCTCTCTCCCTTCCGCCTTCCCTCTTTTATTTCCTTTCTTCATCATTCCCTTCCTCCAGTCTGCCTTCCCCCTTTTCCTTCCTTCCTTCCTTCCTTCCTTCCTTCCTTCCTTCCTTCCTTCCTTCCTTCCCTCCCTTCTTCCTTGACACCACCTGGCATTCAACAATTGATGAATGGGGAGATATATGCATGTATGGATTAATGGATGGATTGCAATAAATAAATACACATCAGAAAGAAATAGGAGCTTATCAAAAATTGTCCCAGTGTCAATGTGTCACGACTCAGAATATAAACAAGTTTCTACTCCTTCCCCAATTTTGATAGCAGTGAGAATGATGATGCTGGAGTAAACTGTCCCAGCTCAAATAGAGTTTGGTAAATTCCAGTCTAAAATGGGAAACCTTTATGAAGATGCATTTTTTTACAGAATAATTATTTCTGGTTTGGGTCCATACGTTTGGCTGAACTCTTGAAACGAAATATGTAAGGCAAGAATGCACAGAAGAGATGGGTTACAAATCTTACAGGAAAATCCAGCTCATGGCATAGCATAGAACTAGAAAGTCCTTTCTCTTCTTACCATTGTAGATTCATTGCTGGATCAGATTAAGCAGGACACGTGTTATTCCAGCTAGGGAAAAGGAGTGCTTATGGATTGCAAAAATAAACTTAGCTTCAAGTAAATCTGGACTTCCCACTCACTTGGAAACTTACTTTAGATTTAGTATGCCAGCAGCTCCTTATAATTTTTCATTTGGAAATGATGAATAGGTTGAACAAAGAGGCAGCTGCTAAAACCAACATATCCCCCACTATATGATTTGTTCAATATGGCAATATAAATAAAATATATCATTAAGAAATACAGCCGTCTTCGCACATTTTCTTCAGAACCGATAGGTAGTGGGGAAAAAAAATAATCATTTAATGTTCCGTGAACATAGGAAGAGTGTCATTTATTCAAATCCAGAAGGATTTGGAGAGGTTTTTTTTCCCCAACCTCTTCTCCATGATAGATATAATAAAAGAGACAAAGGAAGAAAGAGAAACAAAATCTCAAGGGGAAAAAAAAGTGGCAAATTCATTCTGACAATGGCATCACTCTATCCTCAATTCCATAAGTGTCAGGAACCATAATGAGTGAGTCTCATACTATGGCAGGGTGATCAGGGAAGGGTTTTATTTATTAAACAATTTATAGTTTCATTACCCTTCTCCTTTCAACGGTAAAGAGCAATCAGATGATAACATATGGGTTTTAATATGTCTATCAAAGAAGGGAAGGCAGGAGATGTGCGCAGAGGGTGATTTTAAAAAAAGTCAAGATGGCAGCCATAAACCAAGATTGAAACTCTGCCTATTTTTGTGTGTGTCTAGGGAGCTTTGTCAATGTGTAACTTAGTGGCCAGGCTTCTGTCTTTCATTGCCATTGAGTAGTGTTGATTTTATGCAATTGACAGCTGTACTGAAGCTGTTTGTTACTTTTCTGGTTTTAAATCCCTGTTTGGTTACAGAAACCACTGTCTGATTGTTGGAAAAATCAGGGGGTGTCAGGTGCAAAAGGTCAGGGCCATAGAGTTAGGTTCCAATTCAATTGATTTATTGCTCATGCTTGAGCACAGGAATCTAATCAACTAACAGTAAACATTATTTCGGAGCTAAATAAACTTTAACAGAATCCAAAGGGGCTGGACTTGAACTACTTGTGGGAATGGTTCACCGACAAAAGGGCGACCGACAAAAGTGCGCCCTACTAAACTGCAGTGACAAAACCGCGAGTTCTGAACCGTGCCGATGAATGAGCGCTGAATCGCACCGACAACAGCGCGCCGACAGAAGGGCACTGTAAACCTAACCCTAACCCTAAACATAACACTAATCCTAACCCTAAATGTAATGCTAACCCTAACCCTAAGCCTAAACCTAAACCTAACCCTAACCCTAACCCTAACCCTAACCCTAACCCTAAACCTAAACCTAAACCTAACCCTAACCCTAAACCTAACCCTAAACCTAACCCTAAACCTAACCCTAAACCTAAACCTAACCCTAAACCTTACCTTAACTTAAATCGCCCTTCTGTCGACGCGCTGTTGTAAATCGCCCTTCTGTCAACGCGTTGTTGTCAACACGCTGTTGTCGGCACGTTGATGATGTCGTGGTTTTAGCGATGCGGTTTTGTCGGCACGCTTTTGTCGTGTGCACTTTTGTCGGGTCACGGTGGGAACATAGAATTCCAGGCTGATTCCTCTTTTGACTCCACCTCCGGCATCTGACATTTCTTCTCCTGCAATGGGTGAACATAAGGGTTGTGGGTTTTCTTTGAAAAGGCTAATACATTCTCTACGACTATGGGACCCAAGCGTAGTACATAAAATTATCTGCCACAATGTCCTACTTGTCAATGAATACTTCAGGTTCAACCACAACAACACACGGGCACACGATAGATACAAACTTATGATAAAATGCTCCAAACTTGATTGCAGAAAATACGACCTCAGCAACAGAGTGATCGGGGCCTGGAACGCACTACCTGACAGTGTGGTTTCTTCCTCAAACCCCCAAAACTTTAATCTTAGATTGCCTACTGTCGACCTCACTCCATTCTTAAGAGGTCTTTAAGAGGCGTGCATAAGTGCATCAGCGTGCCTATCGTCCCTCTCCTAATATTCCCTTGTATTCATATCCATTTCATGTATTCATCATCATGTTTATGCTTATATCTGTTATCTCATTCGTGCTTGACAAAATAAATTAAAAAAAATACAAACAAAACAATATCCTCCATTTTTTCCTAGAATATATCTTCCCATTCATTTCCTGAAGTTTCCATGGACTTTTAAAGTATAGGAGCTGGTTTTGTTGACGCCAGTTTTAACTGCAAGTGACTATTGACTAAGAGGTCAATTTTGCAACTGGATTTCTCCAGTTGCTTTTCAAAGACAGCATATGTCTAATTTCAGCTTGCTATAGGATGTGCCAACATAAACATAACCCCTAGTCAAGATCGTAAGCATTGGTCATCTAGATGACTTGCAACCTTCGGGACAGGAATCAGAATGTCACTGCAGGCCATTTTCCCTACAGGTTAGAATTGGATGTGTTGAAGCAGAAAATAGACAGATCTCTGTTATGGAAGCTTTCATTTGGATTTTTGCCCTAAGCAGGGGGCTGGCCTAAATGGTTGCATCCAACTTTATGATTCCATAATTCTAAAGGCAATCATCCTCTGAAATATCAGCTTTTTAATTGAAGGGAAAAAGAGAAGAGTTGTGAGCTCAAACGGCTGAACGTTTCTTTTTATAAATTTCAGTGGTTTCTTAATTATGAACGATTATGGTAATAAATACCCCAATCAGCTCCAGTTTGAATTCTGCCCACTAAATGAAACCCTTTATACACAAGCCAAATCAATTTAGGACTTAGGCTGTGCTATATGTTATTTCCTTCTCTCTTTCCGCCCCCCACCCTCCCTCTACTGTAACCAGACAGTATAATAGAGCAACAATTAGGTTGAATGCAGAAACCAATCTTCGGTAAACGTTCTTGAAATTTCCAGCAAAGAGCCTGAGTGTTCTTCGTGGGGGTAGGATTATTTTTCAGAAATAATATTAGAATCAAAAATTAATCTGTGCAAATTGCTTCTTGGGATAATAATAATTTTGCCTAGAAGTTTCAAGACAAAAATTACAGGAGTAATGGGAAAGAACGTAGGAACATTTAGAAGGAGGAGGACTTTACTACATCCTCTTGGAGTGCCTAAAATAATACAAAAAAAAATGTAGAAACTTCCAAGATTTATACAGGCCTTTTGCTGCAATTGCAATGGAATCTTGAGGAAGTCAATTATCTGGATTTCTTGCAGTCAAGATTATGGTTATGGGTAGAAGTGATAGAGATGGCCAGTGTGGATGACTTTCGCTGTAGCCATCCTGATCTTGCTGGATCTCCAAGGGGCATTTGGTTCTCTGGAGTCTAGACTGCTGGACCATTCACGAGGACTGGACACTGGTGGCTGTGGTTTTACTGTGGTTCTACCACTTTGAAGTGGGCATTATCCAGTGAGTAGGGAGAAGTAAACTCTGTAAGTCCTTGGTTAGCCCACTGAGGATGAATTAATCAGGGCTCCACTCTTTCATTTGTTGTGCTAATATCAGTTTGACATTTTGAAAGCAGGTCATCAATTGGTTTTGGGAGAAGTTATCATTTGTACCTGTCTATCGTGGACCAAGCAGGGGGATACTAGAGGTGTTCTTACTCATTAATTCTGTAGGTAGAACTGGGAGTGGAGTTAAAATAGGGATCAGCCTAGAATTCCTACATAACCAGAAGTGGATTAAATTCAACCTCCCTTGAATTCTGTTGATCCTTATCTAACTGCAAGCAAGGGTTAACCCTTAGTGGACAAGAGTCATCCTTCTGAGGTTGATAAAATGAGGACCCAGATTGCTGGGAGCAATAGGCCTCATTTCACCAACTACAAACCATTTAGAGAAGGCTGTAAAGCACGGTAAATTGGTATATAAGTCTAAATGCTATTGCTATTGCTATTCCTATGTGTAGGCATGAGTAGCAATAAATCAGTTTAATTGGACCTTCACTTGTGGACCTCCTGATCTTTTATGCCTGACAATTTGGAGGCAATAAAGAATTTATTTATTTATTTGTCAACAAGTACAAGGAAACAAGTAAGAAAACACATGGAAAAAATGGCACAAATAAATGGATAGACATAAGCAAAATAATAGCCATAGACACATAAAAAGGGTACATGTAAATGGGGACAGTAGGATAGGGATGGTAGGCACGCTGGTGCGCTTATGCAGGCCCCCTTAGAGACCTCTTAAGAAATGCATAAGGTCCATGGTAGGTAGCTTAAAGTAAAAGGTATTTGGGGGGGGGGGTTAGAGGAACTAACAACAGGATGAGGTAGGGTCAAGAGCCGAGGTGGCGCAGTAGTTAGAGTGCAGCACTGCAGGCTACTTGCAGTGGCTAGAGTGCAGTACTGCAGGCTACTTCAGCTGATTGCAGTTCAGCAGTTCGGCTGTTCAAATCTCACCGGCTCAAGATTGACTCAGCCTTCCATCCTTCTGAGGTGGGTAAAATGAGGACCCGGATTGTTGGGGGGTGATATGCTGACTCTGTAAACCGCTTAGAGAGGGCTGAAAGCCCTATGAAGCGGTATATAAGTCTAACTGCTATTGCTATTGCTATTGTTCCAGACATTTACTATTCAATTGCTGAAATCGTTTTTCCTGCAATCAAGATTAGAATGGATTACATTTAGTTTGTATCTATTGATCGCCCTTGTTTTATTGCAGTGGAAGTAAAAGTAGTCATCAACAGGTAGGATGTTATGGCAGATTACCGTATTTTTCAGAGTATAAGACACACCTTTTTTCCTCAAAAAAAAAAGGTGTGTCTTATACTGAATACAGCATTTTTGGCCTACTGAAAACCCACCCCCTTTGCAAAAATGGACATGCAGAGGGTTTGGGAGGCTTGCAAAGTGCTCCCGAGGCCTGTTTTTTTGCTGGTTTTTGCTCCCCTCTGGTCCCAGGAGCACTCTAAGAGCCTCCCAAAGCTCTGCATGCCCCACCCTTTTTTTTTTGCAAAAAATGAGGCGTACAGAAGGTTTGGGAGGCATACAGAGTGCAAAAACTTTTTTTTAAATTTACCTAGTTAAAATCATGATGCGTCTTATACTCCAGTGCATCTTATAGTCTGAAAAATATGGTATCTTGTGCACTAAGCTCAGATCTGAACGTAGACAGCATTGTTCAAGGTTATCCAGGCCTAAAATCTCAAGCCTGGTGGTATACGGAATTTTATTACGCGCAGAGGAGCTGAATATTCTTCTTGTAAAGTACCTCTGGACCCTCTGTAATGTTTCAATGTCCGAAATGCAGTGTAGGTTCCAGGCAGGTGTGAATTGGATGGGACAGGTTCTGATTCTGAGTAATCTTAGTTTACTCAGTTTATTCTAACCGACACGGTCAGCAGCTCTGGTGGGCAAAGGAACTTACCTGATGGTGGTTGGTTGGAGCACAATTCTCTTTGTACTGCTTTTTGTGCTCCAAATCTTGTATGTTTCGATGACTTGCTCTTTCATCTCACTCACACACAACTCCTGACCCACTCTGGTCTTCCATCACAGACAGCAAAACACACTGCTCATTGGTATTCCCTATGTTGCGATGTGTCTTCTCTGGCTCATTGTAGAATTTCAAGAGAAAGAAATCCATTATAGATTTCTTGTTCATCCTGAGCTATATATAGTGTGCTGAATAATTAAGCAAATTATAGATTTCTTGTTCATCCTGAGCTATATATAGTGTGCTGAATAATTAAGCAATCAAAAATCAAGACATACACATTCTTATATTAAGGAATGAATCTCTCTCTCTCTTTCTCTCTCCCTCCCTCCCTTCCCTCCTCCCTTCCTTCCTTCCTTCCTTCCCTCCCTCCCTCCCTCCCTCCCTCCCTCCTTCCTTCCTTCCTTCCTTCCTTCCTTCCTTCCTATCTTTTTCTTTCTGTCTTTCTTGCTTTCTCTTTCTTGCTTTCTCTTTCTTGCTTTCTCTTTCTTTCTTACTTTCTTTCTTTTTCTCTCTCTCTTTCTTTCTTCCTTTTCTTTTCTTTTCTGCACACTCACCTCCCTCATTTAGAGTCATGCTGTGCATGCCTGAATGCAATCTCTTTGGCCATACACAACACTAGCTAAGAAAATGGAATGGAAATCATAGTAATATGACAGAATGAAAAAAATGGAAATCTATTGAAACCTACTGATCAAAACTGATGGCATTGTGTTTTCAGAGTCAGACTGTAATCTCACGTTGTGCCAGATGTGCCAGATTTGCAAGCATTCACTGGATGTGCCAGATTTGCAAGCGTTCACTGGAGTTGGAAATGCGGCATTGTTACTGGTTTACTGATTACTTCGTCTAAACAGGAAAACGAGGCTTTGGCAATTAAATATCACAGCTTTTTGTTAAGAAAACTCTTCAGTTGCAATCGCTCTTTGCTCATTTTCCCTCCTCCTAAAAGATAAGGAGCAGACTGGGGTTGGGAATAAATTTGATTGAGAACTGTTGGGGTGGATGGAATCCAAACCAATCCTTCCTGTGGTTAGAATGAAGTATTGCAGGCTAATTCTGTTGACTGACAGCAGTTCAGTCCTGATGGGCTCAAGGTTGAATCAATCTTCCAACCTTCCAATGAAATGAGGACCCAGACTGTTGGGGGCAATAGGCTGACTCTGTAAATCACTTAGAGAGGGTTGTAAAGCACTGTGAAGCGGAATATAAGTCTAAGTGCTATTGCTATTTGTTCTAATCTAATATTCTATCCATCAAGTGGAGACGGTGGGTTGGCCTTTGAGCCAAACAGCAAGTGCCCTAGAATTAAGTTCACGTTTCATACTATATCACACTATATATTTTTTATTATTGTAACTTAATGGGCTGGGTTAGCACAGAGGTTGGAGTTTGTAAACTGTGGCGTCTGACTCAGCCTGTGGTTGTGCGACCAGACAATTGTGAATTATTTAACAAACCATGGTTAGGCGCACTGTGGTCGAATGTGCTGTGATAATACAGTCATCATGCAATAGTCCCTCTTTCATTTTTTTTTCAACTGGAAGAGTTAATGTTCATGAGAGTTTGTCTGGTGATGAATATAATGCCCGTGTTCCCATAGACAGACAGTCTCTAAGGACTTACAATATGCTTTGTATCTTAAACACAGGTTCTCACCAACTCAGTGGTGAGGATGGAATAAAGCTGTTTGAAGCTGGAAAAAGTTCTAGACTGGCTGGGGGAAAAAAACACTGCATTAAACATAAAATAATTAATTCCAGACTCAAAATAGAGTATGTTCAAGCTTAAAATCTTAGGAACTCAAAATATGTTGCACTCAGTGGTGGGATTCAAATAATTTAACAACCGGTTCTCTGCCCTAATGACCAGCAGGGTAGGTGGGGTTGGTGGTCATGTGACCAGGTGGGCATGGCCAACTCAACATCACTCACGTTGATGGGCGCTTCACCTTAGCTGTTACAATGTAATAAGGGTTAACCAGAGAGGCAGTTTCTGTAAGCAGGCAATAAAGATTAGGCTAGAAACAACACCAGAATGTTTCCTTCCTGCCTTCCTTACAGGATTAGCCCTGTAAAGTGGGAAAAAAACAAAAGAAGATTTCTTCCAACAACCGGTTCTCCGAACTGCTCAGAAAGTTACCAACCGGTTCTCCCGAATAGGTGCGAACTGGCTGAATCCCACCACTGGTTGCACCCCTTCTTCATCTCTTCATAATAGGTTATTAGATTAGGGCATCACTCCTGGAAATGACAGCGATGCATTAACTTTTATAGTATGTCTTTGTTTTGTGCCTAGTCCTTAGCATTCATAAGCCTGAACTATTCTACTCTATTTCCAATATTTAGATATGCCTTTTCGGAACTAATTGGGTACTACACGGCTGCAAAATGATATATGTTAATCACATATATGTCTGTCCGATCCTTTTATAACTTCCTCTGCCCAAGCATTTGTGGTTCTAACAACCGTTAGGGTATGTTTTAATAGGGTAATATCAACCTGGACTGGTATTTAAACCAACACTGATTGATTTACCCTGTTTGATGTATAATAAATCACACAGGAATAAAAAATCACAGTGAAAATTCCATTAAACTTCTAAGGCAGAAAGGATCCATAAATAAAACAGTATGAAATGCCAAGACAGCTGTGGTAGGCTGTTTCTTTATCTTTTAAAACTTAGATTTAAGTTTGTTGCCAGGATCAGCTCATCAGCTTTTTTAAAAAAGGGGGAAATAAATACATCCCCCCCCCCAATCAGTTACTTTCCTCAGAACTTGAATTTTGGAATGAAATAACTTCACTGGACTTTTTTTTCCTTCCAGTTTTAGGCATATCTGAAATGTAAAATACGGAGAAGTTAAAACCAAAATTTTCAAATGGTAGGTACAAAATGAAAATGGGAGGAAGCTTTTTGTCTAAGAAGCTTGGGTGAAATTGAGGTAGAAAGAATGAGGGTTTTAAAAAAAAAGATTTAGTGGAAAGATATGAATACACTAAGTATCCCTGAAGTGAATCTCTACAGAAATGTTGAATTTCAAGCCATATGTCTATGGAGATAATCATCCAGGTTAAGGTTGCCCCAAAGATGCTTTTTTTTTTTTCAAAAGACTTTTCCTGAGTCAGAACTAAAGAACCTTCTTGGAGGAGAAGTGAAACATCTTCAAGGAAAAAGAAAGTCCAGTTGCCTTTTGAAAAAAAAACAAAAACAAAACACCTTTGGGATTTCAAGCTATATAACTTCCCATCAGCGTGACTTTGGGTCACACAAATGATAGAATTCCAGCACTTGTGAAGGAATCCGGTTTGAGAAGATTTATAAATCTCATAAACTATCCTCAATCTTTACCCAAGGTTAAGGCATCTATGATTAAAAGAAGGACTAGGGGAGACATGATAGCAGTCTTCCAATATCTCAGGGGTTCCCCCAAAGAAGAGGGAGTCAAACTATTCTCCAGAACAAGAAGCAATGGGTGTAAACTAAGCAAGGAGAGAAGCAACTTGGAATGGAGGAGAAATTTCCTGACAGTTAGAGCAATTAATCAGTGGAACAGCTTGCCTCCAGAAGTTGTGAATGCCCCAACACTGGAAGTCTTTAAGAAGATGTTGGATAGCCATTTGTCTGAAACGGTATAGGGTTTCCTGCCTAGGCAGGGGGTTGGACTAGAAGACCTCCAAAGTACCTTCAAATTCTGCTATTATATTGTATTGTATTGTATTTCTGACCAGTAAATCAAATATGTTTATTATGGTCTTTGACCAGCTTTTACAATTAGAATAAAATGAGAAATAGTTTAATTCAATCAATGTCTATACCATTTCAGATGATTATGGAGATCACATTTGGACATTATAAAAAGGACACTGTAGTGAAAAAAATATGGTCATTCTGGATATTTGAAGGACAATTTTTCCTTCAATGATCCATGGAACAATTAAGATCTGGATAGTCCTTTTTTTCCCCTTCCTCTGGAGAAATCCGGAGAAAATTGCCTATCCAATTTCTCTATCCACAAATTTGGAAGGACGTTTTGAAAAGGCCATTAGTACTTTGCGTCTGTCTTAGTACTCCTCCTGCTATTTCATTGTGGCTCAATTTCTTCATCATCTTCCGCCAAATGTATAAATCTCATTTAATAAAATGTTTTTCTTTTTTTAAAAAAAAATATTAATACTATATATTTTGACAGGGGATTTTCCCCCTCCAATTTCCTTTTCTTTTCTTTTTTACGAAAGACATAATATTCTCGTAATGTTCTCCATATGCTTAGATGGTTTCATTATATCTTCTTGAAATAAAATACTCATTTTGGGTTCACTGGTAGCATCAAATGATGACAAGGCATATTTTATTGCTTAATTAATCCACACCTTGGGTGTACTGACAGGCAGTAGGCTGCAAACTGACATCCCAACTACTGGTCTGTGCATATTAATAGAGTCCTAAAACAGACTTTAGAGTGCTTTAATGATCTTGATACTTGATACTATTACAATGGAGCTATTACACTGAACAATTTATTTTATATTACTGACTCAATATCTTTGCTTCCAAGGTAATACAAAGCTATTCAACTTTAGAAGCAATGGCCATCTTAATAAGACGGACACATATAAAGGTTCAAATCTGTTTTGCCATTTCTTCCCATCCTTCCAGGATTTTTTTTTCTATGTTTGATTACTGGATGATATCCATTTTCATTTTTTTAAAAAAATGATACACAGTACTTCATTAAGCTTCTGTCAGGCCTATGTCCAAAGATTTTCCTTCCACTGTTAAACCACACTAAAATCCCCAACATTTGACGGTTTGGATTTCAATTTCCATCATCATCATTATCCTCTCATCTAAATATAGATAGATAGATAGGTAGGTAGGTAGGTAGGTAGGTAGGTAGGTAGGTAGATAGATGATAGATAGATAGATAGATAGATAGATAGATAGATAGATAGATAGATAGATAGATAGATAGATAGAAGATCTGTCTTGCTATCTCTGTCTGTCTGTCTGTCTATCTATCTATCTTTCTCTCTTTCTATCATCTATCATCTATCTATTCTCTACCTCTGCCTGCCTGCCTGCCTATCTATCTATCTATATCTATCTATCATCTATCTATCTATCTATCTATCTATCTATCTATCTATCTATCTATCTATCTATCTATCATCTATCCATCCATCCATCCATCCATCCATCTTTTTTTCTCTCTCTCTCTATCATCTATCTATTCTCTACTTCTAAGCCTCTCTTCCTCCATCTCTATTTCAATATGTCTGTCTGTCTGTCTGTCTGTCTGTCTCTCTCTCTCTCTCTCTCTCTCTCTCTCTCTCTCTCTCTCTCTCTCTCTCTCTCTCTCTCTGCCTACATTTGACAGGTGAATAGAATAATTAGGCAAATATGAACATTGGGGCTTTTATAGTTGGGAAAATAGAATTAAAGGAATAGAGAAAGCTGAACAGATAAGGATAAATTTTGAAATTAATAGAAAAATTATGTTGGCTAGCCTTGATGTCCCTATATATTGTTTAAGGAGGAAGCTTATATCAAGCACCCATCAAACAGAAATAATTTGTTTTGCCATTGTTTTTCCTGGAATCCATCAGATTCAGAAAACACACACACACACACATACACACACACACACACACACACACAAACACACACACACACAGTATATTCCTTCAAATCAGTAGAGTTCTTTTCTGGCAACAACAATAAAAATGAAAAAAAAAGTAACCTTTTCAGGCTTCCTTGGTCTGAAAATGTCTCAATTTGTGATAGCTGTAGAGCAACTTTGATTCATCCCTTCTATCTCACTTATCCATCCATTTTCATATTAAAATTTCATATAATATGCTATAAAACGTGAGACTGTGAAAAGTATAAATTTTTCATTATTGCCTTCGTGTTGCCTTTGGAGAAAGATAAATATTGGAAGGTAGAAAATTATTTCTGAACTGGTATGTCTGTATTATAATTTTTAAAGTAAGCCACAATTTTACAACCGTGTTCAGATAAATCCTGGAAGAAAACATTTTTAGACTGAATTACTGACATTATTTTAATTATGCTTCCGTGATTTGCATCTTGCTTTTTTTATATATATAAAAAAATATTCAGTAAGCCCACTTTTAATTAAGTGGTTATTGCTTGCAGTCAGTTTCATTAGAGATGATTTTATAATAGATCCTAAACTCTAAAATGAAAATAAGTTGTTCAGAGAAAGTGACGATGTTCTTGAAATTAACATTCTCTTGGATTATGTATGTTTGCCTGTTTAATTTATTTGTTTTCGATGGAGATAATACTTGGTGTTTAAAGCAGATTTGAGCAGGGATAGGGTGCTAGGGCTTCGCCCGGATTCAGGAGAACCCATAGCTAATGTTATGGCCAGTTCAGAGAACCTCCAAATCCCACCCCTGGCTGGCCCCGCCCACCCCTTCCCTCCCAGGAGTCTCCATTCAGCCTGTTTTGGATGTGAGGCAGTGGTGGGTTTCAAAAATTTTTGGAACCACTTCTGTAGGTGTGGCCTGCTTTCTGGGTCCACTGGTGGAACCTCTTCAAACCGGTTTGGTAGATTTGACAAACCAGTTCTACTGAATAGGTGCGAACAGGTAGGAACCCACCTCTGATGTGAGGTGAGTGCAGGGCCCACACGGTGGCTCGGGGAGGGGGAAAATGGGCCTCCAGGAAGTTCCAGGAAGGTGGAAATGGGCCAGTTTCTGGCCTCCGGAACCCAGGGGAGGAAATTTTCATCCTCCCAGAGGCTCAAAGAAAGCCTCCGGAGCCTGGGGAAGATGAAAATGCCCCCCTCCAATCGTATTGCAGGAGGACAACTAGGCCATGCCCAGCATGGCCACACCCACTCAGCAACCGGGAAGAGAACCCATTGCTGAAATTTTTAAAGCCCACCCCTGGATTTGAGTGATAGGCAACATTCTGTATAAACAGTAGAGGTTTCCTAGCAGAAATAGTAAGGATGGAAACTACAGGTAGTCTTAAAGTTACAACCACAACTGAGCTCAAAATTTTGATTGCTGAGCTACAGGTACAAGTTCCCTCTCTCATATCTGCTAGTCATTCCTGACTCTAGGGGGTGGTGCTCATCTCCGTTTCAAAGCCAAACAGCCGGTGCTGTCTGAAGATGTCTCTGTGGTCATGTGGTCGGCATAACTCAATGCCGAAGGTGCATGGAACGCTGTTACCTTCACACCAAAGGTGGTTCCTATTTTTCTACTTGCATTTTTACATGCTTTCGAACTGCGAGGTTGACAGAAGCTGGGACAAGTAACAGGAGCTCACTCAGTTACGTGGCACTAGGGAGTCGAACCACGGAACTGCCAACCTTTCTGATTGACCAGCTCAGCATCTTAGCCACTGAGCCACTGCGTCCCTAGTTGCTAAGCTAGACAATTGTTAAGTGAATTTTGCTTCATTTTACAGCCATAGTTCAAGGGGAGAGGGGGAAAAAACGTTGCATACAGGTTGTCCTTGACTTACAACAGTTCCCTTAGAGACCATTCCCTAACCTTGCCTTCAGAAGTCGTGGGAGCCTCATCACTGGAAGCTTTCAAGAAGAGACTGGACTGCCATCTGTCAAAAATGGTGTAGGGTGTCCTGCTTGGGTGGGGGTAGGACTAGATGACCTACAAGGTACACTCCATCTCTGTTAATCTATCTATCTATCTATCTATCTATCTATCTATCTATCTATCTATCTATCTATCATCTATCTATCTATCTATCTATCTATCTATCTATCTATCATCTATCTATCTATCTATCTATCTATCTATCTATCTATCATTCATTCATTCATTCAAAGTCATGATGGCACAGAAAAAAGTGACTGATGACCAGATCTCACACTTATGACCGTTCCGCCATCCCCATGGTCGTATGATTTACATTTGGATGCTTGACAACCAACTCACATTTATGACGGCCGCAGTGTCTTAGTTTCATGTGATGCTTTTTTGCGACTTTCTGACAAGCGAAGTCAGAAGTCGGGAAGCCAGAACCCCTTGACCATCGTGTCACTATTTAAGCCACTGCAGTGCTTCACTGAGCAAAGGTGGCAAGGGAAGCCATTCAATGGAGGAAATCCCGCTTCACAAATGTCTCACTTAACCACATAAATTTTGGTCTCAATTGTGGTTGTAACTCAAGGACTACCTATGCATACCATCTCAGATATTAAGATCTGGCCATCAACTCAAAAGGACAAGGTGCAAAAAGACAGAATTTAACAAGTGATCCTTAGTAACTTTACTTGGTTACTACACAGTGTGGAAATAGCACTGGAGAAAATTTTTTTATTATATTTTTATTCTCTTACATACCATTTTAAGTGTGCATTCACATAATTGTTATTCTTCTTTACATTTATCATTCTTATACATTTATTATTTCATTTAATAAGCCATAACGTACAATTTGGGTTGCTTTATTTACCATCCCTTCCTCCTTGTTTTCCCTCTCTTTTCTCCCTCCCTCTCTTCTCTACTTCCTTCCTTCCTCCTCTCCTCCTCTCTTCTTCCCTTACTTTTCTCCTACTCTTCCTCTTTCCCCTTCATTCCCCTCTCTCCTTCTCTCTCTCCCCCTTCCATCCTCCTCACTGGATAACGTCTTATGCTCTGTCTAGTTCTTATAATCTTTCGTGAGATAAGACCTAAGGGAAATCAGAATTCCGGCAGATCTTTCCACTAGCAAAAACAGCAGGAATTTGATGGCTCCAGATTGGCTCTCTTCCTGCCAACAAGGAAACAACTAAGCAAGCCACAAATTCTCCATTTGTGGTTTATTCACAATGTTCCTCCTTGTTAGGAGGAAAAAATAAGGCCGAGTTCTCAGCTTGCGTATCACATTAGAAAAAAGTCTTCCCCTGCTTTGATCTAATTTGATTCATGGTAAGGAAAAATGTTTCAGATGGTGTGCATGACAAAACCCAAGACAGATAGATGTAGACAAGAGGAGAAGCATCATTATCCATGTTCGCTCCACATCTACCCCAAAGACACCACATGTTATTGACAGGAAGAAGAAATAGGATTTCCTTCAGCTGTTCTTTCGGGTGGCCCAGTGGAAATGCAACTCCAGCTTTCAAAAGTCTTTCCATTAGTCTGTTTTTAACATTTTTTTATATGTTTCGGGAAAACAAATACATTTCTTTATAGGCATGTTCATTTTGCTATTGGTGTCGGCTTTTTTCAGGGGTGAAATCCTCCCGGTTCGCCTCGGTTTGGCCGAACCAGTAGGACTGATAATCCTTGATTCTGCAAACTGGTGCTAAAAGAAAGATTCCAAGGATCGTGCAGATCAGCTGTGAGCTATGTGATCGTCAGAAGCTTTTTTTCCCCCTTAGCTTTTTAAAGCATTTTTATCCTGCCGGTTCAGGTGAAGAGGCAGGGAAAAAATGCGTTAAAAAGTGAAAAAAAAAGTTGGCCATGCCCATCCAGTGACATGACCCCCTGAGGCCACGCCCACAGAACCAGTTTGGGGGGGGAGGAATTAGATTTCACCACTGGCTTCTTTCCCCCAAAGGTTGAATGGAAGGAAAGGTTTCTAAGAGTGAAAGGTGGAATATGAAGGTTTTGAATAAATATGCTAATATGGGAATAGATAATGGGATGCTAGAAAGAAGCCACCGAGACCCATTGAACATCTGGTCCTATTTATAGATCTTGTCTGTGCAGCCAAAGGATCCATTGTGAAGGTCAAGTAAGAAACGTTGAACATTTCAGATAAAATGCATTCTTGAATGGCTCGGCATTTCCTACCCTTCCAAGATGAAGTTAGCAGTGGAGAAGTACTTACTACAGGTAACCATAGGACATAGAATAATAGATGTCTATGGAGATTCTCAATCATCCAGGTCATGGTTGTCTCAAAGATGTATTTTTCAAGAGACAACTTGACTTTCTGGTTTTTCTTTGAAGATGTTTCGCTTCTCATCCAAGAAGCTTCTTCAACTCTGACTGGTTTCCCGACCATCCAACTCTCAGCTGAAGAAGCTTCTTGGATCCGTTTCACCCTGCCCGCCGTAATGTTTCCTGCATGAAAATACCTCTAAAGGCATTATGAGCCACGGTGGCGCAGTGGATAAAGCACAGTACTGCAGGCTACTTCTGCTGCCTGCCGGTTGCCAGAAATTTGGCAGTTCAAATCTCACCAGGCTCAAAGTTGACTCAGCCTTCCATCCTTCCGAGGTGGGTAAAATGAGGACCCAGATTGTTGGGGAAAATATACTCTATAAACCGCTTAGAGAGGACTGTAAAGCGGTATATAAATCTAAGTGCTATTGCTGTTACAATGGACTTTGCAGTTGGGTTTTTTTTTCTATTTAAAAGAAAAGACAAGAATGAATAGTTGGAGTGGGGGGGATCTTAGAAAAACAGTTTGCCTTTTTGTTCACCCTCATACAGTACAACTTTATTATTTTTTACTTCGAAGTTAATGCAAAGCTTCATTGGGCCAACTTTCCACTTGGATTCATCCTATTTCCTTCAGGAAAATTAGATAGGTCAAGAGGGCCAAACCTTTTTAAAAATATCAGATGACTTAATGAAGTCCAACATTGCATTTTGATAGGGGAGGGGAGTTCCTTCTGTTTGTTCATCATTCTTACATTGGGCGTCTTTACAGGGAAATCAAATGCAATCTGCAACTGTATTTCGGGGGCAGGAAATCTGGAATCCTTTAGAAATTTGAAAATTTGGCTCAGCGGTTTAGAAGAAGGGGATGGACAACCATTTGTCCGGAATGGTGTAGGGTCTCCTGCTTGAGCAGGGGGTTGGACTAGTAGACCTCCAAGGTCCCTTCCAACTCTGTTATCCTGTTATTCCGACTGCCACAAAGATGCTCTCAATCTAGGTAGGAGCTGCAGAAGAGGACAAGGGATCAGCGTCCCCTGCAGGAAATTCAAGATGGAAAGACGGAAGGACCCTGGCACTGGCATCAATGCACAGGATCAGCCAAGGCATTCCAAGGGTCACCACAGAGCCGGGCTCATGGGCACATGGACCCAGCTGGCTTTGTAGGCCCTTCAGCCTGGAAACGCGTATCTAGCACTTGGGCAGCACACGACAGGCTTGCGTGCCAAGCACAGAGTAAGTTTCATACCCAAAATCAAATTCGCATTGCCCTCTGCTATTGGCTGCAATGTTTTTGGCTGATGGAAGTTGAAATCCACAGTCTCGTAAAAGAAGCAGGTTTTTTTATTCTTTCTATTTGAGAAGCTGAGGGTGTAGTCATTCCCATGTGCCATTTCAATTGACAAAATGTGGATACCCAAATGGAACATAGGAGCTAAATTTTGCCCTCCTTTCCTTTCTTCTCCCCTCCCCTTCTCTCCTTTCCTTCTCCTGCCCTTCCTCTCCTTTCTTCTCCCCTCCCCTCCTCTCCTTTCTTCTCGCCTCTCCTTCCCTCCTCTCTTCTTCCCTCCCCTCCTTTCCTTCTCCTGCCCTTCCTCTTCTCTCTTTTCTTCTCCCCTCCCCTCCTCTCCTTCTTCTCTCCTCCTCTTCCCTCCTCTCTTCTCCCCTCCTCTCCTTTCCTTCTACTGCCCTTCCTCTCCTTTCTTCTCCCCTCCCCTCCTTTCATCTCCTGCCCTTCCTCTCCTCTCCTCTCTGTCTCATCCAATCCCATTTTATTTTCCCATGGTTATTGGATTTTATTTTAGCATAGATAAACCACATATTGCATAGAGAGAAAAGCGAGAACATCCCTAAATCCATTCTTGCTTTCTTTCTTTCTTTTTCTTTCTGGTATTTCCCTCCCTCCCCTTCAGTTCACCTTTTGCAGGTGCTGGTTTTAAATGTGTCTGTTATAATCTAGAATTTTCAAAAGGGCAGGCAAGTAAGCAAGGAACTGTCAGACTGCTGGTGTCTTAAAACCTGATCCTGGATTCCTTTTTGAGTTCAACTCTCTGCTTTTTTTTCTTTTTTCCAAGTACAGAGAAATCTGTGAGACCTCTTGAAGCCCGAGAGTACAACCTCATGTTGTCTCTTAATAATATTGCCAGGCTTTATCTCTTGGGATAGAAGACTGACACGAGGGTTGTTTTTATGTGCTCTGAATTAGAAGTGTTCCTGAGGGCTAGTTCACAGATGCTTGTATATCTCTTCATTATGGTCTAGACCTCTGCAGATATCCATTATAAACATGGGTTAAAGCTAATAACACAAAGATTCATTCTCCAGTACAAAAACAAAATACCATTCGCCCATCAACGCTCCAAAGCTGCAATGTGGAATACAAATTCACAAATAGTTTTCAAGCAATTTGATAGCAATAGTAATAGCACTTAGACTTACACACTGCTTCATAATGCTTTACAGACCTCTCTAAGCAGTTTACAGAGTCAGCATATCGCTCCCAACCATCTGGCTCCTCATTTTACCCACCTTGGAAGGACAGAAGGCTGAGCTAACCTTGAGTTGGTCAGGATTGAACTCCTGATAGTGGGCAGAATTAGCCTGTAACAGTGTGTTCTAACCACTATGAGTGAATGAATGAATGAATGAATGAATGAATGAAGGAAGGAAGGAAGGAAGGAAGATAGCAATAGCATTTAGACTCATATACCACTTCACAGTGTTTTACAGCCCTCTCTATGGAGTTTACAGAGTCAGCCTATTGCCCCACCCCAACTGTCTGGGTCCTCATTTTACCGAACTTGGAAGGACAGAAGGCTGAGCCAACCTTGAGTTGGTCAGGATCGAACTCCTGATAGTGGGCAGAATTAGCCTGTAATAGTGTATTCTAACCACTATGAATGAATGAATGAATGAATGAATGAATGAATGAAGGAAGGAAGGAAGGAAGGAAGGAAGGAAGGAAGGAAGGAAGATAGCAATAGCAATTAGACTCATATACCACTTCACAGTGCTTTACAGCCCTCTCTATGGAGTTTACAGAGTCAGCCTATTGCCCCCACCCCAACCATCTGGGTCCTCATTTTACTGATCTTGGAAGGACAGAAGGCTGAGACAACCTTAAGCCTGGTGAGATTCGATCTGCCAAACTGCTGGTCACCAGTGATCAGCAGAAGTAGCCTGCAGTACTGCACTCTAACCACTGTGCCATCACGGCTCTATCCATCTTATCAAGTTGTGTCTTAACAACATCCATGATGCTTTAATCTAGTCTCCTATAATTTACAGCACCTGTCCTGCCACTTTTCTAGATTTGGGAGTAGGATAAAAATTGCAGTATTCAGCCGGGAGTGGTAAAAGTAAAAACACAATTGAGTGAAGAATGACTCTTGATGATTGTATCAGCACAATTTTCTTAGAGGTATTATGGAAGGATTCTGGTAGCATCTGATCCAGGATTTGTTGTGACTGTTGTTTCCTAGAAGAATCAATCACTTTGAAATTTCTGAGTTGTACTTACTCAAATATTAACCATGGCTGGTTGTGCCTGGCATCCAAAATCAGCCAAGATGAGGAAGCCGTTTTAGAGATTCACAATGACGTTCTCTCTTTGATGATGGAGAACCAGAAGAATAAAGAAATGGTCGACCACAGTTCTACAACTTCAGATATGAAAGACAATATTTCCACAGGTGGGATTCACATAATTTAACAACCGGTACATCCAGAATTGAAAATATGAGTGCATGCATGCTCGCTTCAATCATGTGCGTGCCTTACGCACATGTGTGCTGCATCAAAAACGTGTTGCTTATATAAGATGAAATAGCTTCGCTCATGTGCGTGCCTTGCACGCATGTATGCTGCACAATGGTGGGATTCAAATAATTTAACAACCGGTTCTCTGCCCTGATGACCAGCTGGGGAGGCATGGCTCGGTGGTCATGTGACCGTGTGATCGTGGCCAACTCAACATTACTCAGGTCGATGGGCTGTTAGCTGTTACAATGTAATCAGGGTTAACGGGAGAGGCAGTTTCTGTAAGCAGGACAATAATGATGAGGCTAGAAACAACCCCAGAATGTTTCCTTCCTGCCTTCCTTACAAGATTAGCCCTGTAAAGTGGAAAAAAAACAAAAGGAGATTTCTTCCAACAACTGGTTCTCCCAACTGCTTAGAAAGTTAACAACCGGTTCTCCCGAATAGGTGCGAACTGCCTGGATCCCATCACTGATGCTGCATAAAAAACATGGTTTGTCAGGGTTCCAAATAGCATCCAAAAGTAAATCAGAGTCCAAGGCAAAGCATTCCTCAAAGTTCCAATTTATTAAGAGAGCCATGTTGGCACATCTGGGAAAACCCGAATCTGAAAGCTTCCCTGTTTTACCCATCTAGTTGAAAGTTCAAGATCTTGCCTCCACACCCACAAGTCCATCACATGGTCCAATCTCCCAGCGCCATGCTGGCAGTTCCACCCATCCAGTTCCGGTCAGGTGCAGAGCTGCAGAGACATAGGATGACCTTGCCTTTCTAGAAGGGAATTTTGTTATGGCTACATCACATCTCACTCCTCAAATCCCCCTTCCCATTTTCCTACAATAGAAAATGCATAGCAGAATAATATAAAGATCTGAAAGAAAAGATGGCTGCACCCCTGGCACAGTGATTGTATAAGACAAGATAGCTTCGCTGTCACATACGCCTTGCACACATGCACGCTACATAAAAAACACGGTGACTGTATAAAATGAGATAGCGGTAGGGCAGGTGGCTGAGCCCAGCCACTGGCCGTAACTACCGGTTCGCCTGAACCAGTCCGAAATGGCTGAATCCCACCCCTGAATATCTCCATTATTTTGCGATAATTCATGCAAAAACAAACCTACTAGCAATGATGATGTTACCTAGTTCGGGTAATGAAACATCTGCAAAAAATCAAGCAAGCTCAGAGAAAAACCAAGGACCCCCCCACAAACCTACATGCAATTACAACCAATGGTCTGAGAGGTAATTTAGAAATTTGCAGCAATACTTTTCAGACTTCGAGCAGTCAAGATGCAAGTAACTAACTATCATCAGGCGAGTACATCAATGTACAAGACAAGTTGATTATCCTTGCAAGAGTTTCCATCGAAAGAGGCACAGCTATCTCTGCTTGTGTTAGATCGCTTATTATTATTATTATTATTTTTTAAATGCAGGCGGTATAAATATCCCTCATTAGTGCAACACAGCCTGATCTGTGAATATTGAATATCGCCAAGTTGAAAATATTATAAATGCTAACTAACCATTTCCAAAGATCAAAGCAATCAACTTGAATAATTTATTTACATGTAATGTTGTGGGGGTGGGGGGAGAACTTTCAAGAGTTTTCATTTCCATATGTCTTGGGTTTAGATAATTGCCCCTCTGGAGGATTATACCACACAACTCTCTCTCTCTCTCTCTCTCTTGTCTTGACCTATTTTTTCCTCCACCCAGGGGTGACGATTCTTCTGACCTTTTAGTTTACTTCAGCATTTCCACTTCTCCACGCATCTTCAATCACAGAAAGATCTTTTCCATCCACCCGCAGCTATTTTAAGGACTATCGGCAAAGTCTGATCATCGTTATCTGTTTGATATTTTTTTTCTGTTTTAAATTAATGATGCGTTGCTCAGTGGGAAGCCTTTGGAACCATGAAAAAGCTACCCTTGTAAAAGCACCAAGGCTTAGCCCAAGAAGTCGTATTTGTTTTTATCCCGTTGGCTGCTGGATTTCCTTTGATTGGATCCACATAATGTAGGGGCTCAACGGTAA
The DNA here is from genome assembly GCF_051295495.1 of Thamnophis sirtalis. Classification (NCBI taxonomy): domain Eukaryota; kingdom Metazoa; phylum Chordata; class Lepidosauria; order Squamata; family Natricidae; genus Thamnophis; species Thamnophis sirtalis. The sequence goes on along the minus strand of NW_028261393.1, from coordinate 50,726,192 downwards.
AGAAGATGGATTTGTTGGCCTGAAAAGCTGGCAATCCAGGTTCAAGACCCGAGCGCTACAGGATGGGGTGAGCTCCTGTTCTTACCTCAGTTCCTGCCCACCTAGTAGTTCAAAAGCATGCAAATAGAATAGAATAGAATAGAATAGAATTCTTTATTGGGCAAGTGTGATTGGACACACAAGGAATTTGTCTTTGCAAGTAGATAAATAGGTACTACTTCCGTGGGAAGGTGATAGAGCCGAGGTGGCACAGTGGTTAGAGTGCAGTACTGCAGCCACTTCAGCTGACTGCTAAGCTGCAGTTCGGCGGTTCAAATCTCACCAGCTCAGGGTTGACTCAGCCTTCCATCCTTCCGAGGTGGGTAAAATGAGGACCCAGACTGTGGGGGCAATATGCTGACTCTGTAAACCACTTAGAGAGGGCTGAAAGCCCTATGAAGCGGAATATAAGTCGAACTGCTATTGCTATTGTTATAGCATTCTCTGTGCATTTGACCACACAACCATGGAAAATGTCTTCAGACAATGCTGGCTTTGTCAGCCAAGAAACAGAGGTGAGCATCGAGCCCGAAAAGTCACACATGATTGGACAGGGGAAAGCTTTACCTTTTTAATCCACATAATAATGGACCTATAAGTAGTCCTTGACGTACAACCAGAATTGGGCCCCAGATTTCTGTTGCTAAGCAAGACAATTGTTAAGTGAATTTTGCCCCGTTTTATGACCTTTCTGGCCACTGTTGTTAACTGAACCATTGCAGTGGTTAAGTTAGGCAACCTAACTTCTCTGTTGACTTTGCTTTTCAAAAGGTGTGTGGATTTAAAATGCAATATAAATATATACAGGAGGTCCTTGAGTTATGGCCACAATTTCTACTGCTGAGCAAGGCGGTTGTTAAGAGAGCTGTGCCTGATTTTGCAACCTTGTTGTTAAGCAAATGGCTGCTACCATTAAGTGAATCACAGGGTCATTAATGAGCAGAATGGGGCCCAACATTTCTGTGGCTAAGCGAGACATTTGTTGAGTGAGTTTTGCCCCTTTTTACAAACTTTCTTGCCACTGTTGTTAAGTGAATCACTGCAGTTTGTGAAGCAACATGGTTGTTAGTGAACCTGGCTTCCCCATTGGCTCTGCTTGTCAGGCGGGATCTGAAAAGGGTATCCTATGACCCCAGGACACTGCAACCGTCATAAATACGAGTCAGTTGCCAAGCATCCAATTTTGATCACATGACCACGGGGATGCTGCAATATTCATAAGCGTGAAAAACGGCCAACAATCACTTTTTGTTCACAAGATAGGAGTGTCAGGCCTGAAGCCATCTTTTATTTTGGATCTTTGGCCTGCCACACTTTCTATTATTCTGCTATGCATTTTCTATTGTGGGGAAATGGGAGGAGGAATTGCAAGGAGTTAGATGCTATGTAGCCATAACAACATTCTTTCTACAAAGCCAAGGTCATCCTTTGTCTCTGCACCTCTGTACCTGACCGGAACTGGATGGGTGGAACTGCCAGCATGGCAGTTGGAGATTGGACCATGTGATGAACTTGTGGGTGTGGGGGCAAGATCTTGAACTTTCAACTGGGTGGGGAAAACCGGGAAGGTTTCAGATTCAGGTTTTTCCCAGATGTGCCAACAGGGCTCTCTTAATAAATTGGAACTTTGAGCAATACTTTGCCTTGGAATTCTGATTTATTTCTGGATGCTATTTGGAACCCTGACAACGAGTGTATTTTGGGGAGGAAAAGCAGCAAACTAGACTCCTTTCATAGAAGATTAAAATAATAAATAAGTAACTGCAGCCTGTGTTTTTTTAATGACTTCTCTACTTCTGTTGTTCCTCTCTGGGCATATAGTTTTCTCATCTTTCTCCCCTTTTCCTCTTTCTTGTTATATTTGATCTCCTCCTAAAAGGCACTCATTCGAAACATGCACCAAATCAAAACTCCGAGATGGCGTTATAAGCATAATATCTGTAAATTATTTAAATTTCTTATCATCAATTTTAATTTCGTACTGAGCCCCTCGCTAATCTGACACGAAGTTAAGCACGCTTTTGCAAGATCTCCCCATCTTTGTGAGTTTTAAAGCAGGGCAGGCTGGCAACGTAATCTTCTCAACTTCCAGCTTCTTAATTCCACTGTGAAATAAATTTAATACTGGAGGAGATTTAAAGCACTTACATTTTCCGAACGCGAAAAGCGCTAATAAATTCATCTAGAAAGCTGCTTTTGCATGGTTAAATGGTAATACAGTAGAGAAACTAGATTTGAGTTTCCTGTGAGAATTTTTTTTTTCCTCCAGGGAACATAATTTCTGCTATAATAAGTTTCGGGTTTTCTCTTGATGTGGAGACAGCCTCCAGTGTTGGATATCTGAAATGTTCAGTTTTCTCGAGACTGAACAAGGATTTTTTTTTTTTTAAAGTCAACTCTTGTATAATTATCTCTGTGTTACCAATAAAAACAATCTGATTCACAGATTTCCCCCTTAACTCTCCACTAAAGGACATAACTAGACAAAGGTCTTAGCAATGTCACGAAAGAAACCCAAAGTTTCACCTCTGGCACAACAATAAAATTAATAAGAGCAGGGTCATAAACAGAGTCAAGGCCAACCACTTTCTTAATTGTTCCTTATTATTTTCTTACCATGGATGTTTTAATGCTGCATAGGGTTTTTTTATTTTGCATTTTTTAAAAATTGTTGATAACCTCTAGAAGCCCTGGCAGATTATGGCAGCATAAACATTAATTAATGCCAAGAGTTTAGCAACCAGAAAACAGTGAGGAACTTACTTTACCAGGAACGGAATAAAACAAGATTCCTAACATGGACTGTTCCATAAAGTTCACATTTAGAGTACCATGAAATTCATAAGCCTGGCTTTAGCTGACAGCCCTTAGTTGCTCTCCCTGAAAGGAAACTCAAGTAATTATTTATGGGAAAGTTGGACCATAAGGAAGGCTGAGTGCCAAAGAATGGAGCCCTTTGAACTATGGTGCTGGTGAAGACTCCTGCAAGTCCCTTGAACTGCAAGGCGATCCAACTGGTCAGTCCTAGAGGAGATCAACCCTGACTGCTCTTTAGAAGGCCAGATCCTGAAGATGAAACTCAAATACTTTGGCCACCTAATGAGAAGGAAGGACTCACTGGAGAAGAGCCTCATGCTGGGAAAGATTGAGGGCAAAAGAAGAAGGGGACGACAGAGAATGAAGTGGCTGGATGGAGTCACCGAAGCAGGAGGCGTGAGCTTAAATGGACTCCAGGGGATGGTAGAGGACAGGAAGGCCTGGAGGAACGTTGTCAATGGAGTCACAGTGGGACAGACACAACTTCAACAACAATAGGAAGATATTTCTGAGAAAGGAATCAGATACATTGATGAGTTTGTTGCAAGGATTCCATCACTATCTGCTTCTTGGTTCCCTACTGAAAACTTTATTTCATCCTTGGTGATCCTGTGTCAAGGTTCCAACTGACAAACCCAACCAACTGTTGAGACAATCCAATCTCTTAATGAAAAACTTTATTGAATACATCATTTCAGCAAGGAATTAAAGCAAAACCAGCTTTGACTGCCTGACAAGCAAAGCCAATGGGGAAGCCAGATCTACATAACAGCTGTGTTACTAGTTTCACAACTGCAGTGATTTTAACAACAGTGGCAAAGGTGATAAAAAGGGACACAACTCACTTAAATATTTCACTTAGCAACAGAAATGTTGGGCTTCATTCTGCTCATTAATGACCCTGTGATTCACTTAATGACGCAGCCATTCGCTTAACAACCATGGCAACCAAGGCATGGCTCTCTTAACAACCGCCTTGCCTAGCAGCAGAAATACTGATCCCAATTGTGGCCATAACTCTAGGACCACCTGTATATATTTGCATTGCATTTTAAATCCACACATGGTTTAAGATATCAAATGGCATGGTAGCATTTCAGAAAGGGACAGGAAATTGTTGGATCTTCAAATGCGATTGGATTGTGGTTTATCATTACTGGGAGCTAACATTAAAGCATAATTGGAATTCCACATCCAAGTTTCCTATCCCCAAATTAAGGGGATAAGAATAAAGGGGATGGATATAAGCATTTTTTTTTGCTTCCAGAATGTGCGATTCCCTCAGCCTTCAGCAACAACCACCCTTACCTTGTCCCAGCTTCTGCCAACCTAGCAGTTTGAAAGCATGTAAAAATGCAAGTAGAAAAATAGGAACCACCTTTGGTGGGAAGGGAACAGCGTTCCGTGCGCCTTTGGCATTGAGTCATTCCAGTCACATGACCACAGAGACGTCTTCGGACAGCGCTGGCTCTTTGAGATGGAAGGATAAACTCTTCTTCCAACCACCGATCCCAAGTGCATCCCACGGTTTTGCATTTCGCCTTCTAAAACGACAGTCGTTGAAAGAATAGAACGGTCGCCAAAAAAAAATTGCCCACTTTTCCTGTAAAACCCCCTCACCCTTCCCTCAATAGCCCGGGCACCATTCCTAACCCACGGAGATAGATTTAAGAGAACCATTCTTCATCCACCAGGAAATAAAATCATAACAAGTGGTTTTAATTGCTAATGCACTTGCCTTAACAGGGCAATTGGAGGCAATTGTGTTATCAATAATTACTGAGATATGGTGAAGGAAGGGAGCGAAGCTTGGCTGTTCCGTCCAAATGGAGATGCAGTAATTGTCTGCTCTGTCCAATTGTAAAGTATAATGTTTTCTGAAGGTTGAGGTTTATGAGAGCAGTTCATTATGCCTGCCAAGCAGTGTTTTAGTCCGCTATTGTTTCTCTTCCAAGTGGATAGCAAGTGCAGGAGGCTGCAATTGGGCTCCAGGGAGCCCATCTCTACTACTTGGTTAACCTTGTGACATCCCGCTAAAAAGCACCAGCATCGTTTTTGGGAAATACATAATACATGAACAACTCTGATTGTTTAGCATTGATCAGCACTTGAATAAATTGAGCCACTGTCGTACAGCGGGGGAGACTGGGATTTGTTTTATTTTATTTCATTTTATTTCATTTTATTTTATTTAAATATTCCCCTTGTAGTGGATCAAGTGGCTTAGCGCTTTCTTCTGAAACAGAAAGTCAATTTAAATGGTGGCAACAGTTAAACATTCCCCTTACAAAAGAGGAGAAAAATGTTGGGGAGCCCGATTATTTTGACGGTACGCAACGTTCCATTTTCCTTCCTAGATGAGTCTGCCGGTATGGATTTGTTTTCAGACTTCTTGTCTTTGGCGTTGTCAGATATGTCTATCTTTGCATTTTTTTTTCTCTCTCTCTCCTCAGCACTGAAACCCAGGCAGGCTCACTAGGAAGATAATTGGATGGTGTGTCAACAGGCAAACCAATATAATTTGCCTGCTTTAGTGCTCGACAGGAGATAACGTTAAGAATTCCAGCCTTGACTCTAACCCCCCCCTCAAAAAAAAAAGATGCATGCATGTATTGCAGGAGATGGATGGATGAATAGCATAGATGATAGATAAGATAGATAGATGATAGATAGATGGAGATAGATGGATGGATGGATGGATGGATGGATGGATGGATGGATGGATGGATGGACGGACGGATGGACAGACAGATAGATGATAAATAGATGGAGATAGATAGATAGATAGATAGATAGATAGATAGATAGATAGATAGATAGATGATAGATAGATGATAGATAGATAGATAGATAGATAGATAGATAGATAGATAGATAGATAGATAGATAGATAGATAGATAGATAGATAGATAGATAGATAATGGATATGATTCATGGATGGATGGGTATGATGGATGGATGGATGAATGGATGGATGGATGGATGGATGGATGGATGGATGGATGGATAGATAGATAGATAGATAGATAGATAGATAGATAGATAGATAGATAGATAGATAGATAGATAGATAGATAGATAATGGATATGATTCATAGATGGATGGATGGGTATGATGGATGGATGGATGGATGGATGGATGGATGGATGGATGGATGGATGGATGGATGGATAGATAGATAGATAGATAGATAGATAGATAGATAGATAGATAGATAGATAGATAGATAGATAGATAGATAGATAGATAGATAGATAATGGATAGATATGATGCACGGATGGATGGATGGATAATAGATGAATGGATATGATGGATGGATGGATATCATGGATGGATGGATGGATGGCTGGATGGATGGATGGATGGATGTACGGACGGACAGACAGACAGACAGATAGATAATGGGTGAATGGATAATGGATGGATAATAGATGGTTGGATATGATGGATGTGTAGGTAGGAAGGTAGGTAGGTAGGCAGGCAGGCAGGCAGGCAGGCAGGCAGGCAGGCAGGCAGGCAGGCAGGCAGATAAAACATGGGGGGATATGGTGGAGGGAGGGAGGGATAAACAGACAGACAGATGCATACCTTCCTATATAAAGATACATTCAAAAAACAACTAAAATCCTAAATCTAAGTGCAATAAATAATATTACAATAAATAATTGAAGAAATGTCACACTGTTTCAAAATAGAATGACCATGATTGTGTTGTTTTAGGGTGGGTTTTTTTTTCTTCAAAGAACTGTACTTTTGACCAATAGACAAAATTGTGTTTGAGGTAGGTTTACTGTGTTTGAGATAGGTTTACTGGATCAGGTGGGTGTGCGATTTCTCCGCGGGTGGTTCATGAAGCCAATGAGGAAAGAAGACTCGGACACGAATTTCCTTCGGGACGAAACCGACCCAGAACGAAGTCTGGGGGTCCTTTTTTATTGAGCATACACAAGGGAGGGGTGGATTCACATAGCCAATGGGGACCAATCATGATTGTGCAAGCTTACAGCATATGGTAACTCATTTACTCATGTAGACTCGAAGAACACTCATAGTCAATAAACCTTTTATCATCATGCAAACATCCAATGCTTAATTAATGTTTGAGAGTTAAACAGTTGTAACCCCTGATTTAATCAACGCTTAGTTACAAGTCTGTGGTTGCTGATCTGCTTAGTGTTAAGGGTACTGATTTAATCAACGCTTGGAGTTGGACAGTTTGTCTTACTGATCTAATCATATGGCCAATTATTGCTTTTAGTTTACTGATTTAATCATATGGTTAATTATTGCTTCTGTTCTATACGTGTTACAGTATGGCAGATGCATACCTGCACGTATATCGCAACATCTCCTCCTTTTGTTTTAAATTTTGAGAAGTCGGAAGGGAGTATCGTTTTTCTCTGGGTCTTCATCAGAGAATGCTGTTAGCAGGGCTTTGTGTTGCGAATCAAAGATTGCTGTGTTAATGTTTTTGCCCTGTGTCATACTTTCTACTGTGGATTGAATGATGATTCGGATCACTGGGATTAGGCAGGGCAAAAGGAGAAACCCTAGGAGCGCTATGCCTGCCATGAAGGCGGCTTGTTTCCAATTGCGAAAAATTCCTCCCAGGAAGCCTGCATCATCCATTTATCCTGTCCATTTTTGCACGGGTACGTGTACCAATTTCTGCAACTGAGATCGGCCTCTACCTTGCCAGTTTCATCAATTTGAAAATAGTAATTTGTAAGATTAAATTTCCCACATACTCCCCTTCCTTTTGTTTTCTCTTCAAAACATGTGAGTGGAATGCACATGTGTTTAGCTTTCAACCATGAAGGTCTAGCAACGAGGGTACAAATTTCTGGAAAGAAATTTACAGTATCCAATTTTCCATGCCAATTAGTATCAGATATCACTTTTTATGAGCTTCCAGACAGGTTTTAAACCCCAAAAATTATTCACAGCCATGCTTTCCCTTTAAGTTACAGGCTGCCCATTTTAAAAGGGATGGTTCTTCAACCTGCCCTGGCTCTTATTTTAATGAGGCCAAATTGAGTTTAGCTAATGTGCAAAAACTGTGTGTGGAGGAGATAGTTTCAATCTAATTCTGAATAGGCTCTTCTCTCTCTCTCTCTCTTTTTCCTTTTCTCTCTCTCTCTCTCTCTCTCTCTCTGTGTAGCTGCTTCTACAATACAGAAAATACATGAATACATTTTGGACAAACTTTCCCTCGCACCAGACATAAATCCAAGGTGTTCAGAATTGCTGTGCTATCATTCTCAAAATACAATTCTTACATGAATACATTAAACTGACTACAATATAAATGAGACAAAAAAGAAACCTTACAATGAATTTCTGTGAAGAAAGCAAAGAAAGAAAACTTTAGGATCAATTTTCACCCTCCCCTATAGTCTTCTGGGGATAAAAGAAAGTCTTTTGGTCTTTACTTCTCCATCTCAGAGTCCATTCTTTCATATCTGCTGGATGGCATTAAGCTTAGCTTGCTGATAAGAGTGGTCAGTCAGGTAGAGTCTGTCCCAGGCTTGGGTAAGTTTTTTCTCCTCATGTCAGGTTTTATCAGAATGCAATCACCAGCAGCCAATTCAAGAGTTAGCAGTCCTTTGTGTCTTAGGTGAAGAAAAAGAGAGGCCAAATATACAGTTCTATACAGACACAGTCCCATGTTGTGGAATCTCACCCATTCTGTCCAAATGTGGAAATCCAAACATTATTCCAGAAGGCAGACAATGTAAATGATGTAAATTTCATGGAACAGGACATTCCCACTGCTTCTATGATTGAAACACTTTTGCAGTAAGATGAGTAAATTTTCAAAAGAGACAACAACTTGTGTTGCAAACAAACAAACAAAATATCATAAGGTAGAGTACCTTGACTCACAAGCTTTTAAAATTGCACTCAGGTGTAAAAGAGAAAGGGAAGAAAAATAGCTTTTTAAAAAAAAATGCAATTAAAAAAGAGGTACTTTGAGTCAACGCTCCAAAATATTAGATTTCATTCAGATGGAAGCAAATTCTCAACAAGTATGTTAGAACATTTACAAATGTAAGCAAAATATCTCAAAATCATTTCTGTTTATAGGTTTAATTAAGCATTTTAAACCTCAAAAAGTTCCAGAAGGAAAAGAGAAAAAATCAAAATTGTATTCAGAGCAGAAAAGGAAATGCAATTGCATAACTTTTATAGATGAAAAGATAACAGTAAAAGGTAAAGGTGAAGGAGCAAGTCACCCATTTACTCCAAATTTCTCAGAAGAGAGAGGAAAAAAAATAGTTAAAATGAGCAGAAAACTTCAGCCACTCTTCAATGACCCAAAAAGAATGAGGGAAAGAAGGGGGGGGAATGCACAGAGGCATTCACAGGTATCTCATACACATGTTCACTGTAAAAATGAGCAGACACACACTCTCTCCCCACCTTTCCTGCTTCCCTCCAAAGAATGACTCAGAGGGGAAAAAAAAAGGGGGGGGGGTTTACGCAGGCAATCACAGGTCTTTGGATCTCTTCAGTTATCACTTTCGGGGACATATACATTCATACTGCAATCATGCTTGCTCATGCCAACCAATCATTATAATTATTTCAGGAAGCTTTTTCACAAGCCACCAAGCTTCATTTTATTTATTAGAGGATCTCACCCTCCTTTAGGTTTGGAAATGATAACACACAAGCATACACACACATACCATTAAACAATCTTGCAGCTTACTGTACATTTGCACTGCAATCAGACTGCTTGTGTAAATTAATTTCACACACAAAAATATCCCATTTCATTCTTCTTTCATACAAAGCAGTTATTATAATTATTTCAGGGAGCTGTACATAAGCCAATGAGCTCCATTTTCTATTATTAAGAGATCTCAACTTCCCTCCAGGTCTGAAAATGATTACACACACACATGCACACATACCATGAAACAACACTTTCAGGCCTGGGGGAGGTTCTGTCACTTTAAATCTTCAAATGTCTTTATTTAGCTAGCTGATCAAACATCAATTCAATTCAATTCTACATGTTATTAGATGCACACCTAAGAATTTTTTTTAACAGACATTACATCAAAGTAATCAAGTCCAATTACCTAGGTCTTCCCATTCAGTCAGGCTTTAATCGCTTTGGGGAAGAAACTCAGTTAGAATTTATCTTCAGTTCATCTGATGGTGGCCAGAAAATCAGCAAATTTGTTACAAAATCTAAATGAAAACTGTCTTCTAGGGGCCAGGTTTCGAGTAGGTTGGCCAGATAAATGTGCAGAGGGTTTTTACTCAGGGTGAAGGCAAACCTTTAGTAGGAATTTCCTTCATCTTATACATACACACACAAGGCAACACTCTCCTCCTTCCCCCAAAAGGAAAAAACTTTACTCACCTGAAGAGTAAATCTTCCAGGCCTGAAAAACATGAAAACAAGGTTCCCTCCCCCACAGAAAAGGCATTGTTGGGGGATTAAGGGTAAGGGAGGGGCTTGGGGCTGGGTGGGTAGAAAGCTTGCAGGCAGAGTAAAAAAAAAGGTAAAATCATCAGTTACTAAACAGATAAACTGGTAACATTATGGGGATATCACAGATGCAAAGTGGGGTTTGGATTCACATGCTTCAGGAAGGAAATAAACAGGTAAAATCATTTAAACACACGATAGAAGCAAGGATGAAACTTTTCCTGTAAATGAACTTAAAACATTTCCTGGGTTGTTACTTTAAGGCAAAGGGATGGAAGGAAGGAAAAAAAAACCTTATCTGTACTTTTTTTGGGGGGGGCAACAAACTGAGCGAAGGCAATTTCTGCCAGTTTACTCTTTTCTTTCTTTGAACACTTTAAAATCCTTGTCTTTTGGATTGAAGACAATTACTTAGTTACAATTACCTTGAGGGTGCACAAAGACTTAGGCACACATTTACATAAGAACAAGGAGAAAATAAGAAGGGAAAAAACAGAACTCTCAGGTTTTCACATCCTACATTCCCAGCACAAATCTGTTAAATTAGGGAAGGCACAAATCTTAACAAACAAACATCGTTACATAGAAGACAAAGAGACAAAGAGACAGGAGAAAAAAAGAAACCTCAACATTTTCCCCTTTTCTTTTAAGTACCTTTATGTAGCCAAATTAGTTTTCCTGTATTATCACAGAGCAACAGAAACAACAACAAAAATTTAAACTTTAGAGAATTAAAATTTAAAGGTACTCACCTTCTTTCCAGGCAGCCTTTGAGCTCAAACTCAAAACCCCTTTAAAACCTAGATCCAATGGTTAAGGCCAAGATAAAGTCCACCCACAGACTCAATGGGGTCTGTGCCGGCATGGGAGGCTTACCTGGGCCATATCCATTGGTTAGGCTAGCTTGGAGTCCCATCTGTGGGTCGCCAATTGTTGAGAGAAATGTCCTTCTGGGTTCAGCTCCAAGTGGGGAAGAAGACACTGGAGACATGGAGGCTGCTTGGAAAGATGGTTTACTGTTGGACAGGGCCACATGGCTTGAGCCCTGAACAGAAAAGGGGATCACATGTTTCAATGTTGATGGAGAAGAAGAGAGAAGGGAAGAGGAAGGGGCTTGCTAGGCTTTTTTGATAAGTAAACGCCATGTTGTTAAAACGCCCGGAGGGGCTCGGGGTTCCTCATGGAAGTAGGTGCCCAATTTTATCCATAAGGAGAGCTTTAAAGACCCCTTTTTCCGGGTAGATTGGACAATGATTTTAGACATCAGTCAATAAGTCAATTAAATGCTTTTGAGGGGAAAACGGGAAGCGACTTGCCCATCGCTTGAATAATTACACTAGAAAATTTAGATATCCCGAAGCTCATGAAGGTGTGCTTCCTGTTCTTTCGAGAAACCCGATCCCATACTCACGAATTGAGAGGGTGCTCCGTTCGCAGACGGCCGGCCCTGGGTGCGAGGCTTTTCCCGGCCGAGGGTGAGATGAGATGGGCAGCATGGATCATCACGTCGGGGTCACCAGATGCGATTTCTCCGCGGGTGGTTCATGAAGCCAATGAGGAAAGAAGACTCGGACACGAATTTCCTTCGGGACGAAACCGACCCAGAACGAAGTCTGGGGGTCCTTTTTTATTGAGCATACACAAGGGAGGGGTGGATTCACATAGCCAATGGGGACCAATCATGATTGTGCAAGCTTACAGCATATGGTAACTCATTTACTCATGTAGACTCGAAGAACACTCATAGTCAATAAACCTTTTATCATCATGCAAACATCCAATGCTTAATTAATGTTTGAGAGTTAAACAGTTGTAACCCCTGATTTAATCAACGCTTAGTTACAAGTCTGTGGTTGCTGATCTGCTTAGTGTTAAGGGTACTGATTTAATCAACGCTTGGAGTTGGACAGTTTGTCTTACTGATCTAATCATATGGCCAATTATTGCTTTTAGTTTACTGATTTAATCATATGGTTAATTATTGCTTCTGTTCTATACGTGTTACAGTATGGCAGATGCATACCTGCACGTATATCGCAACATGGGTGAAAAAGTGATATTTATAGAAGGTGAAGGTTTGTTTGTTGCTTGGTTTTTTTTATGATTATCAGATCCTAGTTTGATGCCTCTCTGTTGAATAAAAAGGGTTGTGTTGTAAATCAGATATCCTGCCTTCTCAGCTGGGTTTCCAATTGAATTCCAATAGGAATTCTAAAGGAATTCCAATTAATTCCTCGGATGTTTATGCTTCCCACATTGTGGAGGAAGAAGCATGGGAAAGAGGTTGGAGAGGAAAATCTCTGGGTAGTGGTGCATCAATTCCCAAAATGTATTTCAAGAAAATTGGGCTTCTGAGCTGCACGATACACTATTCCTTGAAGATTCTCTCCATCTCCCTCAAAAAGGAAAGGAAAGAAAAAAAGAAGAGAAAAGGAGGAAGTAAACTGGGTTATGAATTTAGCATCCTTGAAATACACGAACCAAGAGGGATATAATTTTGGCATTTCTTTGCACTGCATTAGGGACGTGGTGACTCAGTGGCTAAGACACTGCACTTGTCAATTAGAGGGTCGGCAGTTCAGCGGTTTGAATCCCTAGCGCCATGTAATGGAGTGAGCTCCCATTACTTGTCCCAGTTTCTGCCAGCTTAGGAACTCGAAAGCACGTAAAAGTGTGAGTAGAAAAATAGGAACCACCTTTGGTGGGAAGGTAACAGCGCTCCATGTGCCTTCAGCATTCAGTCATGCCAGCCACATGACCCTGGAGATGTCTTCAGACAGAACTGGCTCTTTGGCTTTGAAACAGAGATGAGCACTGCCCGCTAGAGTCGGGAACGACTAGCACATATGTGCAAGGGGAATCTTTACCTTTACCTTTACAGTTACTCTTGAATTTACTTGTTCTGTAATAATTGCCCAGATGACTAAAATGAGGTGAGGCCTACTGCTTATACAGATTTCCCTTCCTCAAGATGATAATTCAGCTTTTAGACCTTCCTTAATGTTCAGAGACAGTAGGCAACATTTGACTTTGAGAAATTGTTTACCTACATAGATATTTTTTTCCTTGGTATTGTTGGAAGAAATATCCATCTGGTTCAGTTCCAATCCGGGAGAAAGAGACTGGAAACATGGAGGCTGATTGGAAAGATGGTTTAATGATGAAGCAGAACCTCATGGGTGGTTCTGGTGCAGCTGACCATATGGAGTTGAAAGTCAGCGGTATTTATACCTTCTCTTGGGCTTTGCACTTAAGCTTCCTGTTCCTGTTCAAGAATACGTATTTTATTGGCTGTTGTCAGACTCCCATGGGGCCATGTACAAATCCTAGGTATTTGTCTGAGCTACGTTTGGTTGAAGTTCGGTCTGCTGATGCAATGAAGTGACTCCGAGGTGGGTTGGCCCTGGTTTTATTACCATTTAACAGTTCAATGTAAATTGTTCTTTTTCAGTGAACTGCACACACATGTGCACTACTAAACAACATGCCGGCAACAGCAGCAGCAACTGGGGAACCAGTACGGGGACATGGCCAGCCTGGGTCGCTGCCGGTTCTGCAACCCAGGCCAAAATTCTACTACTGATTCGGCCAAACCGGGAGCAATCCACCTCTGAAGTGACTTGTTGGGCAATTCGTATTGTGGCTGAGGGCTAACCCTACCTTTGTTGGATCTCGGGTGAGGGTATTTGCCAATGAATAGAGCTACCTATCAGTTTATCTCTTAAGCGCTGGCAACTGCTGTGGCCTATTAAGAAAAGGTGGCGGGCTGGTTTCCAAGAGCATGTTTCTCCATTTCTCATCCAGGGAAATATAATATTCCGCCTTTTGAACATTTCTCAAAATACTTCATTCTTTTAGGAGAGGGGCGGATGCTAACCTTCTGCAGTATGAATGCCTTTCATTTCAAGTCCATGTTGCATAGTCCGAATAAGGAGGAGGAGGCTTATCAGAAACACAGAACAAAAAGTGTGTCCTTGATTTGTAGTTTACGCACTTGGATACCTCTTCCTTGTCATATGGAAAATGGTTCCCCAGATGCTAGCTACTCCTGCCAAAGTGCTTAAGGGTCTCCACTATTTATGGCTCTTCCTAAGAGGTAAAGGAACTTTAATTCATTCTGGAGTTAGTTGGGAAGTTTGCAACCTCGTTATAGGGGGTCCTCGACTTACAAACAGTTCATTTAGTGATCGTTCAAAGTTACATCGGCACTGAAAAGAAAAACGTGACTTATGAGGGTCGATCCCCATGGTCATGGGATAAAAATTCAGATGCTCGGCAACTGACTCATATTTATGATGCATCGCAGCATTCTGGGATCAGAACATGATCCCCTTTTGCAACCATCTGACAAGCACAAGTCAACAGGGAAGCCAGATTCACTTAACAACGGTGTCATCAATTTAACAACTGCAGTGATTCGTTTAACAAAGGTGGCGAGAAAAGTCACACGATGAGACAAAATATCCCTTAACAAATGGCTTCCTTAGCAACAGAAACCTTGGGCTCAATTGTGAGCGTATGTCAAGGACTTCCTGTATTGTCTGTAACATCTTGGCTTTCATTTTCTTTATGCCAGAAGTCCTCCCCTATTACAGGAGATATGTTCAGGGGTGGGATTCAGCCAGTTTGGGCGAACCAGATGCTAATTATACATCTGGTTTGTCAAACTGATAGTTGCAAGGATTGGCTGGCCACGCCCACCATTTCCCTTCCCCTCTAAGGAATCTCCATGTGGCCTGTTTTGGATGCTAGGTAAGTGCCCGCGTGGAAGTTCTGGGTGGATGAAAAACGGGCCAACCAGAAGTTCTGGAAGTGTGGAAACAGGCCCATTTCCGGCCTCCAGATGGCCTCTGGAACCCGGGGGAGGCCATTATCATCCTCCTGGAGGCTCAAACAAAGCCTCCGGAGCATCGGGAGGGCAAAAATGTCCTCTCCCCCTCCACCATGGTGCAGGGCCCACCATGGCCACGGCCACCCAGCAACCAGGGGAGAGAACCGGTTGCTAAAAAATTTTGAATCCCACCCCTGGATATGTTCATTGTCTACTTTTTCCTCTCAAGCTGCATTTTCGGAGCTCCTGTTTAGAATTCTGATGCTTGGTCTTCTCTGTGGTTTGGCCATTGGCCAACTGGGTGACCCAGCTAGCCAAAACCAAGCGATTGGAAGGGGTGGAAAAAACTTCAATACCATCCCTCATGTTGTAATTCCTAGCCTGAGCGAATATGCACGGTTTCGATATCCTGACTATAATTCTTGACTTTCTTCACAAACTTTTTTTTGTGTCTTTTTTTTTTTCCTTTTGGGGAGGATACTGTTGATTATTAGTGTTCCAAATGGGCTTGGGAAAACGTTGTGACACATGATAATGGCAGCAATTTCTGCAATTCAGTCATTTTCAGTCGGTGATGAAAGGTTAAATTGTTTTCGACTCAGATGCTTCCAGAGTTTGCTTCACAGCCTGCTAAAAAGATTGCAGTCCTCTAAATATGCATTTCTTGTCCCCTGTGCTATTTTGTGCTTTGATGATTTTTTTCTTCGGGGGGGGGGGGTGCGTAGGGAAAGATGGAAGAGAGAGACAAATTGTCAGCCCAATAGCTTTAATTGTGTCCAATGTCGGTGGTCCCGAGCTTATTTTTTTTCTTCTGCTGTTTTTTCTCAAACAATGAACAACCTCTTTGCAGTTGAAAGGTGT